>NW_012116866.1:298046-347672 GCF_000951035.1 Colobus angolensis palliatus | reverse complement strand
CTCCACCCAGTTGGAGCTTCCCAGCGGCTTTGTTTACCTACTTAAGCCTCAGCAATGGCGGGCGCCCCTCCCCCGGCTTCACTGCTGCCCTGCTGTTAGATCACCACAGACTGCTGTGTTAGCCAGGAGGGAGGCTCCGGGGGCGTGGGACCCTCCCGGCCAGGTGTGGGGTATATTCTCCTGGTGTGCCCGTTTGCCTATAGCGCAGTATTGGGATGGGTGTTACCTGATTTTCCAGGTGTTGTGTGTCTCAGTTCCCCTGGTTAGGAGAAGGGATTCCCTTCCCCCTTGCGCTTCCCAGGTGAGGTGATGCCTCACCCTGCGTCAGCTCTCGCTGGTCAGGCTGCAACAGCTGACCAGCACCGATTGTCCGGCACTCACTAGTGAGATGACCCCAGTACCTCAGTTGACAATGCAGAAATCACCGGTCTTCTGTGTCCTTCGGGCTGGGAGTTGGAGACTGGAGCTGTTCCTATTCGGCCATCTTGCTCTGCCCCCCCTTCTTTGCAATTTTCAAAAGGGGAGGGAGTGTACAAATAGGGTGTGGTTTTTTATTTGGCTGGGAGCATCAGCAAATTCCTAGCCCTTTTAAGGGCTTACAACTCTAAGGGGTCCACATGAAAAGGTCATGATAAGTCAAGTAAGCATGAGGAAAATGACTGGAGGCTACATACATTGGCTAACAGTACAAAAGTTTTACAGTGCTTTCTCATATGATATCTGGAATTTACAGATAGCACCAGTAGTTTTGATCAGGGGTTAATTATTATTATTATTATTTTAACCACCAGTGCCAGGTTGTGGCACTAATGTCATCTAACTATTTATCTTACTTTTGTGTCTTTCCAACTTTTTGCTTTCTCCCTTCTCTCCTGTCTTATAAACTAGGGAAAGGGAGAGGTGGGAGAGAAGCTGGAAAGGACAGCAGGAGAAGTGGGTGTCTCATTCCATATTTAACCCCTTTGAGAAGAGACTGTGTCCCTTGTGGAGGGCCCCCAAGGGTGGCGGTAGGTCCACTGGTGGGCCTGTGTGGGAGGGTAGAAACTCAGGGGGACATTGAGGCAAGCAGAGGGGAGAGGCGGTGAGGCCTGAGCAGGTGCTAGTTTGTCAGGAATGTCCCCCCCTTCTTAGAAGTACCCGGGGAGACCCCCAGGTAAGGGCTACAGACACGGGCTCTCTCCCAGTGTGCCTATGTGTCTCATAGAGGCCATTCACAGGCAGTGGTGAGGCCACAGGTGAGCCTGTGCAGGGAAGCAGAAACTCAAGGGGACATTGAGGCAGGCAGAGGGGAGAAGTGGCAAGGCCTGAGTGGGTGCTGTGTTGTCCCAGTGAGGCCTCTCCCTTCCCAAGGGACCCCCGGGTGCACCCCATATTGGGGCTAGAGCCACAGGCTCTGCCCCAGGGTGTCTGTGTCTCTGGAAGAGTGCCCCCACAGGCGGTGACAGGGCCACAGGTGGGACTGTGCAGGTGGGCAGAAACTCAGAGGGAATTTGAGACAGGCAGAGGGGAGAAGCAGCGAGGCCTGAGTGAGTGTTGGGCCATCCCAGGTAGGCCTCTCCCTTCACAGAAGCCCTGGGTCATCCCCTGGTTCAGGGCTAAAGCCTCAGGCTTCAGGCCAGGACACCTGTTTCTCTTGCTGAGGGCCCCTAAGGGCAGTGGCAGGGATGCAAGCAGGACTGTGTGGGCAAGCAGAAACTCAGGGGGACGTTGAGACACACAGAGGGTAGAAGTGGTGAGGCCTGACGAAGGCTTGAGGAAGTGCTGGGTCATATCAGAGACCCCAGAGCTCCCTTTGGGTGAGAGCTAGCGCCTTGGACTCTGGCTAAGTGTTCCTGTGTCTTTGGCGGAGATACCCCCACGAGCAGTGGCAGGGCCTGTGTGGGCCTGTGCAGATGAGCAGAAACTCAGGGGGATGTTGACACAGGCACAGGGGAGAAGCAGCAAGGCCAGAGTGGGCGCTGGGTCTTCCAAGGGATGACTTTCCCTTTCCAGAGGCCCACAGGGCTCCCCCTGGATGGGGGCTAGAGTCCCAGACTCCAGACAAGGGTAACTGTGTCTCTTGCTGAGGGTCCCTAAGGGTGGCAGCTGGGCAACTGCGGGTGGGCAAAACTCAGGGGGAGGTTGAGGAAGGTAGAGGTGAGAAGTGGCGAGAACCTGAGTGGGTGCTGTGTCTTCCCAGGGAGGCCTATCTTTCCTCAGAAGCCCTGGGGAGGTCCCCGGGGCAGGGGATAGAGCCCCAGACTCCAGTCCAGGGTGTTTGTGTTTTTCCAGAGGGCCCTCATAGGAAGCAGTGTGAACACCAGGGGGCCTGTGTAGGCAGTCAGAAACTCAGGGGGACATTGAAGCAGGCAGATGGGAGAAACAGCGAGACCTGAGTGGGTGCTGAGTCATTTCAGAAATGCTTGTCTTTTCTAAGAAACCCACAGGACACCCCCTGATGGGAGCTAGAGCCCCAACCTCCAACCCAGGGTGCCTGTGTCTCTTGCAGGGAACCCCTATGGGCAGTGGTGGGGTTGCAGGCAGACCTGTGTGGGTAAACTGAACCTCAGGTGGACGTTGAGGCAGGCAGGGCAGAGAAGCGGTGAGGTCTGAGCTTGTGCTGGGTTATCCCAAGGAAGCTTCTTCCTTCCCAGAAGCCCCTGGGGCATTATCTGTGTGGGTGATAGAGCCCTGTGCTCGGGACAGGGTGCCTGTATCTCTCTCAGAGGGCACCTATGGGCAGCAGCGGGGCCACAGGAGGGCTTCTGCGGGTGAGCAGAAACTCAGGGAAATGTTGAGGCAGGGAGATGGAAGAATCGGCAAGGCCTTAGCAGGTGCTTGGTCCCCCAGGGAAGCATCTCTTTTACCAGAAGCCCCTGGGGCATCCCTCAGGTCAAGGCCAAAGCCACAAACTCTGACTCAGGGTGAATGTGTCTCTCCAGATTCCTGTCTGGTACGACTCAGCACCTGCTCAGGCCTCACCGCTTGTCTCCTCTGCCTGCTTCAATGTTCCCCTGGGTTTCTGCCAACCCACACAGGCCCTCCTGTGACCCCGCTGCTGCTGCGGGGGCCCTCCCAGAGACACAGCACCCTGAGCTCTAGCCCCCATTTGGGTGCACCCCATGGGCTTCTGCAAAGGGAGAAGTCTCCCTGGGAGGACCCCAGGGTCCAATCTAGATCCACAGGCTCCCGCCTAGGGTGCCTGTGTCTTTAACAGAGGGCCCCAATGTTCAGCGACAGGGCTGCATCTGGGCCCACTTTGGCAGGCATAAACTCAGGGGGACATTGAGGCAGGCACAGGAATAAAGCAGCGAGGCCTGAGGGGGTGCTGGGTTTTCCCATGGAGGTCTTTCAATCAACAGGAGCCCACTGGGCATCCCCCAGGTAGGGACTAGAGCCAGGGGCTCCAGCCCAGGGTGCCTGTTTCTCTCATGGAGGGTCCCAACGATTGGTGGTGGGGTCGCAGGTGGGCCAGTGTGGGTGGGCAGAAACTCTGGGGGACATTGAGTCAGGCAGAGGGGAGAATCGGCGAGGCCTGAGCAGGTGTTAGGTACTTTCAGGGAGGCCTCTCCCTTCCCAGAAGCCCCCAGGGGGCCCTCCAGGTCATTGCTAGAACCACAGGCTCCAGCCCAGGGTGCCTGTGTCACTCACAGAGGGCCACCACAGGTGGTGGTAGGGCCACAGGTAGGCCTGTGAGAGCCAGCAGAAACTTAGCAGGACGTTGAGACAGGCAGAGAAAAGAAGCAGCAAAGCCTAAGCAGGTGCTGGGTCATCCCAGGGAGGCCTCTTTCTCTGCAGAAGTCACGTGGGCACCCTCTGAGTGGGGCCTGAAGCCCAGGGCTTTCATTCATGGTGCCTGTGTCTCTTGAGGAGGGTCCCTGTGGAAAACAATGGGGCCGCAGGCGGGCCTGTGAGGGCAGACAGAAACTCAGGTGGATGTTGATGTGTGCAGAAGGGAGAAGAAGCGAGGCCTGAGCAGGTGCTGGGTCTGCCCAGGGATGTCTCTTTTCCCAGAAGCCCCTGGGGTACGACCTGGGTGATGATTAGATCTGCAGACTCCAGCCCAGGGTACCTGTGGTTCCGGGGGAGTGCTCCCATGGATGGTGGTGGAGCCACAGGCAGTCCTACGCAGGCAGGTGGAAACTCAGGGGTTCTTGATGCAGGAAGAGGGGAAAAGCAGCAAGGCGTGAGAGAGTGCTGGATCCTCCCAGGGAGGCCTCTCCCTTTCCAGAAGTTCTTGGGATGCCCCTTGGGTAAGGTCAAGAGCCCAGGCTCCAGCCCAGGGTATCCTTTGCAGAGGGCCCCCAAAAGCGGTGGAAGGGCCACATGCAGGCCTGTGTGAGGGGGCAGAAACTCAGGGGTCTGTGAGGCAGGAAGACGGAAGAAGCAGTGAGGTGTGAGTGAGTCCTGGGTCCTCCCAGGGAGTCCTCTCCCTTCCCCAAATCCCCCAGGTCATGCCCCGTGAAAGGGATAGAGTCTCGGGCTCTGAGTAAAAGTGCCTGTATCTCTCACAGAGAATACCTATGGGTGGTGGCGGGGCCACAGGTGGGCCTGTGTGTGATGAAAGAAACTCAGGGGGATCACTGAGGCAGAAAAATGGGAGAAGTGGCAAGGCCAGAGTGGGTGCTGTATCATCGCAGGGAGGCCTCTTCCTTCCCAGAAGCCCGTGTTGGAAAACTTTTTTTTTGTAGAATCTGAGAAAAGACATTTCGGAGCCCAATGCAGCTGAATATTCCACGATAAAAACTACAAAGAAGCTATGTGTGAAACTGCTTTGTGATGTGTGAATTCATCTCACAGAGTAAAACCTTTCTTTTGATTCAGCAAGTTGGAAACTCTTTGTACAATCTTAGAAAAAATATTTCAGAGCCCACTGAGGTCTATAGTGAAAAACTGAATATCCCATGATAAAAACTAGAAAGAAACTATCTGTGAAACTGCCTCGTGATGTGTGCATTCAGCTCACGGAGTTAACTCTTTTAATTCAGAGGGTTGGAAACAAACTTTGTAGAATCTACGAAGGAACATTTCATAGCCCACTGTGGCCTGTAGTGAAAAACAGATATCCCACGATAAAAACTAGAAAGAAACTATCTGAAACTTTCTGGTGATGTTTTTATTCAGCTCACAGAGTTTAACCTTTCTTTTGACTCAGCAGGTTGGGAAAATTTTTTTCTAGATTCTACGAAAAGACGTTCCGAAGCTCACTGAAGCATAAGTATAAAATTCAACATACCATGGCAAAAACTAAAAACAAACTATCTGTGAAACTGTTTTCTGATGTATGCATTAAGCTCACAGTGTTAGACCTTTTTTTAAAATCATTTAGCAGGTTGAAAACTTTTTTTTGTAGAATCTGAAAAAGGATATTTCGAAGGCCACTGGGGCCTATAGTGAAAAACCAAACATCCTGCGATAAAATCTAGAAAGAAGGTATCTGTGAAATTGCATTGTAATGTGAATATTCTGGTCAAGAGTTAAATCATTCTTTTGATTCAGCAGGTTTGAAACACTCTTTTTTTGAATCTGTGAACGGACATATTGGAGCCCACTGAGGACTACTGTGACAAGCAGAATAACCCACTATAATAACTACAAGTAAGCTATCTGTGAAACAATTTTGTAATTTGTGGATTCAGTTAGCAAAGTAAAAACTTTTCTTTGATTTAGTAGGTTTGAAACACGCCTTTTGTAGAATCTGTAAAGGGACATTTCACAGCCCTTTGCAGTCGATAGTGAGAAACCAAATATCCCACAATACAAACTAGAAAGAAACTATATATGAATGTGGTTTGTGATGTGTGCATTCAGCTCACAGAGTTAAACACTTCTTTTTTTTCAGCAGGTTGGAAACACTTGTTTGTGGAACCTGTGAAGGAGCATTTCAGAGCCCATTGAGGCCTGCAGTGAAAAACAGAATATCTTGTGATAAGAATAAGAAAGAAGCTACTTGTGAAACTCATATGTGAGGTGTGCATTCAGCTTACAGGGTTAACCCTTTCTTTAGATTCAAGAAGTTGAAAACACTCTTTTTTGTAGAAGCTCCAAAGGGACATTCAGAGCTCCTTGATGCCTATAGTGAAAAATTAGATATAGCACCAGAAAACTTAGAAAGGACCTATCTGTGAAACAGCTTTGTGATGTATGAATAAAACCCACATAGTTAAACCTTTCTTTTGATTCACTATGTTTGAAATACTCTTTTTTTAAAATCTGCAAATGGACATTCTGGATCCCACTGAGGTCTATAGTGAAAAAGTGAATATCCTGTGATAAAATAGAAAGAAGCTATCTGTGAAACTGCTTGTGATGTGTGCATTCAGCTCACAGCATTTAACCTTTCTTTTCATTCAGCGGTTTGGAACACTCTTTTTGTAGTATCGATGAAGCGACATTTCAGAGCTCACTGAAGTCTCTAATGAAAAACCAAATATCCCATAATAAAAACTAGAGAGAAGCTATCTGTGAAACTGCTTTGTGTTGTGTGGTTTCAGGTCACAGAGTTAAACCTTTCTTTTGATAAAGCAGGTTTGAAACACTCTTTCTGAAGAATCTGGGAAGGGACATACCAGATCCCACTTTGGCCCATGGTGAAAACCCGAATATCCCATGATACAAACTAGAAAGAAGCTACCTGTAAAACTTCTTTAGGTTGTTTTCATTCAGCTCAGAGTTAAATCTTTCTTTTGATTTAGCAGGTTGAAAACACTATTTTTGTAGAATCTACAAAAAAACATTTTGGAGTCCACTGAGACCTATGGAGGAAGACTGAATATCTCATGATAAAGATTAGAGAAGAGCTACCTGTGAAACTGCTTTGTGATGTGTGCATTAAGCTCGCAAAGTTAAACCTTTCTTTTTTTTCAGCAGATTGGAAACATTCTTTTTGTACAATCTGTGAAGCGACATTTCAGAGCCCTCATAGGCCTATAGTGAAAAATCATATATCCAAAGACAAAAACTGGAAAGAAGGTATCTGTGAAACTGCTTTGAGATGTATGCATTCAGGTACCAGAGTTAAACCTTTTTTTTTTTTTTTAAACTAAACAGGTTGGAAACACTCTTCTTGTAGAATATGTGAAGGGACATTTCGGAGTCCACAGTATAAAACCAGATATCCCATGATAAAAACTAGAAACAAACTGTCTGTGAAACTGCTTTGTGATGTGTTAATTCAGCTTACAATGTTAAAACTTTCTTTTAATCCAGCATTTTGGGAACACTCTTTTGTAGAATCTGTAAAAGGACTTTTCGGAACCCACTAAGGTGTATAGGGAACAAAAAAAATATGTTGCGATAAAAACTAGAAAGAAGGTATCTGTGAAACTCCATTGTGATGTGTGGATTCAGCTCACAGAGTTAAACCTTTCTTTTGATTTAGCATGTTGGAAACCCCTTTCTTGTACAATCTGTGAAAGGACATTTCGGAGTCCACTGAGGCCTAGAGTGACAAACGGAATATCCCACAATAAAAACTAGAAAGAAGCTATTTTTGAAATGGCTTGGTGATATGTGGATTCAGCTCACAGAGGTAAATCTTTCTTTTGATTCAGCAGGTTGAAAAAACTGTTTTTTTAGAATCCACGAAGGGACATTTCTGAGCCCACAGAGGCCTACAGTGAAAAACTGAATATCCCATTATAAAAACCATAAAAAAGCTCTCTGTGAAACTTTGGTGTAATGTGTGTACTCAGCTCACACAGTTAAAACTTTCTTTTGGCTTTGTAGGTTGGGAACATTCTTTTTGTAGAATCTGGAAAAGGACATTTCGGAGCCCACTGGGGCCTATATGGAAAAACAAAATATCCAGTGACAAAAACTAGAAAAAAGCTATCTGTGAAATTATTATGTGACGTGTGCTTTCAGCTCACAAACTTGAACCTTTCTTTTGATAAAACAGATTGGAATCACTCTTTTTGTAGAATATATGAAGGGATATTTCAGAGCCCACTGAGGCCTTAATATAAAACCAGATATCCCATAATAAAAACTAGAAAGGAACTGTCTGTGAAACTGCTTTGTGATCTGTGAATTCAGCTTAGAGTCTTAAAGCTTTTTTTTTATTCAGCAGTTTGGAAACACACTGTTTGTAGAATCTACAAAGGGAAATTATAGAGCCCTCTGAGACCTATAATGAGAAACAGAATATTCCGTGATAAAAAACTAGAAAGAAGCTACTTGCAAAACTAATTTTTGATGTGTGTATTTAGCTCCCAGGCTTAAAACTTTCTTTTGATTCAGCAATTTGGAAACACTCTTTTTTTAGAATCTGCAAATGGACATTACTGAGCTTACAGAGGCCTACAGTGTAAAGACACATATGCTGGCATAAAAAGTAGAAAGAAGCTACCTGTGAATCTGTTTTGTAAGGCGTACATTCAGTTCAGAGAAGTTAATGATTCTTGTGATTCAACTGATTAGAAACTCTCTTTTTCTAGAATCTGTGAAGGGATGTTTCAAAGCCCACAAAGGCCTATAGTGAAAAGCATGATATCCTGTGGAAAAAAAACTAGAAAGAAGCTAACTGTGAAACTTTCTGGTGATATGTGCATTTAACTCACAGAGTTAAACATTTCTTTTCATTTGGCATGTTGTAAACACTCTTTTTGTATAATCCCTGAAGGGACATTTAAGATCCCACTGATTTTTCTATTAAAAAAACCAAATATCGTGTAATAAAAGCTAGAAAGAAGCTAACTGTGAAACTTCTTTGTGATTTGTGAATTCAGCTCACAGAGTTAAACTTTTCTTTTGATTCAGCAGGTCTGAAACGTTCTTTTCTTTTTTTTAGAATCTGTCAAGGAATATTTCAGAATCCAATGAGGACTATAGTTAAAATCTGAATATCCCATGAAAAAAACTAGAAGAAAAGCTGTCTGTGAAACTGCTTTGTGATGCATGGATACAGCTTACAGAGTTAAACATTTTCTTTGATTCATCAGATTGGAAACACTCTTTTTCTAGTACCTGCCTAGGGACATTTCAAAGCCGATTTAGGCATGTATTGAAAAGCTGAATATCTTCTGACAAAAACTAGAAAGAAGGTATCTGTGAAACTGATTTGTGATGTGTGGATTCAGCTCACAGAGTTAAACCTTTGTTTTGATTCAGCAGCTTGGAAACATTCCTTTTGTAGAATCTGTGATGTGACATTTCAAACCCCACTGAGGCCTGTAGTGAGAAATAGAGTATTCCATGATAAAAACTAGAGAGAAGGTATCTCTGAAACTGTTTCATGATGTGTGCATTCATCTCACAGAGCTCAACCTTTTTTTTATTCTGTATGTTGGAAAAACTCTTCTTGCAGAATCTACAAATGGACATTTCAGAGCCCACTGAGGCTAATAGTGAAAAACCAAATATCTCGTGATAAAAACTAGAAAGAATCTAGGTGAAACTACTATGTGATGTGTACATTTAGCTCACAGACATAAAAGTTTCTTTTGATTCAGCAGGTTGGAAGCACATTTTAGTATATTCCACGAAGAGATAATTTGGAGTCCAATGAGGCCTATAGGAAAAAACTGAATACCCCACGATACACACTACAAAGAAACTATAAGTGAAACTACAGTGTGATGTGTGGATTCAACACATAGAATTAAATGTTTCTTTTGATTCAGCAGATTGCTAACACTCTTTTTGTAGAATCTGCGATGGGACATATCAAAGCCCACTGAGGCCTCTAGTGAAACACCAAAACTCCCACAATAAAAACTGGAAGAAAACTATCTTAGAAACTGTTTTGTGATGTGTGTATTCACCTCACAGAGTTAAACTTCTTTTTTTTAATTCAGCTAGTTGGAAACACTCTTTCAGGATCTGCAAAGGGACATTTCAGAGTCCAATGTGGTTTATAATAAAAAACCAAATATCCCAAGGTAAAAACTAGAAGGAAGCTATCTGTGAAAGTATATTGTGATGTGTGGATTCAGCTCACATATTTACACCTTTCTTTTGATTCAGCAAGTTGGAAACACTCTTTTTGTAGAATTCACAAGGGGACACTTCAGAGCTCACAGTGGCCTATAGTGAAAACCAGAATATCTTTTGAAAAAAACTAGAAAGAAGTTATCTATGAAATTGCTTTGTGATGTGTGCATTCAGCTCACACAATTAAATGTTTCTTTTGATTCAGCATGTTGGAAACACTCTTTTTGTAGAGTCTGTGAATGAACATTTCAGCACCCACTTAGTCCTAAAGTGAAACCAGAATATCTCATGATAAAAACTATAAAGAATCTATCTGTGAACTTGCTTTGTGATGTGTGCATTCAGCTCACAGAGGTAAACCTTTCTTTTGATTCAACAGGCTGAAAACACTTTTTCGTATAATCTACAAAGGGACGTTTCAGATTCAGTAAGGCCTATATTGAAAAACCAAATATCCCATGATAAATGCTAAAAAGAAGCTATCTGTGAAACTGCTTTGTGACGTGTGGATTTAGCTCACAGAGTTAAACCTTTCTTTTGATTCAGCAGGTTGAAAATGCTCTTTTTGTAGAATCTGCCAAGGGACATTTCACAGCCCACCAAGGTCTATAGTGAAAATCCAAAGCTCCTACCATAAGAACTACAAAGGAACTATCTTTGAACCTGCTTGTGATGTGTGCATTTTGCTCACAGACTTTTAACTTTCTTTTGATTTAGAAGATTGGAAACATGCTCTTCATGGAATCTGCGAAGGGATATTTCATAGTTCACTGAGGCCTATAGTGAAAAACTGAATATCCCACAGTGAAAACAAGAAAGAAGCTATATGTGAAACCGCGTTCTGACATGCGGATTCAGCTCACATAGTTATTTCTTTTTATTATTCAGTAGGTTGGAAACACTCTTTTTGTAGAATGTGCGATGGGACATTTTGGATCTCACTGACACCTATAGTGAAAAGCCAAATACGTCACAATGAAAACAACAAATGTTCTAAAGTGTGGCTTCAGGTCACAGAATTAAATTTTTCTTTGGATTCAGCTGCGTGGAAACCCTCTTCTTGTAGGATCTGTGAAGGAACACTTGGGAGCCGACTAGGCCTATAGAATAAAACTGAATATCCTGTGATAAAAACTAGAAAAAAGCTTTCTGTGAGACTATTTTGTGATATTTGCATTCAGTTCATAGAGTTAAAATTTACTTTTGATTCAGTAATTTGGAAACACTCTCTTTGTAGAATCTGCAATGGGATATTTCAGTGCCCACTGAGGCTTATAGTGAAAAACCGACTATCCCATGATAAAAACTAGAAAGAATGTATAAAGCTGCTGAATCAATAGATAGGTTTATATCAGTGATCTGAATTCACACATCACAAAGCAGTTTCACAATTTCTTTTTGGTTTTCATCATGGAATATTCTGTTTTTCACTAGAGGTCTCAGTGGTTTCACTAGAGGTCTCACTCTTTTTGTAGAATCTGTAAAGGGACATTTCAAAGCCCAGTGAGGCCTATAGTGAAAACCCAATATCCAGCAATTAAAACTAGAAAGAAATTATCTGTGAAACTGCTTTATGATATGTGGATTCATATCACTGAACTAAACCTTTCTTTTGATTCAGAAAGTTGGAAGCACTCTTTTTGTAGAATCTGTGAAGAAACATTTTGGAGCCCACTTAGGCCTATAGTGGAAATCCGAATATTCAATGATAAAAACTAGTATGAAGCTATGCATGAAACTGGTTTGTAATGTGTGCATTCACTTCACAGAGGTAAAACATTCTTTTGATTCAGCAGGTTAAAAATACTCTTTGTAGGCCGGGCGTGGTGGCTCAAGCCTGTAATTCCAGCACTTTGGGAGGCCGAGATGGGTGGATCACGAGGTCAGGAGATCTAGACCATCCTGGCTAACACGGTGAAATCCAGTCTCTACTAAAAAATACAAAAAACTAGCTGGGCGAGGTGGCGGGCACCTGTAGTCTCAGCTACTTGGGAGGATGAGGCAGGAGAATGGCGTAAACCCGGGAGGCGGAGCTTGCAGTGAGCTGAGATCCAGCCACTGCACTCCAGCCTGGGAGACAGAGCGAGACTCCGTCTCAAAAAAAAAAAATACTCTTTGTAGAAGCTGCGACTAGATATTTCAAGCCAACTGAGGCCTATAGTGAAAACATGAATACCTTGTGATAAAAACTAAAAGAAGTTATTTGTGAAACTCCTTTGTATTTTGTGGATTCAGCTAACAGAGATAAACCTTTATTTTGATTCAACAGGTTGGAAGCACTCTTTTTGTAGAATTAGCAAAGAAACATTTTGGAACCCACAGAGACTTATAGTGAAAAACTGACTATCTCATGATAAAAACTAGAAAGAAGCTATGTGTGAAACTGTGTTGTGATGTGTGGACTCATCTCACAGAGTTAAACCTTTATTTTGATTTAGCAGTTTGGAAACACTCTTTTTGTAGAATCTCCAAAAGGACATTTTGGATTCCACTCTGGCCTATAGTGAAAATCTGAATATCCCACAAAATAAACTAGAAAGAAGTTATCTGTCCAACTGCTTTGTAATGTGTGGATTCAGCTCAGAGAGTTAAACCTTTCTTTTGATTCAAAAGGTTGGAAACACTCTTTTTGTAGAATCTATGAAGGAACATTTCAATGCCCACTGATCCCTACAGTGAAAAACTGAATGTCCCGCAATAAAAACTAGAAAGAAGCTATGTATGAAACTGTTTTATGATGTGTGCATTCAGTTCACAAAGTTAGAACATTCTTTCCATTCAGCAGATTGGAAACACTCTTTTTGTACAATCTGCAAATGGACATTTCGGAGCCCACTGTTTGAGGCCTATAGTGAAAAACTGAATATCTAGCGATAAAAATGAAATTCTCTGTGAAACCACTTTGTGATGTGCAGACTCATCTCACAGAGTCAAACTTTCCTTTTGATTCAGCAGGTTGGAAACCCTTTTGGTAGAATCTGCAAATGGACATTTCAGAGCCCACTAAACCTATAGTGAAAAACCGAATATCCCACGATAAAAACTAGAAACTGTGAAACTTCTTTGTGATATGTGGATTCAGCTAAAATAGTTAAACTTTTCTTTTGATTTAGCAGATTGGTAACATTGTTTTTGTAGAATCTGTGAAATAACATCTCACATAAATGGACATTTCATAGAAGTGTTAAGCAGAGTGGAGAAGGACCGAGCCCTGAGCTTGTGCTGGATCCTCCAGAAAGGCGTCTAACTTTCAAGAAGCCCCATGGGCACCCCCTGGTTGGAAGCTAGAGCCCTGGGCTTTGGCCCAAAATGCCTGTGTCTGTCACAGAAGCCCCCATGGATGGTGGCAGGGCCACGAATGGGCCAGTGCAGGTGGTCAGAAGCTAAGAGGGACATTGAAGCCTGCAGAGGGGAAAACCAGTGAGGCCTGAGCAGTTGCTGAGTCCTCCCAGAGAGGCCTTTATTTTCCCAGAAGCCCCTGGGGGTGTCTCCCGTGTCCGGGCTAAAACCTCGGGCATCGTACCAGTGTGCCTGTGTCTTTCATGGAGGCCCCCATGGGCCTTGGCAGGACCACAGGCGGGCTTGTGCAAACAGGCAGAAATTCAGGTGAACGTTGAGGCAGGCAGTGGTCAGAACCTCTGAGGCCTGATCGGGTTCTGGGTCATCCCACGGAAACCTCTCCCTTCACAGAAGTTCCTGGTGTGGCCCCCAGTTGGATGTTAGAGCCACGGTTTCTGGTCCAGGATCCCTGTGTTTCTCTTGGAAGGCCTCCACGGGCAGCACTGGGGCCTCAGGCAGGCCGGTTGAGGTAAGCAGAGGGGTTGAGTGGCAAGACGTTCGCTGGTGCAGGGTTCTCCCAAGGAGGCCTCTCTCTTCCCAGAAGCCCCTGTGGCATTCCCTGTATTGGTGTTAGAGCCCCTGACTCCAGACCTGGGTGCCTGTATCTCTCACAGAAGGCCTCCACAGGCATTGGTGGGGTCACAGGCAGGCATGTGCAGGCAGGCAGAAAGTCAGGGGGACATCGAGACAGGCAGAGGGGAAAAGCGGCAAAGCCTGAACTTGTGCTGGGTTCTCCCAGGAAGTCCCCTCCCTTCCCTGAAGCTCTCCCTTTGTGTGAGCTAGAGCCCTAGGCTCCAGCCTGGGGTGAATGTGTCTGTTACAGAGGGCCCCATTGGGTGGCCCCCTTTGTTGGTGGGCAGAAACTCAGGGGGATATTGTGGAAAGCTGAGGGAAGAAGTGGCGAGGCCTGAGCTGGTGTTGGGCTTTCCCAGGGAAGCCTCTCCATTCCCAGACTTCCCTGTTGGCTCTCCGGATGGGGACTAGGGCCCCTTGCTCTGACCCAGGGTGACTGTGTCTCTGGCTGAGGGTCCTCACAGATGGCAGCGGAGCTTCATGGGGGCCTGTGTGGGTGGGCAGAAACTCAGGGGAACATTGAGGCCGGCAGAGGGGAGAAGTGGCGAGGCCTGAGCAGGTGCTGGGTCATCCCAGGGATGCCTCTCCCTTCCCCTGGGCCCCAAGGGCTTTCCCCAGGTGAGGGACAGAGCCTCAGTCTTTGGCCCACGGAGTCTGTGTCTCTTGTGGGGGAACCCCACGTATGACAGTGGCAGGGCTGCAAACGGTCCTGTGTAGTCAAACAGAAACTCAGGGGACTTTGGGGCAGGCAGAGTGGAGAATCAGTGAGACTTGAGCAGGTGCTGGGTTCTCCCAATGAGGCCTCTCCCTTCCAAGAAGACACTAGCTTCGCCCCCGCCTGCCCCGGATGGCAGTTAGAGTAACAGACTCTGGCCCAGCGTGTCTTTCTTTTGCAGAGAGCCTCCACGGGCGATGGATGGGCTGTAGGCAGGTTGGTAAGGGTGAGCAGAAACTCAGGGGCACGTTGAGGTATGCAGAGGGGATAAGCAATTAGGCCTTAGTGGATGTAGTGTCAACCCGTGGAGGCCTCTCCCTTCCCAGAAGCCCCCAGGGCTCCCTCCAGATCGGGGTTACAGCCCCAGGCTCCATCCCAGGGTGCCTTTGTCTGTCACTAAGGACCCCACATGCGGTGGCAGGACTGCAAGCAAGCATGTGCAGGCAAGCAGAAACTCAGGGGGCCTTGAAGCAGGCACAGGGGAGAAGGCACGTGACCTGAGCAGATGCTGGGTCAACCCAGGGAGGCCTCTCCCATCCAAGAAGCCCCCAGGGCATCCGCAGGTTTGGGCTAGAGCCCTGGGATCTGACCCCAGGCAATGGTCTCTTGTGGAGGGCCCCCACAGACATTGGTGGGGCTGCAGGCAGGCATGTGCCAGCTGGCAGAAACTCATGGGGACTTTGAGGCAGTCAGAGGGGTGAAGCGGCAAGGCCTGAATAGGTGCTAGGTCATCCCAGGGAAGCCTCTCCCTTCCCAGACACCCCTGAAGATCTCACCTTGTGTGAGCTAGATCCCCGAGCTCCGGCCCAGGGTTCCTGTGTTTCTCACAGAGGGCCCCCTCGGGTGATGGCGGGCCCCCGGCAGGCCTGTGTTGGCAGATAGAAACTCTGAGGGACTTCGAGGCAGGCAGAGTGGAGAAGTGGCCAGGCCTGAGCAGGTGCTGAGTTTTCCCAGGGAGGCCTGTTCCTTCCCAGAAATCCACAGGGCCCTCCCTGTGTGGGCACTATAGCCCCGGGCCCTGGACCAGGGTGCCTGTGTGTCTCTTGGAGAGTACTCCAGAATCTCCAGGGATGCCCCCTGAATGGAGGCTTTCCACCAGAGACACAGGCACTCTGCTTTAAAGCTTGGGGATTTAAAGCCCACCGGGGACACACCTGTGGGCTTCTGGGATGGGAGAGGCTCCCAGCATTCCCTGCGATCTCGCCGCTTCTCACGTCTGCCTGCCTGAACGTATTCCTGAGTTTCTGCAGCCCGACCACGCCACCCTGCAGCCACGTTTTCTCTTGTGGGGGCGTTCCGCGAGAGTCAAAGCCACCCTGCTCAAAAGCATGGAGCTTTACAGCCCTCTTGGGACAGCCGTGGGGGGCTTCTGGGATGAAAGCATCATCCTTGGGGGGCTTGGAGAATGCCCTGAGGTCTCACCGCTTCTCCACTCTGACTGCCTCAACGTCCCTCTGAGTCCCTGCGCCCTGCCCACGCAACCCTCCGGCACCGTTTTTTCTTGTGGGTAACTTCTGCGAGAGACACATCACTCTGCTTTAAAGCCTGGAGCTTTAGAGCCGGACCAAAACACCCCTGGGGGCTTCTGGGACAAGACAGGCATCCTTGGGAGGCTCCCAGCATTCCCTACGGTCTCTCTACTTCTCGCCTCTGCCTCCCTCAACATGCTCTTCAGTAGCTGTGGCACGCCATGCCAACTTGCGGCCCTGTTTTCGTATGTGGGGGCCTTCCGTGAGAATCACAGGCACCCTGCTCCAAATCCTGTGGCTTTACAGCCTGCCCAGGACAGCCCTGGGGGCTTCTGGGATGAAAAAGGCCTCCTTGGGAGGCTCCCAGCATTCTTTGTGGTCTCACCGCTTTTCTTCTCTGCCTGCCTCAACATCCCCCTAAGTACCTGCGGCGAGCCCACGACATCTTGTGACGCCATTTTTGCGAGTGGGGGCCTTCTGCTAGAGACACAGTCACCCTGCTTCGAAGTCTGGGGCATTACAGCCCACCTGGGACACCCTGGGAACTTCTGGGAAGGGAGAGGCCACCTTGAGAGGCTCCCAGAATTTCCAGCCATCTAGCCACTTTTTCGCTCTGCCTGTCTCAGGGTCCTTCTGAGTCACTTTGGCCCGCCCACACCATGCTGCGGCCACGTTTTTGCTTGCGGGGGCCTTGTGCTAGAGACACAGACACCCTGCTCCAAAGCCTGGGGCTTTACTTCTGCCCTGGACAGATCTGGGGGTTTCTGGGATGTGAGAGGCCTCTTTGGGATGCTTTCAGCATTCCCTATAGTCTCGCTGTTTCTCCCCTCTGCCTGCCAAAATGTCTCACTGAGTACCTGCGGCCGGCACACGCCACCCAGCTGCCCCATTTTCCCGAATGGGGCCCTTCCACAAGAGACAGAGGCACCTTACCCCAAAGTCTGGGGCTTCACAGCCCGTCAGTGACAGCGGTGGGGACTTCTGGGATGAGAGAGGCTGATGAGGGAAACTCCCAGCATTCCATGCAGTCTCGCCACTTCTCCCATATACCTGCCTCAACGTCCTCCTGTGTTTCTGCTGCCTGCCCATGCCACCCTGCAGCCCGGTTTCTGCTTGTGGTTCCTTCCACAAAAGGCACAGTGACCCTGCTCCAAAGCCGGAGGATTTTCATCCCACCCGGGACAGCCTTGGGAGCTTCTGGTTTGGAACAAGCCTCCTTGGGAGGTTCCCAGCATTCTCTTTGGTCTCGCTGCTCTTCCTCTATGCCTGCCTCAATGTCCCACTGAGTCCCTGCAGGGCACCCACACCACCCTGTGGCCACATTTTCTCCCTGAAGGGGGCCTTACGGAAGAGACACAGGCACCCTGCTCCAAAGACTGTGGTTTTACAACCCTCTTGGGATAGTGTTGGGGGCTTCTGGGATTGGAGAGGCTTTCTCGGGATGCTCTTAACATTCCATTCGATCTTGCCGCTTCTCCTTTCTGCCTGCCTCAACTTCCTCTGAATCCCTGATGCCTGCCCATGCCATTCTGTGTCCCCATTTTCGCATGTGGGAGTCTTCTGCGGGAGACACAGGCATCCTGCTCCAAAGGCTGTGGCTAGGCACCCCACCCTGGACAGCCCTGGCAGTTTCTGGGATGGGAGAGGCCTCCTTTAGGAGGCCCCAGCATTCCCTGCAGTCTCACCACTTCCCTCCTCTGCCTGCCTCAAGGTCTTCCTGAATACCTGTTGCCTGCCAACGCCACCCTACGACCTTTTGTTTGGTTGTCGAGGCCTTCTGCATGAGACACAGGCACCCTGCTCCAAAACCTGGGGTTTTGCAGCCAGCCCTGGACAACCCTGGGGGATTCTGGGATGGGCAAGCATCTTTGGGAGACTCCTAGCATTTCCTACAGTATCACCACTTCTCCCCTCTGCCTACCTCAACATCCCCCTGAATGCCTGCAGCTTTCCCATGCACCCTACAGCTTCGTTTTCGCTTGTGTTGGCCTTCCATGAGAGACACAGGCACCTTGATCCAAAACCTGGAACTTTACATCTTGCCTGGGACGTCGCTGGGGGATTCTGGGATGAGAAAGCCTTTCTTGGGATAATCTTAGCATTCCCTTCAATCTCACCACTTCTCCCCTCTACCTGCCTCCACTTCTTTCTGAGTCCCTGAGGTCTGCCAAAGCCACCGTATGGCCCCATTTTTACTTGTGGGGACCTTCCGTGAGAGACATGGGCACCCTGCTCCAAAGCCTGGAGGTGAACAGCTTTCCTGAAACAGCCCTGGGAGCTTCCAGTCTGAAAGAGACCTTTCTGGGAGGCTCCCAGGATTCTCTTCAACCCTCTGCCTGTCTCAATGTCCCCATGAGTCCCTGCTGCCCACCCACGCCACACTGCTGCCCGTTGTCACTTGCGGGGGCCTTCCATGAGAGACAGACGCACCCTGCTCTAAAGACTGGGGCTTTATAGCCCTCTTGGGACACCCCTGGGGGCTTCTGGGATGAGAGAGTCGACCTTGGGAGGTTTGCAGCACTCCCTGCGGTCTCACCACTTCTCCACTCTGCCTGCCTTAACATGCTTCTGAGTCCTTGCAGCCCCCCCACGCTAACCTGTGTCCCTATTTTCTCATCTGGGAAACTTTTGCGAGAGACACAGTACCTTGCTTTAAAGCCTGGAGCTTTAGAGCCCACCCAGAACACTCCTGGGGGCTTCTGGGATGGGAGAGGCCTCTTTGGAGGCTCACAGCATTCCCTTCATTCCAGTCGCTTCTTCCCTCTGCCTGCATCAACACATCCCTGAGCCCCTGCTGCCCGCCACGCCATCCTGAGATCCCATTTTTGCTTCTAGGGGCCTTTCAGGAGAAACACAGGCATGATGCTCCAAATCCTGGGTTTTAAACTGCCCAGGTGAGCCCTGGAGGCTTCTGGGATGGGAGAGGCCTCCTCGGGAGGCACCCAACATTCCCTTGCGGCCTTGCTTCTTTTCACTTCTGCCTGCCTTAATGTCCCCCCGAGTCCCAGCAGTCAACCCAGACCACCCTCTGGCCCCGTTTTTTGCTTGTGGGGGCTTTCCATGAGAGACACAGTCACTCTGATCCAAAGTCTGATACTTTACTGCCTTCCCGGGACAGATTTGGGGGCTTCTGGAATGGGAGAGGCCTTTTTGGGAGGCTCCTAGCATTCCCAGCGGTCTGGTCAATTCCCCCCTCTGCCTGTTTCAACATCGCCCTGCATCCCTGGCAACCCCTCACATATTTTTGCATGTGGGGGCCTTCCATGAGAGAAAATGATACCCTGCTCCAAAGCCTGGGGCTTTACATCCTGCCTGGGATAGCCCTGGGAATTTCTGGGAAAACAGAGGTCTTTTTGGGAGGCTCCAAGCATTCCCTGCGGTCTTGAGGCTTCTCCCCTTTTCCTGCTGCAATGTCCCCTGAGTCTTTGAGGCCCACCCATGCCACCCTGCAGCTCCGTTTTCACTTGTGGGTGCCTTCTGCGAGAGACACAGGCACCGTGCTTCAAAGCCTGGGGCTTTACAGGCCGTCTTGGATAGCACTGAGAGATTTAGGGATGGGGGAGGCCTCTTTTGGAGGCTCCCAGCATTCTCTGCGGACTCACCACTTCTCCTCTCTGCTTCAGCGTCGCCCTGGGTCCCTTTGGCCCGCTCATGCCACCCTGCTGCTTCGTTTTCTCTTATAGGGGGCCTTCTGCAAGAGACACAGGCACGCTGAGCCAGACTGGTGCTTTGCAGAATGCCCTGGACAGCAGTGAGGGCTTCTGAAATTGGGGAAGCCTTTGTGGGAGGCTCCCAGCATTCCATGCAGTCTCGCTGCTTTTCCTCTCTGCCTGCGTCAACATCCCCCTGAGTACCTGCGGCCCATCCTGGCCACACTGCAGCCCCATTTTTGCTTGTGGGGACTTTCCACGAGAGACACAGGCACCCTGCTCCAAAGCCTGGGGCTTTACAGCCCGCCCGGGACAGGCTTAAAAGTTTCTGGGATGGGAAAGACCTCTTTGGGATGCTCTCAGCATTAACTATGCTCTCACCACTTCTCGCCTCTTCCTGCCCCATCATCCCCATGAGTGCCTGCGGCCCTTCTGCACCACCCTGCTGCTTTCTTTTCTCTTGTGGTGGCCTTCCACAGCAGACACAGGCACTCTGCTCCAAACACTTGGGCTTTACAGCCTGTTCAGAACAGCTCCCTGAGTCCCTGCTGACCACGCCACCCTGCGGCCCCTTTTACACCTGTGGGAGCCTTCCGCTAGAGACACAGACACCCTATTAAAAAGCCTGTGGCTTGACAGCACCCAGGGACACACCTAGGGGCTTCTCCTATGCGAGAGGGCTCCTTAGGAGGCTCCCAGCATTCTCTGCGGTCTCGCCACTTCTCCCCTCTGCCTGCCTCAATGTGCCCCTGAGTGCCTGCCATCTGCTCACCTCACCATGCAGCCCCGTTTTTGCTTGTGGGGGCCTTCCGTGAGAGACACAGGCACCCTACTCCAAATCCTGGGGCTTTCCAGCTTGCCTGGGACAGCCCTAGAAGGTTCTGGGATGGGAGAGACCTCATTAGGAGGGTTTCAGTATTTCCTGCGGTCTCACTGCTTCCCCCTCTGCTAGTTCCTACGTCTTCGTAAGTCTTTGTGACCCACCCACGCCACTCTGTGGCTTCGTTTTCACTTTTCATGGCCTTGTGCGAGAGACACAGCCACGCTGCTCCAAAGCCTGGGGCTTTACAACTTGCTTGGGATAGCACTGGGGGCTTCTGGGATGGAAGAGGCCTCCTTGGGAGGCTCCCACCATTTCCCTTTGTCTCGACTCTTCTTCCCTCAGCCTGCCTCCACATTCACCTGAATCCCTGGGACCTGCCTGGACCACTCCTTGGCCCCTTTTCTGCTTGCAGGGACAGAGGCAACGTGCTCCAAAGCCAGGGGCTTTATAGCTTGCCTGGGACAGCCCTGTAGGTTTCTGGGATGGGAGATGCCTCTCTGGGAGGCTCCCAGCATTAACTGCAGTCTCGTCACTTCTCCCCTGTGACTGTCTCAACCTCCCCCTCAGTACCTGCTGTGTACCCATGCCACCCTGCTGCCCTGTTTTCCCTTGTGGGGGCCATAAGCCAGAGACACAGACATACTGCTTCAAAGCCTGGGGCTTTACTCCCACCCAAGGCAGTTCTGGGGCCTTCTGGGATGGAAGAGCAATTTATGGGAGGCTCCCAGCATTCCCTACAGTTTTGCCACTTCTCCACTCTGCCTGCCTCAACGTCCCTTTTAGTCCCTGTCACCTGCCCACGACACCCTACCACCTTGTTTTCACTTTGGGGTCCATCTGCGACAGACACAGGCACCATGTACCAAACCCTGGGGCTTTACAGCCCTCCTGGGATGGTCCTGGGGGCATCTGGAATGGGAGACGTCTTCTTGGAAGGCTCCAAACATTTACTGTGGTCTCGCCACTTCTACACTTTGCCTGTCTTAGGGTCCACCTGAATCGTTGTGCCCCACCCCTATTATCCTGTGACCCCATTTTTGCTTGTGGGGGCACACCGCGAGAGACACAGGCAACCTTCTCCAAAGCCTGGGGCTTTACAGCCTGCCCAGGACAGCCCCGTTGGCTTCTGGGATGGGAGAGGCCTACTTGAGATGCTCCCAGCATTCCCTGCAGTCTTGCCACTTCTCCATTCTGCCTGCCCAACGTCTTGAGTGGCTGCGGCCCGCCCACGTCACCCTGCTGCCCCGTTTTCTCTTGTGGGGGCCTTCCACGAGAGAGAGGCTCTAAACCCTGTGGCTTTACAGCCTGCCCGGGACAGACCTGGGGGCTTCTGGGATGGGAAAGGCCTCCTTGGGAGGCTCCGATTTTCTGCAGTCTTGCCGCGTCTCCCCTCTGCCTGCTTCAATGTCCCCCTGAGTCCCTGAGATCCACCCATGACAACCTGCGGCCCCATTTTCCTTCGTGGGGACCTTCCATGAGAGACACAGGAGCCCTTCCCTGAAGCCCAGGACTTTAGAGTCCTCCCCGTACAACCTTGGTGGCTTCTGGGATGAGAAAGGCCTCCTTACAAGGCTCCCAGTATTCCCTGCAGGTGCGTGTCGCCAATTCTTCCCTTGCCCTGCCTCAACATCCCACTGAGTCCTTGCCGCCACCCCACGCCATTCTGTGGCTTCAATTACCCTTGTGGGGGCCTTGCACGATAGAAACAGTCACCATTCTCCAAGGACTTTTCAGGCCGTCCGTGACAGCCACGGGGTTTTTGAGACAAGGAAGGCCTTTTTGGGAGACACGCAGCATTCCCTGCAGTCTAGCCGCTTCTCCCCGCTGCCTGCCTCAACGACCCTCTGAGTCCCTGCGGCCTGCCCGCGCCACCTTGCGGCCCCGTTTTCGCTAGTGGGGGCCTTCCACAAGAGACACAGGCACACTGCTCCAAAGTCTGACGCTTTACAGCCCTCCTGGGGCAGCCCTGAGGGCTTCTGGAATGGGAGAGGCCTCCTTGGGAGGTTCCTAGCATTCCCTGCAGTCTTGCTGCTTGTCCAATCTGCCTGCCTGAATGTTCCCATAAGTCCCTGCACCCCTTTCACGCCAACCTGCAGCACCATTTTTGCCTGTGGGGGTTTTCTGGTAGAGACAAAGGCATCATTCTCCAAAGACTGTGGCTTTACAACGCGCCCCAGATAGCCCTGGGGGCTTCTGAGATGGAAGAGGCATTATTGGGAGGCTCCAAGCATTCCCTGCAGTCTCACCACTTCTCCCTTCTGCTTCCCTCAACGTAACCCTGAGTCCATGAGGCCCGTCCACGCCACCCTTGCCGCCCTGTTTTCGCTTGTTGGGGCCCTCTGCGAGTGACACAAGCACCCTGCTCCAAAGCCTATGGCTTTACAGCCCACTCCTGACAGCCCTGAGAGATTCTGGTATGGGAGTGGGCTCCTTGGTGGACTCCCAGCACTCCCTGCAATCTCGCTACTTCTCCCCTCTGCCTGCCTCAACGTCCCCCCAAGTCTCTGCCGCCAGCCCACGCCACCATGCAGTTTCGTTCTTGTCTGTGGTGGTCTTCCAGGAGACACACAGGTAAACTGCTCAGAAACCTGGGGCTTTATAGCCCGCCAAGAACAGCCCTGGGCACTTCTGGGAAGGAAGCCGCCTCTTAAAGAGACTTCCAGCATTCCCTGCTGTTTGGTCGCTTCTATTTGCCTGTCCCAATGTCCCCCTGAGTCCCCACGCCCCTCACACTCCAGGCTGCCGCCCTGTTTTTGCTTCTGGGGGCACTCTGCTCCAATGTGTGGGGCATTACAGCCGGTCCGGTATAGCCCTGGGGTCTTCTGGGGTAAGAGGGACATCATCGGTATGTTCCCGCCATTTCTTCCCATTGTGCCGCTTCTCTTCTCTGCCTGCCTCAATGTCTCCCTGAACCTCTGGGACCTGCCCACGCCACCCTGCAACCTTGGTTTCACTTTTGGGGGCCTTCCACAAGAGACATCGGCACCCTGCTCCAAAGCCTCGGGCTTTATAGCCTGCCGGAGACAGTCCTGGGGTCTTCTGGGATGGGAGAAGTCTTTTGGGGAGGCGCCCAGCATTCCCTGCAGTTTCGCTGCTTCTCGCTTCTAACCTCTGCCTGCCTCAATGTCTCCCAGTGTTCCTGTGGCCTGCCCACGCCACCCTGCCATCCCGTTTTTGCTTGTGGGGGCCTTCTGCGAGAGACACAGGCACCCGGCTCCAAAACTTGGGACTTTACAGCCCTCTTGGGATAGCCCTGGGCGCTTCTTGGTTGGAAGAGGCCTCCTGGGAAGGCAACCAGCATTCCCTGTTATCTCACTGCTTCTCCCCTTTGCCTGCCTAAACATCCCCCTGAGTTCCTGTGGCTCACCCACACCACCCACCCAATCGGTTTTTGTTTGTGGGGCCATCCACAAGAAACACAGGCCTTCTCCTCCAAAGCCTGGGGCTTCATAGCATGCCTGGGATTGCCTGGAAGCTTCTGGGTTGGGAAAGGCCTTTTACAGAGGCTCCCAGCCTTCCCTGTGGCCTCGTTGCTCCTTTTGTCTGCCTGTCTTAACATCACCCAGACACCCTGTGTCCCACCCACGCCTCCCTGTGGCCCCGTTTTCGCTTGTGAAGGCCTTCTGCGAGAGAGGCAGGCAGCCTACTCCAAGGACTGGGGCTTTACCGCCAACCTGGGAGAGACCTGGGGGCTTCTGGGATGGGAAAGGCCTCCTTGGGCGGTTCCCAGTATTCCCTGCAGTGTCTCCGCTTCTCCCCTCTTCCTCCCTCAACATCCCTTTGAGTTCCTGCAGCCCGCCCAGGCAACATTGCGGTTCAGTTTTTGCTTGTGGAGGCCTTCCGTGACAATCACAGGCACTCTGCTCCAAATTCTGGGCTTCACAGCCCGCCCAGGGCAACCCTGTGGGCTTCTGTGATGGAAGAGTCATTCTTGGGAGGCTTTCAGCATTGCCTGCAGTCTCACTGCTTCTCCCCTATGCCTGCCTCAACATCTCCCTGAGTCTCTGTGGACCGCCCACACCACACTGCACCTACATTTTGGCTTATGGGGGCCTTCCGTGAGATACACAGGTACCCTGCTCCAAAGCCTGGGGCTTTACACCCTGCTTGGGACAGCCCTGGACTCTTCCGGAATAGAAGAGGCATCCTTGGACTACTTCCAGCATTCCCTGAGGTCTTGCCTCTACTCCCATCTGCCAGCCTCAACAACCACCTGAGGCCCCGCGGCCCGCCCACTCCCCACTCTTGGCGTGATTTTGCTTATAGGGGCCTTTCTTGAGAGACACAGTCACCCTACTTCAAAGCCTAGGGCTTTACATCCCACCCATATCAGCCCTGGGGACCTCTGGGATAGGAGCAATCTCCTTGGGAAGCTCCCAGCATTCTTCTCTGTCTCTCCGCTTCTCCCGTCTGCCTGCTTAAACATCCCCCTGAGTCCCTACGGCTCTCCTAGATCACAATGCGGCCCTGTTTTTGCTTGTGGAAGCCTTTTGCGAGAGACACAGGTGCAGTGCTCCAATGCCTGGTGCTTTATAGCAAGGCTGGGACAGATTTGGAGTCTTCTGGGATGGGAGAGTCGTCCATGGGAGAGTCCCAGCATTCCCTGAGGTATCACCACTCCTACCCTCGGCCTGCCTCAACACCCCCATGAGTCCTTGCGACCCTCCCGCGCCAGCCTGTGTTTCTGTATTCACTTGTGGGGGCCTTCCGCGAGAGACACAGGAACGCTGCTCCAAAGCCTGGGGCTTTACATCCTGCCTGGTATAGCCCTGGTGTTTTCTGGTATGGGAGAGGCCTACTTGGGAGGCTCCCAGCATTCCCTGCTGTCTCGCCGCTTCTGCCCTCTGATTGCCTCAATGTCCTTCTTTGTCCCTGCTGCTCACCCACGCCACCCTGCGGCCTCATTTTTGCTTGTGGTGGGCTTCCTAGAGAGACACAGACAGCCTGCTGCAAAAAAGCATGGGTATTTACAACCCTCCCCGGACAGCCCTGGGGATTCTGGGGTGGGAGAGGCCTCCTTAAAAGGCTCCCAGTATTTCCTGTGTTCTCGCCGCTTCTACCCGCTGTCTGCTTCAACTTCCCCCTGAGTCTCAGCGGCCCATCTACACCACCTTGCATCACCGTTTTCACTTGTGGGTGCCTTTCTCGAGAGACACAGTCCTCTTGCTCCAAAGCCTGGGGCTGTACAACCTGCACAAGACAGCCTGCCGGCTTCTGAAATGTGAGAGGACTCCTTGGGAGGCTCCCAGCATCCCCTGTGTTCTCCCCTCTTCAACCCTCTGTGTCCCCTTCAACCTCAACGTCTGCTGCCTGCCCATGCCAAGTGCTGCCCCATTTCTGCTTGTTGGTGCCTTCCCCGAGAGACACAGGCATCCTGCTCCAAAACCTGGGACTTTACAGCCCGCCACAGATAGCCCTTTGACTTCTGGGGTGGGAGAAGCCTTCTTGGGAGGCTCCCAGCGTTATCTACGGTCTGGCGTCTTCTCCTCTCTGCCTGTCTCAGTATCCCCCTGAGTCCCTGCCACCCGGCCACGCTACCCTGCAGCCCCGTTTTTGCTGGTGGGTGCCTTTAGTGAGAGACACAGCCATTGTGCTCCAAATCCTGGGGCTTTAAGCTCACCTGAGACACCTGGGATCTTCTGAGACGGGAGAGACCTCTATGGGAGAATCCTAGCATTCCAGGTGGTCTCGCGGCTTCTCCCTGCTGACTGCTTCAACGTCCCCATAAGTCCCTGTGGTCCGCCCACGCTACCCTGCGATTTTGCTTATGGGGGCATTCTGCAAGAGACACATGCACCCTACTGCAAAGCCTGGGGCATTTTAACCCGCCCGGGGTAGCCCTGAAGGCTTCTGGGATGGGAGACGCTTCCTTAAGAGGCCCCCAGAATTCCCAGCGGTCTTGACGCTTATACCTTCTGCCTACCTCAATGTCAACCAGAGTTTCTGGCGACCACTCACACCACCCTGCGATCCCATTTTCACTTGTGGGGTCCTTCCGACAGAGGCACAGGCAATCTGCTACAAACCCCCCTCCCCCCAGGACAGCCCTGGGGGCTTTTGGGATGAGAAATGCCTCCTTGGGAGACTCCCAGCATTCCCTGCAGTCTCGACACTTCTCCCATCTGCCTGCCTCATCGTCCACATGAGTCACTGGGGCCCGCCCAGACCACCCTGCAACTTCGTTTTGGCTTGTGGGGGTCTTCTGCTAGAGACACAGGCACCCTGCTCCATAACGTGGGGCTTTGCAGCCCGCTTGGAACAGCCCTGGGAGCTTCTGGGATGGGCGAGACGTCCATGGGAGGCTCCCAGCCTTTTCTGCCATCTTGCCACTTCTTCCCTGTGACTGCCTCAACTTTTCCCTGTGTCCCTGAGGCCCACCCACCCCATCTTGCGGCCATGTTTTCACTTGTGGGGTCCTTCTATGAGAGATACGGCCACCTTGCTCCAAAGCCTGGGGCTTTACAGCTCATCAAGGACAACCCTGGGTGCTCATGGGGTGGGAGGGACCTCCATAGGAGGCTCCCAGCATGCCGGGTAATCTTGCAGCATCTTTGCACTGCAAGCCTCAACGTCCCGCTGAGTTTCTGCGGGGCACGCACGCCACCCAGCCTCAACATATTCGCTTGTGGGGCCTTTTGCGAAAGACACAGGCAACCTGCTTCAATGCCTGGGGCTTTACAACCCACCCGGGACAGCACTGGTAGCTTCTGGGATGGGAGCGGTTTTATTGGAGGCCCCCAACATTCCCTGCAGTCTCACTGCTTCTCCCCTCTGCCTGCCTCAATGTTCCGGAGTCCATGCAGCTTTCACATGCCAAACTGTGACTCTGTTTTCACTTTTGGGGTCCCTCCTCGAGAGACACAGGCACCATTCTCCAAAGCCTAGAACTTTACAATCCGCTGTGGATGGCCCTCGGGGCTTCTGGGATGGGAGCGGCCTTTTTGGGAGGCTCCCAGCATTCCCTGTGATCCTGCCACTTCTTTCCTATGCCTGCCTCATTGTCTCCCTTAGTCCTTGCAGCCCGCTCACGCCACCCTGCGGCCCAGTTTTCACGTGTAAGGGCCTTCTGCAAGAGGCACAGACTCCCTGCTCCAAAGCCTGGGACTTTAGAAACCGCACAAGATAGTCCTGGGGGCTTCTGGGATGGGAGAGGCATCTTTGGGATGCTTCCAGAATTCCCTGCGTTCTTCCACATCTCCCCTCTTCCTACCTCAAGATCCCCCTGAGTCCCTGTGAATGGCCCACCCCACTTTGCGGTCCCATTTTCACTTGTGGGGGTCTTCAGAGAGAGGCACCCTGCTCCACAGCCTGAGGCTTAACAATCCACCTGATATAGCCATGGGGTCTTCTGGGATGGGAGAGGCCTCCTTCTGAGGCTCCCAGCTGTCTCCCCGCTTCTCCCCTCTGCCTACCTCAATGTACCCCTTTGTCTCTGCCACCCATCCACGACACCCTGTGGCACTGATTTGTTGTGGGGGCCTTCTGAGAGAGACACAGTCACCCTGATTCAAAGCATGAAGCTTTACAGCCTGCCCAGGAGAACCCTGGTGCTTCTGGGGTGGGAGAGGCCTCCTTGGGAGGCTCCCAGCATTTCCTGCGATCTCGCCACTTCTTCCCTCTACCAGCCTCAAAGTCCCCCTGAGTCCCAGCGGCCAACCAACGCCGCTCTGCATCGCCGTTTCCACTTGTGGGTGCCTTCCACGAGACAGTCACCCTGATCTTTAAAGCCTGGGGCTTTACAGCCTGCGCAAGACAGCCTCTGGGCTTCTAAAATGGGAGAGACCTTCGTGGGAGGCTCCCAACAGTTCCTGCAGACTCACCGCTTCAACCCTTTGCCTGCTTCAGGCACCCTGCTCCAAAGCCTGGAAGTTTACAGTCCACTCAGGGCAGCCCTGGGGGATTCTAGTATGAGAGAGTTCTCCTTGGGAGGCTCTCAGCATTCCCTGATGTCTCGCAGCTTCTCTCCTTGGCCTGCCTCAACGTCTCCCTGAGTCACTGCGGCCCTCCAACGCCACTGCATAGCCCCATTTACTTTTGCGGGGTCCTTCCACAAGAGACACAAGCACCCTGCTCCAAAACCTCAGACCTTACAACCCACCCAGGACAAACCTGGGGCTTGTGGGATGGGGGAGGCCTCTTTGGGAGGATCCCAGCATTCCCTATTATCTCGCCACTTCTCCCCCTACCTCTCAGAACGTCTGCATGAGTCTCTGCAGCTTGCCCACGCCATCCTGTGAACCCGTTTTCGCTTGTCAAGGTGTTCTGTGAAAGACACAGGAACCCTGCTTCAAAGTCTCGGGCTTTACAGCCTGCCCAAAACAGCTCTGGGGGCTTCTGAGATGCAAGAGGTCTCTTTTGGAGGCTCCCAGAAATCGGTGTGGTCTTGCTGCTTCTCCCCTCTGCCTGCGGCAATGTCCCTCTGAGTTACTGTGGCCCGCCCACGCTAACCTGTGGTCCCGAATTTGCTTCCAGTGCCTTCTGTGAGAGACACAGGAACCCTACTCCAAAGCCTGGGGCTTTACAGTCCGCCCAGGACAGCCCTTGAGGCTTCTGGGATGATGGAGGCCTTTTTCCCTAGGCCCCCGGCATTCCCCACTGTCTGGCCGCTTTTCCCCACTGCCTGCTTCAACGTCTTGAGTTACTTCCCCCCACCGAAGCCATTCCGCAGCCAAGTCTTCGCTTGTGGGGGGGCCTTCTATGAAAGACGCAGGCACCCTGCTGCAAAGCCTGAAGTTTTACATCCCTCCCAGGACTGCCCTGGGGGCTTCTGTGATAGGATAGGGGATCTTTGGAGGCTCCCGGCATTTCCTGCAGTCTTGCCCCTTCTCCCCTCTGCCATCCTGGTCATACCAATGAGTACCTGTGGTCCATCAACACCATACTGCGATCCCGTTTTTGCTTGTAGGGGCCTTTTGTGAGAGACACTGACCACCTGCTCCAAAGCCTGGGGCTCTACAGCCCGCCTAAAACAGCACTGGGGGCTTCTGGCATGGGACAGGCCTCCCTGGGAGGCTCCCAGCATTCCCTGTGATCTCCTCGCTTCTCCTCTTGGCCTGCCTCAATGTCCCCCTGAGTCCCTACGGCTCACCCAGGCCACCCTGCAGCCTCGTTTTCACTTGATGGGGCCTTCCCCAAGAGACACAGCCACCCTACTCCAAAGCCTGGGGCTTTACCCAATGACTGGGACAGCCCAGGGGGCTTCTGGGATGGAACAAGACTCTTTTGGAGGTTCCCATCATTCCCTGTGGTCTCGCCACTACTCCCATCAGCCTGCCTCAACATCCTCCTGAGTCCTGGAGGCCCTCCCAAGCGCACTTGTTGCCCTGTTTTGCTTGTGGGGGCCTTCCACAAGAGACACAGGCATGCTGCTCCAAATCTTGGAACATTACAACATGCCCCAGACAACCTGGGGTCTTCTTGGATGAAAGAGGCTGCCTTGGAAGGCTCCCAGCATTCCCTGTTTTCTCACTGCTTCTCCCCTCTGCCATTCACAACATCCCCATGAGTCCCTGCGGCCAGCCCACGCTAATTTGTGATCTCATTTTCGCTTGTCAGGGCATTCGGTGAAAGACTCAGGCAACCTGCTCCAAATCCTGGGGCTTCTTTGATGAAAGAAGCCTCTTTGGAAGGCTCCCAGCATTCTCTGTGTTCTCGCCGCTTTTTCCCTTTGCCTGGCTCAAAGTCCCACTGAGTCACTGAGGACTGCCAATGCCACCCTACATCCCCGTTTTCACTTGTGGGTGTCTTCCGTGAAAGACACTGGCACCCTCCAAAGCCCGCCCAGGTAAGCTCGGGGGCTTCTGGGATGGGAGAGGCCTCCTTGAGAGGCTCCCAGCACGCCCAGTGATTTCGCTGCTTCTCCCCTATGCCTGATTTAACGTCTTCCTGAGTCCCTGTGGCCTGCCAACGCCACTTTATGGCTCCTTTTTCGCTTATGGGGTCATTCCCCAGAGATATAGGCACCCTGCTTCAAAGCCTGGGGCTTTACAGCCCACTTGGGAGAGCCCTAGGGGCTTCTGAGATGGGAGAGGCCTCCTTGGAAGGCACAAAGCATTCCCAGCCGTCTTGCTGCTTATCCCCTCTGCCTGCCTCAATGTCCGCATGAGACCCTGTTGCCCGCCCATGCAACCCTACCAGCCCATTTTTGCTTATGGGGGTCTTCCCAGAGGGGCACAGTCACACTGGTCCAAACCTGGGCTTTAAAACCCATTTGGTATGCTCTTTGGCCCTCTGGAATGGGAGTGGCCTCTTTAGGAGGCTCCCAGCATTCCCTGCGGTCTTGCCACTTCTCCTTACTGCCTGATTCAACATCCCCCTGAGTCCCTGTACCCCGGCCACGCCACACTGTGGCCCTGTTTTTGCTGTGGGTGCCTTCCGCAAGAGATACAGGCACTTTGATCTAAAGCCTGGGATGTTACAGCCCGCCAGGGCCAGCCCTGGGGGCTTCTGTGATGAAAGAAGCCTCTTTGGCAGGCTCCCAGCCTTCCCTGCAATCTCCCTGCTTCTCCTCCCTGCTTGCCTCTACGTCGCCCTGAGTCCCTGCGACCAGCCCAGGCCACCCAGGGGGACTTCCGCGACAGACACAGGCACCATACTTCAAAGCTCCTGGGAAAGCCCTGGGGACTTTCTGGGATAGAAGAGTTGTCCTTGGGAGGCTCCCAGCATTCCCTGCTGTCTCACCACTTCTCTCACATCTCTCCCCTGCCTGCCTCAATGTCCCTCTGTGTCCCTCTCGCCCGCCCACGCCCCACTGCGGCCTTGATTTTGCTTATGGAGGTCTTCCGCAAGAGTCACAGGCACCTGGGAACTTCCAGGATAGGAGGGGGCTTTTGGGGAGAATCCCAACATTCCCTGCAGTCTTGCTGCTTTTTCCCTTGCTTGCCTAAATGTCAGCTTGAGTAGCTACGCCCCGCCCACGACACCCTGCGGCCCCGTTTTTATTTTGGGGGGCCTTCCGTGAGAGACATAGGCACCTTGCTCCAAAGCCTGGGGCTTTACATCTCGCCCGGGACATCCCTGGTTCTTCTGGAATGAAAGAGGCCTCCTTGGGAGGCTCCCAGCATTCCCTGCAGTCTCGCCGCTTCTCCCCTTTGCCTGTCTCAGCGTCCCGCTGAGTCCCTGTTGCACACTCCTGTCACCCCGCGGCCCCGTTTCTGCTTGTGAGGGACTTCCGCGAGAGACACAGGCACCCTGTTCCAAAGAGTAAGGCTTTACCACCCGCCCGGAAAAGCCCTGGAGGCTTCTGGGATGGGAGGGGCCTCCTTGGGTGGATCCCAGAATTCCCTGCTCTCTCGCCGCTTCCCTCCTCTGCCTGACTCAACATCCACCTGATTCTCTGTCGCCCGCCCACGACATATTGCTGCCTTGTTTTCGCTTGCGGGGCCCTACCGCTAGAGACACAGGCACCGTATTGCAATGCCTGGGGCTTTACTGCTCGCCAGGGACAGCCTTGGCAACTTCTGAAATGGGAGCGGGCTTTTTGGGAGGCTCCCAGCATTTCCTGCTGTCTCCTAGATGTTCCTCTCTGCCTGCTTCAAAGTCCCACTGAGTCCCTTCCACCCGCCCACGCCACCCTGCAGCCGCGTTTTCGCTTGTAGGGACTTTCGCCAGGGACAGTCAGCATTTTCCAAAGCCTGGGACTTTACCCGCCCGCCCAGGACAATCCTTGGAACTTCTGAAATAGGAGAGCGGTTTTGGGGGAGCACCCAGCATTTCCTGTGGTCTCGCCTCTTTTCCCGTCTCTCTGCCTCTACGTCCCTTTGAATCTCTGCGGCTTGCGCACGCCACCCTGCGGCCCCGTTTTCGCTTGTGTTTGCCTTCCGCGAGAGACACAGGCACACTGCTCCAAAGTCTGGGGCTTTACAACTCGCCAGGGACAGCTCTGGGGGATTCTGGAATGGGAGATGCCTGCTAGGGAGGCTCACAGCATTCATTGCGGTCTTGCGGCTTCTCCCTTCTGCCTGCCTCAACGTTCTCATGAGTCGCTGCCACCCGCCCACGCCATACTGCGACCACGTTTTCGCTAGTGAGGACCTTAGGTGAGAGACACAGGAACCCTGATCCAAATCCTGGGGCACTTCAGCCAGCTCGGGACAGCCCTGGGGACTTCCGGCATGGGAGCGGCCTCCTTGGAAGGCTTTCAGCATTCCCTACAGTCTCACCACTTCTCCGTTTTACCTGCCTTAATGTCCCCGTGAGTCCCTGCGGCCCGCCCACGACACGCTGCGCCCCGTTTTCACTTTTGGGGGTCTTCCACGAGAGACACAGGCACCCTGCTCCCAAACCTGGTGCTTTACAACCCTCAGATGCCTTGGTGGCATCTAAGATGAAAGAGGCCTCTTTGGGAAGCTCCCAGCATTCCCTGCAGTCTCGCCACTTCTTCCTTCTGCATGCCTCAACACCCCCTGAGTCCCTGCGGCCCGACCACGCCACCGTGACGCCCAGTTTTCGCTTTTGGGGGCCATTCGCAACAGACACAGGCTCCGTACTCTAAAGCCTGGGGTTTTACACCTGGCTCGGAAAAGCCCTGGGGGATTTGGGGATGAAAGAGGCCTTTTTGGAAGGCTCCCAGTATTCCCTGCAGTCTCACGGCTTCTTCCTTCTGTCTGATTCAACGTCTTCCTGAGTCACTGCTACAATCCCACAGCACCCTGCAGCCCCTTTTCCGCACATGGGGGACTTTCGCGAGAGATACAGGCACCCTACTGCAAAGCATGATGCTTTACAGCCCCACCAGGAGAGCAGTGGGAGCTTCTGTGAAGGGAGAGGTCTTCTTGGGAGGCTTCAAGCATTCCCTGCAGTCTTGCTGCTTCTCCCCTCTGCCTGCCTCAACGTTTCCTTGAGTCTTTCTTACCAGCCCATCTCACCCTGTGGTTCCATTTTTGTTTGTGGGAGCCTTCCCCAATAAACACAGGCACCCTACTCCATGGCCTGGGATTTTACAGTCCTCCCGGGAGAGCCCTGGGGGCTTCTGTGATAAGCTTCACCCGTCTGCCTGCCTCAACGACCCCCTGAGACCCTGCCGCCTACCCACTGCACACAGTGGCCCTGTTTTTGCTTGTGGGGACCCTGGGATATTATTGAATGGGAGAGGCCTTCTTGAAAGGCTACCAGCATTTCTTGTGGTCTTGCCGCTTCTCTTCACTTCCTGTGTCATCATCCACTGAGTAACTGTAGCCTGCCCATGCCGCCCTGCTGCCACGTTTTTGCTCCTGGGGGCTTTTCTCGAGAGACACTTTCACACTGCTCCAAAGCCTGGGGTTTTATAGCCTGCCTGGGACAGCCCTCGGGGCTTCTGGGATGGGAGAGGTGGCCTTGGGAGGCTCCCAGCATTCCCTGCGGTCTTGCCACTTCTCCCTTCTGCCTGCCTAAACATCTCCCTGAGTCCCTGTGGCCCACCCACATCACCCTGTGCCCCGTTTTCCTTTGTGGGGGACTTCCACAAGAGACACAAGCATCCTGCTCCAAACCCTGGGGCTTTACAGTCCACCCAAGACTGCCTTGGGGGCTTCGGGTATGGAAGAGGCCTCCTTGGGAAACTTTCTACGTTCCCTGTGGTCTCGCTGATTCTCCCCTCTGCCTGCCCAAACAAACCCATGAGTCCATCAGGCCCGCCCACGACATCCTATGGCCCCCTTTTCACTTATGCGGTCCTTCATTGAGAGACACAGACACTTTGCTGAAAAGCCTAGAGCTTTACAACCCACCAGGTACAGCCCTGGGGGCTTCTGGGATTAAAGAGGCCTCCTTGGGAGGTTCACAGCATTCACTGAGGTCTCACTGCTTATCCCCTTTGCCTACCTCAATATCCCCCTGAATCCTTTCGACCCGCCCAAGCCACCTTGCAACATCATTTTCACTTCTGGGGGCCTTCCATGAGAGACACAGGCACCCTGCTCCAAAGCCTGGGTATTTACAGCCCACCTGGGGCAGCCCTGGGGGCTTCTGGGATGGGAGAGGCCTCTTTTGGGAGGCTCCCAGAATTCCCTGCAGTCTCAGTGCTTCTCCCCTCGCCCTGCCTCAATATCCCCATAAATCCCTGTGACATGCCCACGTCACCCTGCAGCCCATTTTTCGCTTTTGGGGGCCTTTCGCAAGAGATAAAGGCAGCCTGCTCTTAAGCCTGGGGCCTTACAGACACCCCGGGATAGCCCAGTAGCTTTCGCCATGAAAGAGGCCTCCTTGGGAGACTCCGAGCATTTCCTCTGGTCTTGCCGCTTCTCCACTCTGTCTGCTTCAATGTCCCCCTGGGTTCTTGCTGCCTGCCCACTCCACCAGGCAACATCGTTTTCTCTTGTGGGGGCCTTCCGCAAGAGACACAGGCACCCTGCTCCAAAGCCTGTGGCTTTACAGCCCACCCGTGACAGCCCTGAGGCCTTCTTGGATGGGAGACGCCTTCCTGGGAGGCTCCCAGCATTCCCTGCGGTCTCACCACTTCTCTTCCCTGCCTTCCGCATCCTCCCCCTAGGAAACTGCGGCCCGCCCACTCCAACCTGCGGCCCCCTTTTCATTTGTGGGAGGCTTTTTCGAGATACACAGTCACTGTGCTTGAAAGCCTGGGGTTTTGTAGTCTGCCTGGGACAGACCAGGGGGCTTCTGGAATGGGAGTGTCTTCTTGGAAGGCTCCCAGCATTCCCTGCGATCTTGCTGCTTCTTTCTTCTGCCTGCCTCAACATCCCTGTGAGTCTCTACGGCCTGCCCACGCCACCATGCGGCCCCCTCGTGGAGGCCTTCCACAAGACGCACAGGCACCCTGGTCTAAAGCCTGGTTCTTTACAGCCTGCCCAGGACAAGCCTGGGGGGCGACTGAAATGGGAGCGGCCTTTTAAAGAGGCTCCCAGCATTCTCTGCTCTTTCGACATGTCTTCCCTTCTTCCTGCCTCAATGTCCCCGAGTCTTTGCTTCCCGCCCATGCCACCCTACAGCCCCAATTTCATTTATGGGGGCTTTATGGCAGGCTTGGGATAGTCCTGGGGGCTTCTGGGATGAAAGAGTCGTCGTTGGAATGCTCCCAGCATTCCCTGTGGTTTCAATGCTTCTCCTCTCTGCCTGGCTCAACATCCCCCTGAGTCCCTGCGGCCCACCCACTCCACTGTATGACCCCATTATTGCTAATGGGGACCTTCTTCTAAAGACACGGGCACCCTGCTTCAATACCTGAAGCTTTACATCACGCATAGAACAATCCTGGGGCTTCAGAGATGGGAGAGGCCTTCTTGGGAGGCTCCCAGCATTCCCTGCGGTCTTGTTGCTTCTCTTTTCTACCTGCCTCAATGTCACCCTGAGTCCCTGCCGCTCGCCCACGCTCGCCACATGGCCCCATTTTCGCTTTTGGGGGCCTTATAAAAGAGACCTAGGCACCCTGCTTCAAAGTCTAAGGCTTTTAAACCTGTCTGGCACAGCACTGAGGCCTTTGGGATGGAACAGGCCTCTTTGGAAGGCTCCCAGCATTCCCTGCAGTCTCGTGGCTTCTCCTCTCTGCCTTCCTCAAAGTTCTCCTGAATCCCTGCAGTACACCCATGCCAGCCTGTTGCCGCCTTGTCACTTTTTGGTGTCTTCCACGAGAGGCAGAGGCTTCCTTCTCCAACGCCTGGGGCATTACAGCATGATCGGGACAGCCCTGGGAGCTTCTGGGATGGGAGAGGCTTCCTTCTGAGGCTGCCAGCATTCCCTGTGGTCTCACTGCTTCTCCACTCTGCCAGCCTCAATATCCCCTGAGTCTCTGTGGCCAACCCACGCCACACTACAGACCCGTTTTTTGCTAATGGGGGCCTTCCACTAGAGATGCAGTCACCCTACTTCAAAACCTGAAGCTTTACAGAAAGTGTGGGATAGTCCTGATGACTTCTGGGATGGAAGAGGCCTCCTTAGGATGCTTCCAGCATTCCCTGTGGTCTTGCCGCTTCTTCCCTTTCCTGCCTAATGTCACCCTGAGTCCCTGCCGCCTGCCCACGCCACCGTGTGGCCTCGTTTTCACTTGTGAGGGCCTTCTGTGAAAGATACAGGCACCCTTCTCCAAAGCCTGGGGCTTTACAACCCTCCTGGGACACCCCTGGGGACTTCAGGTATGGGAGAGGCCTTTTGGGGTGGCTCCCAGCATTCCCTGCAGTCTCTCCGGTTCTCCCTTCTGCTTGTCTCAATGTTCTCCTGAGTCCTAGTGGCCGTCCAGTCCACCCTACGGCCCCATTTTGCTTGTGGGGGCTGTTCATGAGAGACACAGGCTCTTTGCTACAAAGCCTGGGACTTTAGAGCACACCACAGATGGTACTGGGGACTTCTGGAATGGGAAAGTCCTCCTTGGAATGTCCTCAGCATTCTCTGCAGTCTACATGCTACTTTCCTATGCCTGGCTCAATGTCCCACTGAGTCTCTGTGGTCTGCCCACACTATCCTATGCCTTCGTTTTCACTATTGGGGACCTTCCACTGGAGACATGGGCACCCTGCCTCAAAACCTCAAGTTTCACAGCAGCCAGGGACAGTCCTGTAGCTTCAGGGATGGGAGAAACCTTATTTGGATACTTCCAGCATTCCCTGCTGTCTCACAGCTACTCTCCTCTGCCTGCCTCATCATCACACTGAGTCCCTGCCAACTGCTCCCGCCACCTTGTGGCCATGTTTTCTCTTGTGGGGGCCTTTCTCGAGAGGCACCGGCCCCTTGCTCCAAAGCCTGGGGCTTTATACCTGCCCAGGACAGCCCTGGGGGCTTCGTGGATAAGAGAGGTTTTTCCAGGATGCTCCCTGCATTCCCTTTGGTGAGAGCCTTTTGTGAGAGACACAGGCACCCTATTCCTTAGCCTGGGGCTTTGCAGCCCTCCAGGAACAGTCTTGGGGGCTTCTGGTATAGGAGAGGACTCCTTGGAAGGATCCCAGCAATCAGTGCAGTCTCATCACTTCCCCCGCTCTGCCTGCCTCAACATCACCTTGAGTCCCTGCCACTGGCCCACACTACCCTGCGACCCCGTTTTCGCTTGTGGGGGCCTTCTGAGAGAGACACAGGCACCCTACTTTGAAGACTGGGGCTTCCTAGCATGCCTGGGACAGCCCTGGGGGCTTCTGGGATGGGAGAGGCCTTTTGGGGAGGATACCAGCATTTCCTGCGTTCTCGCCAATTATCCCGTCTGTCTGTCTCAACGTCCCTCTGAGTCCTTGTGGCCGTACATACCAACCTGTGGCCCTGTTTTTGTTTGCAGGAGCCTTTTGGGAGATACACAAGCACCCTGCTTCTAATCCTGGGGCATTACACGTTGCCTGAAATAGCCTAGAAAGCTTTTGGGATGGGAGTGTCCTCTTGGGAGTCTCTGAGCATTCCCTGCAGTCTCACAACTTTTTCCCTCTGCCTACTTCAATGTTCTCATGTGTCCCCGAGGCCCGCCTATGCCACCCTGTGCCTCCATTTTTGCTTTTGGCAGTCTTCTGCAAGAGGCACAGGCACCCTGGTCCAAAGACTGGGGTTTACAGCCTGCCAGAGAAAACCCTGGGGATTTCTGGGATAGGAGAGGCCTTTTAAAGAGGCTCCCAGCATTCCCTTTGGTCTTGCAGCATCTTTTGTCTTCCTGCTTCAACGTACCCCTGAGACTTTGTGGTGCTCCCACACCACCCTACCACCCCATTTTCGCTTGTGAGGGCTTGCCACAAGAGCCACAGGCACCCTGCTCAAAAGCCTTGGACTTTACGGCAGGCCCGGGACAGTCCTGGGGGCTTCTGGAATGGGAGAGGCCTCCTTGGGATGCTCCCATGTAGGGAAAAGAAAGAAAGATCAGACTGTTACTGTGTCTATGTAGAAAGGGAAGACATAAGAAATTGCATTTTGACCTGTACCTTGAAAAATTGCTTGCTGAGATGCTATTAATTTGTATCTTTGCCCCAGCCACTTTGCCCCAGTCTCTTTGCCCCAACCTTGTGCTCACAGAAACATGTGTTGTATGGAGTCAAGGTTTAAGGGATCTAGGGCTGTGCAGGACACGACTTGTTAACAAAATGTTTACAAACAGTATGCTTGGTAAAAGTCATAGCCATTCTCTAGTCTCAATGAACTAGGGGCACAATGCACTGTTAAAAGCCTCAGGGACCTCTGTCTTGGAAAGCCAGTATTGTCCAAGGTTTCTCCCCATGTGATAGTCTGGAATATGGCCTCGTGGGATGAGAAAGACCTGACCATACCCCAGCCTGAAACGCGTAAATGGTCTGTGCTGAGTTGGATTAGTAAAAGAGGAAAGCTTCTTGCAGTGAGATAGAGGAAGGCCACTGTCTTCTGCCTGCCCCTGGGAACTGAATGTCTCAGTATAAAACCTGATTTTACACATCTGTTCAATTCTGAGATAGGAGAAAAACTGCCCTATGGCGGGTGGCGACACACGTTGACAGCAATGCTGTTTTGTTACTCTTTACTCCACTGAGATGTTTAGGCGGAGAGAAACATAAATCTGGCCTACGTGCATATCCAGGCATAGTACTTCCCCTTGAACTTAATTATGACATAGATTCTTTTGCTCACATGTTTTCTTGCTGACCTTCTCCCTATTATCACCCTGCTCTCCTACTGCGTTCCTCTTGCTGAGATAGTGAAAATAATCAATAAAACCTGAGGGAACTCAGAAACCTGTGCCGGTGCAGATACTTAGTATGCTGAGTATCAGTCTCCTGGTCCAACTGTTGTTTCTCTATACTTTGTCTCTGTGTCTTATTTCTTTTCTCAGTCTCTCGTCCCACCTGATGAGATTACCCACAGGTGGGGAGGGGGCAGCACCCTTTCACTCCCAGCATTCCCTGCAGTCTTGACGCTTCTCCCCTCTGCCTGGCTCAATGTCCCCCTGAGTCTCTGTGAGCCACCAACGCCACCCTACGGCCCAATTATCGCTAGTGGGGGCCTTCTGCTAAAAGCACAGGCACACTTCTTCAAAACCTGAAGCATTACATCACACCTGGAACAGTTCTGGAGGCTTGTGGGATAGGAGAGGCCTCCTTGGGAGGCTCTTAGCATTCCCTACAGTCTCACCGCTTCTCCCCTCTACTTGCCTCAATGTCACATTCAGTCCTTGCTGCCTGCCCACGCCAACATGAGGCCCCATTTTTGCTTGTGGAGGCCTTCCATGAGAGTCAAAGGCACCCTGCTCCAAAGTCTGGAGCAATACAGCCAGGCCAGGACAGCCCTGGGGGCTTCTGGGATGGGAGAGACCTTCTTGGAAGTCTCCCTGCATTTTCTGTGGTCTCGTTGCTTCTCCCTTCTGCCTGCCTCAATGTCCCCATGATTCCCTGTGGCCCGCCCACGCCACCTTGTCACCCTGGTTTTGCTTGTGGAGGTTTTCCGTGAGAGACACAGGCACCCTGCTCCAAAGCCTGGTGCTTTGCAGCCCTCCTGGGACGGCCATGGAGCTTCTCTGGATGGGAGAGCCCCTATAGAGAGGCGCCCAGCATTCTCTGCTGTATCATCAACTTTCCTCTCTGCCTGCCTCAACGTCTTGTTGAGACCCTGTGGCTTGCTCATGCCACCCTATGTCCCTGTTATTGCATGTGGGGGCTTTCCACGAGAGACACAGGCACTTTGTTGCAAAGCCTGGGACTTTACAATCTGCCCAGGAGTCTCCTGGGTGCTTCTGAGATAAAAGAGGCCTCCTTGGGAGGCTCCTAGCATTACCTGCCTTCCCATCTCTTGTTTTCTCTGTCTACCTCAGCATCTCCCTGAGTCCCTGCAGCCTGCCCATGCCACCCTACCGCCCCATTGTCTCTTTTGAGGTTCTTCCACAAGAGGCACAGGCACCCTGCTCTAAAGCCTGGGGAATTGCAGCCCATTAGAGACAGCCCTCAGGGCGTCTGGGATGGGAGAGGTGTAGTTGGGAGAGTTCCAGCATTCCCTGCGGTCTCGCCTCTCTTCCCCTCTGCCTGCCTCAACATCCCCTGAGTCCCTGCTGCCCGCCTACGCCACCCAACGCCCCCATTTTTGCTAGTGGGAGCCTTTTGCTAAAGACACAGCCACCCTGCTTCAAAATCTGAAGCTTGTCAGAACGTCCGGGACAGCCCTAAGAACTTCTGGGATGGGAGAGAACTCCTTGGGAGGCTCCCAGCATTCCCTGTGGTCTCGCCACTTTCCCCTTCTGCCTACTTCAATGTCCCCCTGAGTCCCGGCCACCTGCCCACGCTCTCCTGCAGTCCCATTTCCGCTTGTGGGAGCCTTCTGCGAGAGACACAGTCACCCTGCTTTGAGGCCTGGGGCTCTCCAGCCTGCCTGGGAACCCCTGGGTGCTTCTTGGGTGGGAGAGGCTTCCTTGGGAGGCTTCCTGCATTCCATGAGGTCCTGCCGCTTCTTCCTTCTACCTGCCTCAATGGGTCCCAGAGTTTCTGCTGCCAACCCATGCCACCCTGCAGCCTCGTTGTCTCTTTTGGGGAACTTCCGCGAGAGAAACAGGCACCCTGCTCCAAAGCCTTGGGCATTACAGTCTCTCTGGGACAGCCTCAGAAGCTTCCAGGATGGGAGAGGCCTCTTTGGGAGCATCCCAGCATTCCCTGGGGTCTAGTCATTTCTCCTCTTCTGCCTGCTTCTACTTCCCCCTGAATCCTTGCTGCTTGCCCATGCCACCCTGAGGCCCCAATTTCCCTTGTGAGGGCCTTCCATGAGAGATACAGACACACTGCTTTAAAGCCTGTGGACTTGCAGACTGATTGGGACAGACCTGGAGGCTTCTGAGATGGGACAGACCTTTTTGGGAGGCTCATAATATTCCTTGTGGTCTCTCCGGTTCTTGCGTCTACCTGCCTCAAAGTCCCCCTGAGTCCCTGTGGCCCGCCCATGCCACCCTGCGGCCCCATTTTCATTTGTAGGAGACTTTCGTGAGATGCACAGGCACCCTGCTTCAAAATGCCTGGAACAGTCCTGGTGGCTTCTAGGATGGGAGAGTCCTCCTTGGGAGGCTCCCAGCATTCACTGCGGTCTCACTGCTTATCCACTCAACATCATTCTCAACATCATTCTCAGTCCCTGTTGTCCAACGACGCCACCGTATGGCCCCGTTTACGCTTGTGAGGTCCTTCCACGAGAGATACAGGCACACTTCTCCAAAGCCTGTGACTTTACAGCCCAGCTGGGACAGTCCTTGGGACGTCTGATATAGGTTCTCAGCATTCCCTGTGGTCTTACCAGTTCTCTCGACCTTCTGCCTTGATGTACACCTGAGTCGCTGCCACCCACCCACACTACTCTGTAGCCCCGTTTTCACTTGTGGGAGCCTTCCGCGAGACACACAGGTATCCTGTTCCAAAGTCTGAGCCTTTACAGTCTGCCGGTAAAGCCCTGGGGGTTGCTGGGATGGAAGAGTCATCATTGGAAGGCTCCTAGAATTCCCTGTGGTGTTGCTACTTCTCCTCTCCGTCTGCCTCAGTGTTCGCCTGAATCTCTGCATCCCTCTCAGGCCACCCTGCGGACCCGTTTTCGCTTGTTTGGGCCTGTTGGGGGAGACACAGGTAACCTTCTCCAAAGCCTGTGGCATGAAAGCCAGTCCGGAATACACCTGGGTGCTTCTGGGATGGGAGAGGCCTCCTTGAAAGGCTCCAAGCATTTCATGCGGTCTTGCTTCTTCTCCCCTCTGCCTTCCTCAACGTCTCCCTGACTGGTTCATGCCATCTTGCCACCCTGTTGTTTCTTTTGTGGGTATTCCATCAGAGTCACAGGTACGCTGCTCCAAGTACTGGGGTATTACAGCCTGTCCGGGACAGCCCTTGTGGCTTCTGGGTTGGGAGAGGCCTCCTTAGGAGGCTCCCAGCATTGCCTCCTGTCTGGTCGCTTCCCCCTTCTGCCTGCCTCAATGTCACCGTGAGTTTCTACTGCTGCAAATGCCACCCTGCGACCCCGTCTTCACTTGTGGGGGACTTCTGCAAGAGACACAGGCACGCTGCTCTGAAGCCTGGGGTTTTATAGGGAGCCTAGGACAGCCCTAGGGGCTTCTAGAATGGAAGCAGCCTCCTTGGGATGCTCCTGCATTCCCTGTGGTCTCACTGCTTCTCCCCTCTGCCTGCATCAATGTCTCCCTGAGTCCCTGCGGCCTGCCCTCACCACCCTGCGCCCCATTGCCCCTTTTGGTGGTCTTCTGCGAGAGACTCAGGGACTCTGCTCCAAAGCCTGGGGTATTACAGAACGTCCGAGACAGCCCTGGAGACTTCTGTGATGAGAAAGATCTCCCTGGGAGTCTCCCAGCATTTCCCACTGTATCATCGCTTCTCCCTTCTGTCTGCTTCAACGTCTCCCTGAGTCCCTGTGGCCTATCCACAATCCTTGGCTCACCTATGCCACCGTGCTTCCCTGTATTCTCTTGTGGGAGATTTTTGAGAGACACAGGCACCCTGATCCAAAGCCTGGGGCTTTATAGCCTGCCCGTGACAGTCCTGGAAGCTTGCAGGATGGGAGAGACCTTCTTGGGAGGCTTTCAGAATTCCCAGCGGTCTTGCCGGTTTCCTCCATGCCTGTCTCAATATCACCCTGAGTCCCTGCCACCCGCCCATGCTACCCTGCAGCCACGTTTTCCATGTGGGGGCCTTCCATGAGAGACACACCCTGCTGCGAAGCCTGGAGCTTTCCAGCCTGCCCGGGACACCCCTGAGGGATTCTAGGATGGGAGAGGCCTCCTTGGGAGGCTCCCAGCATTACCTGCAATCTCACCGCTTCCTCCCTCTGTCTTCATCAATGTCTCCCTGAGTCTCTGCAGCCCGCCCACACCACCCTGCCACCCCGTTGTCTCTTTTGGGCGTCTTCCTTGAGAGACATGCACCCCGCTCCAAAGACTGGGGCATTACCGCCTATCCGGAACAGCCTTGGGACCTTCTGGAATTAGAGAGTCCTCTTGGGAGGCTCCTAGAATTCCCTGAAGTCTTGCCGCTTATTCCCTCTGCCTGCCTCAACGTCCCACTGAGTCCCTGCGGCCCTCACACGACACCCTGTGGCCCCGTTTTTGCATGTGGGGGTTTTCTGCGAGAGACACAGGCTCCCTGCTCCAAAGCCTGGGGCTTTATCACCCACATGGGACAGCCTTGGGGCTTCTGGGATGGGAGAGGTCTCCTTGGGAGGCTCCCAGCATTCCCTGCGGTATCGCCGCTTCTAACTTTTGCCTGTCACAATGTCCCTCTGAGTCCCTGTGGCCTGCCCAGGCCACACTGCGGCCCCCTTTTCACTTGTGGGAGCCTTCTGCAAAAGACACAGGCAGCCTGCTCCAAATCTTGGGGCTTTCCAGCCTGTCCGGGACAGCCCAGAGGACTTCTAGGATGAGAGAGGCATCCAGGGGAGGCTCCCAACATTCTCTGCCATCTCACTGCATCTTCTCTCTGCCTACCTCAACGTCCCCGTGAATCCCTATGGCCTGTCCTCGCCAATTTTGAGGCCCCGTTTTTCCTTGTGGATGTCTTCCATGAGAGACACAGGCACCCTGCTCCAGAGCCTGGTGCTTTCCAGCCAGTTGGAGACAGCCATGGGGCTTCTAGGATGCGAGAGGTTTTTTAGGGAGGGTCCCAGCATTACGTGCAGTGTCGCCGCCTCTCCAGTCTGTCTTCCTCAACGTTTTCCTGAGTCACAGTGGCTTGCCCACATTACCCTGCAGCCTTGTTTTTGCTTGTGGTGGCTTTTTGCAAGAGACACACGCATCCTGCTCTGAAGCCTGGGCCTTTATATCACTCCCAGAACAACCCTGGGGGCTTCTGAGATGGGAGAGACTTCCTTGGGATATTTCCAGCATTCCCTGTGGGCTCCACGCTTCACTCTGGGTGGCTCAACGTGCCCCTGAGTCCCTGCAGCCCTCCGACGCCACCCTACGGCCCTGTTTTCACTAATGAGGGCCTTCTTCTAGAGACACAGACACACTGCTTCAAAACCTGAAGCTTTACACATGGCTGGGACTGTCCTGGGGCTTTTGGGATGGAAGAGGCCTCCTTGGGAGGCTCGCAGCATTACCTGCAGTCTCGCTGCTTCTCTTCTCTGCCTGCCTCAACGTCACCCTGAGTCCCTGCCACCTGCCCACGTCACTCTGTGGCCCCGTTGTTGATTGTGGGTCCTTCTGTGAGAGATGCAGGCACACTGTTACAAAGCCTGGGGCTTTTCAGCCCACCTTGGACAGCCTTGCGGCATTCTGGGATGGGGTAGGCTTGCTTGGGAGGCTCTCAGTATTCCCTGCAGTCTCGCCCCTTCTCCCCTCTGCCTACCTCCACGTTCCCCTGAGTCTCTGCAGCTCACCCAGGCCACACTGTGGCCCCGTTTTTGCTTTTGTGGCCTTTGGCGAGAGATACAGACACCCTGCTACAAAGGCTGGAGTGTTACAAGTTGTCCAGGACAGACCTGGGTGCACTTGAGATTGGAGAGACCAACTTGGGAGGCTCCCAGTTTTCCCTGTGGTCTCCATTCATTTCCTCTCTGTCTGCCTCAATGTTCCCCTGAGTTCCTGTGGCCCAACTATGTCACCCTGCCGATCCAGTGTCTCTTCTGGGGAGTCTTCCACAAGAGACCCAGGCAACCTGCTCCAAAGCTTGTGGTATCACTTGTCCGGGACAGCCCTGGGGTCTTCTGGGATAAAAGAGGCGTCCTTGGGAAGCTCCCAGCAATCGCTGCGGTCTCGCCACTTCTCACCTTTGCCTGTCTCAACGTCCCCCTTAGTCCCTGCGGCCATCCCACACAACTTTGCAGCATGACCACGCCATTCTGCAGCTCTGTTTTTGCTTGTTCGGGCCTTTTGTGAGAAACACAAGCACCCTGCTCCAAAGCCTGAGGGTTTACAGCCCACCTGGGACAGTCCTGGAGACTTCTGAAATGGGAGAGGTCTCCTTGGGATCCTCCTAGCATTCCCTGAGGTCTCGCTGTTTACCCCCTCTGCCAGCCTCAATGTCACCCTGAGTCCCTGCCGCCTGCCCACGCCACCCTGCGGCTTTGTTTTCACTCATGGGGGCCTTCTGGGAAAGACACATGCACCCTGCTCTGTAACCTAAAGCTTTACAGCCTGCCTGGAGACACGTGGGGGCTTCTGGGATGAGCGAGGCCTCCTTGGGAGGCTCCCAGCATTCTCTGCCATCTCACCCCGTCTTTCCTTTGCCTTCCTCAACTTCACCCTGAGTCCCTGCATCCATCCCACACCACACTGCGGCCCCGTTTCTTCATGTGAAGGTCTTCAGTGAGAGACACAGACACTCTGATGCAAAGCCTGGTGCTTTAGATCCCCCCACCCCGGGAGAGCTTTGCAGGTTTCTGGGATGGGAGAGGCATCCTTCAGAGGTTCCCAGCATTCCGTGCAGTCCTGCAACTTCTCCCCTCTGCTGGTCTCAATGTCTCGCTGAGTCTGTAAGGGCTGCCAACGCCACACTGCCGTCCTGTTTCCACTTGTAGGAGCCTTCCTCTAGAGACACAGCCACCTTGTTTCAAAACCCGAAGCTTTATACCACTCCCAAAACAGTCCTAGGGGTTTCTGGGATGGGAAATGTTTCCTTGGGATTTACCAGCATTTCCTGCGATCTCGCCACTTCTCCCCTGTGCCTGCTTCAACATCCACCTGAGTCCGTGTGGCCCACCCATGCCACCTTTTGGCCCTGTTTTTGCTTGTGGGAGCCTTTTGCGAGAGCTACTGACAGCCTGCCCCAAAGTGTGGGGCTTTACAGCCCACCCGGGACAATCCTAGGGGCTTCTGGGATGAGAAAGGTGTCCATGGGAGTCTCCTAGTATTCCATGTGGTCTCGGCGATTTCCCTTCTGCCTCCCTCAACCTTATACTGAGTCCCTGTCATCCACCCACGCCACTCTGCAGACCTGTTTTTGCTAGTAGAGGCCTTTGGCTAGAGACACAGACACCCTGTTTCAAAATCTGAAACATTACAGCACGCCCAAAACAGTCCTGCAGGCTTCTGGGATGGGTGAGGCCTCCGTGGGAGGCTCCCAGCATTCGCTGTGGTATCGCCATTTCTTTCCTCTGCCTGCCTCAACATCCCCAAGTCCCTATGGCTCGCCCAGGCCACACTGCGATTGTGTTTTCCCTTGGGAAAGCCTTCTGCGAGAGACACAGGCACCCTGCTTCAAAGCCTGAGACACAATAGCCCATATGGGACAGACTTAGGGGCTTCTGGGATGCAAGAGACCTCACTGGGAGGCTCCCAGCGCTCCCTACGGTCTTGCCACTTCTACCTTCTGCCTTCCTCAATGTCTGAGTTTCTGTGGCTGGGCCACGGCAACCAGCAATCCCGTTGTCTCTTTTGGGGGTCTTCCACGAGATAGACAGACACCCATCTCCAAAGCCTGGGGCATTACAGCCCATCTGGGACAGACCTGGGGTCTTCTGAAAAGTGGGAGGCCTCCTTGGGAGGCTCCCAGCATTCCCTGTGTTCTTGCTGCTTCTCCTCTCTGCCTGTCTCAACATCCTCCTCAGTTCCTGCGGCCTTCCCACTCCACCATGTGGCCCCATTTGTCTATGTGTGGGCCTTCCTTGAGAGACACAGGCTTCCTGCTCCAGGGTTTGGGGCTTTACAGCCCATTAGGGAGAGACCTTGGGGTTTCTAAAGTATGAGATGCCTCCTTGGGAGGCCCCACGGTCTCGTGGCTTCTCCCCTCTGCCTGTCTCAACGTTTTCCTGAGTCCGTGCACCCTGCCCACTCCACACAGCGGCCCCGTTTTTGTTTGTGGTAGATTTCCGCAAGAGACTCAGGCACACTGTTCCAACGCCTGGGGCTTTACAGCCCACCCAGGACAGCCCAGGGGCTTCTGGGATGGGAGAGGAAGCCTTGGGAGGCTCCCAGCATTCCCTGCAGTTTTGCCACATCAACGCTCTGCCAGTCTCAACATCCCCCTGAGTCCCTGAGACCCGTCCAAGCCACCCTGAGGCCCCATTTTCACCTGTGGGGGCTTTTCCTGAGGGACACAGATGCACTGCTCCAAAGCCAGGTACTTTACATCTGCCTGGGACAACCCTGGGTGGTTGTGGGATGCGAGAGGCCATTTAGGCCGACTCTCTGCATTTCCTGCGGTGTTGCCGCGTCTCCCATCTGTTTGTCACAGTGGACCCTTGAGTCCCTACAGCTTCCCCACGCCACCCTACAGCCTCATTTTCACTTGTGGGGACTTTCTGCAAGAGACACAGTCACCCTGCTCTAAAACCTGAAGCTTTACATCAAGCCCCTGACAGCCCTGAGGGCTTCTGGGATGGAAGAGGTCGCCTTGGCATACTCATAGCATTCCATGCTGTCTCACTGCTTCTCTTTTCTGCCTTACTCAACATAAACCTGAGTCTTTGCTGCTGGCCCACGCCACCTGACGGCCCGCCCATGATACCCTGAGGCCCTGTTTTTGTTTGTTTGGGCCTTTTGTGATAAACAATGGCCTGCTCCAAAGCCTGTGGCTCTACAGCCCGGCCAGGATGGTCCTGTGGACTTCTAGGATGGGAGAGGCCTTTATGGGAGGCTCTCGGCATTCCCTGCAATCTCGCCACTTCCCCTATCTGCCTGCCTCAATGTCACTCTGAGTCCCTGCTGCCCACCAACACCACCCTGTGGTCAGGGTTTTGCTTGTGGGAGCATTCCATGAGAGACACGGACACCCTCCTCCAAATCTTGGGGCTTTATAATCCACCCAGGACAGCCTGGTTTTGGGGATGGGAGAGACCTCCAGATGAGGCTCCCAGCATTCCCTGTCATCTCGCCGCTTCTTTTTCCTGACTGCTTCAATGTCCTCATGAGACCCTACGGCCTGCCCTCATCACCCTGCAGCCTCGTTTTTGCTTGTGAAGGACTTCAGCGAGAGACACAGGCAACTGGCTCCAAACTTGGTGCTTTACAGCCCATCTGGAACAGCCATGATGGCATCTGGGATGGGAGAGCCCTTCTTGGGAGGCTCCCAGCATTCCATGCAGTCTCACTGCTTCTCCTGTCTGCCTGCCTCAATGTCTCCCTGTGTCCCGGTGGCCCGCCCAAGCCACCTAGTGACCCGGTTGTCTCTTTTAGGGGTCATCAGTGGGAAACACAGGCATCCTACTCCAAAGTCTTGGGCATCACAGCCCATTTGGGATAGCCCTGGGGGCTTCTGGGATGGAAGAGGCCTCATTGGGAGGCTCCCAGCATTCCCTGCAATCTCACTGCTTCTCCACTCGGCCTGCCTCAACGTCTCTCTGAGTCCCTGTGACCTCCCATGCCACCCTGCAGCCCCCGTTTTGCATGTAGGGGTCGTCTGTGAGAGACACAGGCTCCAAAGCCTGGTGCTTTACAAACTCACACGGGGCAGGCCTGGGGACTTCTGGAACTGGAGAGGCCTCCTTGGGAGGCTCATAGCATATCCTGTGGTCTCACCACTTCTTACATCTGCCTGCCTTAACATCCCCCTGAGTCCCTGTGTCCTACAGTCCCTGTAGCCTGCACCCTGCTACAAAGGCTGGGACATTACATCCCTACTGGGACAGCCCTGGGGACTTGTGGGGTAGGAGAGGCCTACTTGGGAGGCTCCCAGCATTTCCTGCGGTTTCGCAGCTTCTCCTCTCTGCCTGCCTCAACGTTTCCCTGAGTCCCTTCGGCCCTCCCACACCACCCTGCAGACTTCCAATGCCACCCTGTGTCCCCGTTTTTGCATGTGGGGGCCTTGTGCGAGAGACACAGGCTCCCTGCTCCAAAGCCTGGGGCTTACAACCAGCACGGGACAGGCCTGAGGACTTCCAAATGGGAGAGGCCACCTTGGGAGGCTCGTAGTATTCCCTGCATTCTCACCGCTTCTCCCTTCTCCTTGCCTCAATGTCCCCTGAGTCCCTGCGGCTTGCCCACACCACTCTGTGACTCACCCATGCCACCCTGCGACCCTGTTTTTGCTTGTGGGGGCCTTTGGCGAGAGAGTGAGGCACCCTGCTCCAAAATCTGGGGTTTCACAGCTCACTCAGAACACCTAGGTGGCTGTTGGGATGGGAGAGGCCTCCAGGGAAGGCTCCCAGCATTCCCTGCAGTCTCACTGCTTCATTTTTCTGCATGCCTCAATGTCCCCATGAGCCCCTACGGCCTGCCCTTGACACCTTGCAGTTCCGTTTTTTTTTAAATCTGTTTATACTTTTGTTTACTTATTTTTATTTTTATTTTTTATTATACTTTAAGTTCTAGGGTACATGTGCATAACATGCATGTTTGTTACATATGTATACTTGTGCCATGTTGGTGTGCTGCACCCA
>NW_012116866.1:294689-294948 GCF_000951035.1 Colobus angolensis palliatus | reverse complement strand
GTTATGTACCCAGTAGTCATTCAGGAACAGGTTGTTCAGTTTCCATGTAGTTAAGCGGTTTTGATTGAGTTTCTTAGTCTTGAGTTCTAGTTTGTTTGCACTGTGGTCTGACAGACAGTTTGTTATAATTTCTGTTCTTTTACATTTGCTGAGGAGTGCTTTATTTCCAATTATGTGGTCAATTTTGGAATCAGTGCGATGTGGTGCTGAGAAGAATGTATATTCTGTTGATTTGGGGTGGAGAGTTCTATAGATGTCT
>NW_012116866.1:287529-291584 GCF_000951035.1 Colobus angolensis palliatus | reverse complement strand
TTTTCCAGGTGTTGTGTGTCTCAGTTCCCCTGGTTAGGAAAAGGGATTCCCTTCCCCCTTGCGCTTCCCAGGTGAGGCGATGCCTCGCCCTGCTTCAGCTCTCGCTGGTCAGGCTGCAACAGCTGACCAGCGCCAATTGTCCAGCACTCACTAGTCAGATAACCCCAGTACCTCAGTTGAAAATGCAGAAATCACCGGTCTTCTGTGTCCTTCGCGCTGGGAGTTGGAGACGGGAGGTGTTCCTATTCTGCCATCTTGCTCCGCCCCCCCGCAGTTCCGTTTTTGAATGTGAGGGACTTTGGTGAAAAACCCTGGCTCCCTGCTTTAAAGCATGGGGCTTTACAGCCCACAGGGAGCAGGCCTGGTAGCTTCTGGGATTGGAAAGACCTCCTTGGGAGACTCATAGCATTCTCTGCCCTCTCGAAGCTTCTCCCTTCTGCCTGCCTCAACGTCCCCAAGTCCCTGCATCCCACACATGACACCCGGCCACCCTGTTGTCTCTTTTGTAGGTGTTCCGTGAGACACAGGCACCCTGCTCCAAAGACTGGGGCATTACAGCCCAACCAGGTCAGCTCTGGGGCCTTCTGGGATGGGAAAGCCTCCTTAGGAGGCTTCAAGCATTCCTGAGGTTTCCCAGCTTCTCTTGTTTGCCTGCCTCAACGTCCCCCTGAGTCCCTGCAGCCGGCCCATGCCACCCTGTGGCACTGTTTTCTCTTGTTTGGACCTTTTGCGAGGGACACAGGCACCCTCTTCCAAAGCCCGGGGATTTACAGCCCCTCCGGGACATTTCTGGGGGTTCTAAGATGGGAGCAGCATTGTTGGGGGCTCCCAGCATTCCCTTCAGTCTTGCAGCTCTCCACTCTGCCTGCCTCAAAGTTCCACTGAGTCCTTGAGGCCTGCCCACATCATCCTGCGGCCCCATTGCTTCTTTTGGGGGAGTCCTCCCGAGAGACACAGTTGCTCCAAAGCCTGGGGCTTTACAGCCTGTACAAGACAGCCCTGGGGACTTCTGGGAAGAGGCCTTTTTAGGAGATTCCCAGCATTCCCTGTGGTTTATCCGCTTCTCCCTTCTGCCCACCTTAACGTCCCTCTGAGTCCTTGAGGTCCTTCCACTCCACCTTGTGGCCCTGGTTTGGCATGCATGGGCCTTCCGCAAGAGACCAACTGCCTACTCCAAAGCCTGGGACCCTACAACGCTCACGGGATGGCCCTGGGGACTTCTGGGAAGGGATATGCCTCCTTAGGAGGATGTCAGCATTCCCTGAGGTCTCGTCAATTTTCCCCTCTGCCTGTCTCAATGTCCCCCTGATATCCTGTGGCCCGCCCACGCCACTCTGCGGCCCTGGTTTTGCTTGTGAAAGCATTCCACGAGAGATATAGGCACCCTGCTCCAAAGACTGTGGCATTACTGCCCACCTGAGACAGCTCTGTGTTCTTCTGGAATGGGAGAGGCATCCTGAAGACATCTGGGCATTCCCTGTGGTCTTGATGTTACTCCCCTGTGCCTGCTTCAACCTCTCCCTGAATCCCTGCAGCCTTCCCACACCACCCTGCGACCCTGTTTTTGAATTTGGGTGCCTTCCACGAGAAACACAGGCACCCTGTTCTAAACTCTGGGGCTTTACAACCTGCATGGGACAGCACTGGGTCATTCTGGGATGGGAGATACCTCCTTGGGAGGCTCCCAGCATTCCCTGCAGTCTCCCCGCTTGTCCCCTCTGTCTGTCTCAAAGACCCCTGAGTCCCTGCAGCCTGCCCATGCCATTCTGTGGCCACGGTTTCACCTGTGGGGACCTTCTACAAGAAACAGGCGCTTTGCTCCAAAATTTGGGGCTTTACAGCCTTCCAGGGACAGCCTAGGTGGCTATTTGGATTGGGAGAGGCCACCAAGGGAGGCTGCCAGTATTGCCTGCAGTCTCACCACTTCTTATTCCTGCCTGCCTCAACATCCCCTTGAGTCCCTATGGCCTGCCCTTGCAACCCTGCATCCCCGTTTTTGCTTGTGAAGGCCTTCTGCAAGAGATACAAGCAAAACCAAAGCCTGAGGTTTTACAACCCAATCAGGATGCCCTGAGGGCTTCTGGGATGAAAGAGGCCTCTTTGGGAGGTTTCCAGCATTTCTCACCATCTTGCAACTTCTCCCCTATGCCTGCCTCAACATTCCCCTGATTCCCAGCGGCTTGTCCAGAAAACACTGCGGCCCCATTTTTGCTGGTGTCCACCAGAAACGCAGGCACTCTGCTCAAAATCCTGGGGCACTACCGCCCATCAGGGACAGACCTGGGGCATTTGGAATGGGAGAGTCCCCCTTGGGAGGCTCCCAGCATTCTATGCAATATCACTGCTTCTCCCGCCTGCCTGCCTCAACGTCTGCCTGAGACACTGTAGCTTGCCCATGCCACCCCACGGACCCGTTGTCACTTTTAGGGGTCTTCTGCGAGAAACACAGGCACCCTGCTTCAAAGTCTTTGGCATTACCGCTCATCCGGGGCAGACCTGGGGGCTTCTGGGATGGGAGAGGCCTCCTCAGGAGGCTCCCAGCATTCTCTGCGGTATTGGGGCTTCTCCCCTCAGCCTGCCTCAAAGTCCACTGGAGTCCTGCGAACCTCTCACACCACCCTGCCATCCTGGTTTTTGCATGTGGGGGCCTTGTGCGAGAGATAGGGGCTCCCTGTTCCAAAGCCTGGTGCTTTACAACTTTCATGGGGCAGACCTGGGTGCTTCTGGGATTGAAGAGGCCCGTTTGGGAGGCTTGTACCGTTCCCTGAAGTATCACCACTTCTCCCCTCTGCCTGCCTCAAAGCCCCTCTGAGTCCCTGCATCTTGCTCAGACCACCATGTCGCCCCATTGTCTCTTTTGGAGGTCTTCTGCGAGAGACACAGGAACCGTGCTACATAGGCTGGGGCATTACAGCCCTATGGAAACAGTCCTGGGGTCTTCTGTGATGGCAGAGGCTTCATTGGGAGGCTCCCAGCATTCCCTGCAGCTTCTCCTCTCTGCCTGTGTCAGCGTCCCCGTGAGACTCTGCACCCCGCCCATGCCACCTGCAGCCCCGTTTTTGCTGTTGGGGGAATTCTGCGAGAGACACACATACCCTTCTCCAAACCCTGGGGCTTTACAGCCCTCCTGGGACAGCGTTGGGGGCTTCTGGGATAAAAGAGGTCTTCTTGGGAGGTTCCCACCATTCCCTGCAGTCTTGCCACTTCACCCCTAGGCCTGCCTCAAAGTCCCCATGAGTCCCTGTGGCCTGCCCACTCCACTACTGCGGGACACAGTGGGCTGTGAAATATCCCTTTGCATATTCTACAAAAAGAGAGTTTACAACCTGCTGAATTGAAAGACAGGTTTAACTCTGTGAGTTGAACAGAGACTTCACAAAGCAGTATAACAGATAGCTTCCTTCTAGTTTTTATAATAGGATTTTCAGTTTTTAACTATAGGCCTAGGTAGATCAAGAAATGTTCCTTCGGGGGCGGAGCAAGATGGCCGAATAGGAACAGCTCCAGTCTCCAACTCCCAGCGCCAGCAACACAGAAGACTGGTGATTTCTGCATTTTCAACTGAGGTACTGGGGTCATCTCACTAGGGAGTGCCGGACAATCAGTGCTGATCAGCTGCTGCAGGCCGACCAGTGAGAGCTGAAGCAGGGTGAGGCATCACCTCACCTGGGAAGTGCAAGGGGGAAGGGAATCCCTTTTCCTAGCCAGGGGAACTGAGACACACAACATCTGGAAAATCAGGTGACTCCCACCCCAATACTGTGCTTTAAGCAAATGGGCACACCAGGAGAATATATCCCAAAACTGGCTGGGAGGGACCCACACCCATGGAGTTCCCCTCATTGCTAACACAGCAGTCTGTGATCTAACTGCAAGGCAGCAGTGAGGCTGGGGTAGGGGCGCCCGCCATTGCTGAGGCTTAAGAAGGTAAACAAAGCCGCTGGGAAGCTCGAACTGGGTGGAGCTCACAGCAGCTCAAGGAAACCTGCCTGCCTCTGTAGACTCTACCTCTGGGGACAGGGCACAGTTAACAACAACAACAACAAAAGCAGCAG
>NW_012116866.1:279923-280167 GCF_000951035.1 Colobus angolensis palliatus | reverse complement strand
GTCCATCAAACTTCTCAGAGCTAAGGGAGGAATTATGTACCCAAGGCAAAGAAACTAAAAATCTTGAAAAAGGACAGGCAGAATTGACAGCTAGATTAATTAATGCAGAGAAGTTCATAAACGACATGACAGAGATGAAAACCATGACACGAGAAATACGTGACAAATGCACAAGCTTCAGTAACTGACTCGATCAACTGGAAGAAAGAGTATCAGCGATTGAGGATCAAATGAATGAAATGAA
>NW_012116866.1:274204-274826 GCF_000951035.1 Colobus angolensis palliatus | reverse complement strand
CCTAACTGAATACCCTTGATTTCTTTCTCTTGCCTGATTGCCCTAGCCAGAACTTCCAACACTATGTTGAATAGGACTGGTGAGAGAGGGCATCCTTGTCTTGTGCCAGTTTTCAAAGAGAATTTTCCCAGTTTTTGCTCATTCAGTATTATATTAGCTGTGGGTTTCTCATAAATAGCTCTTAGTATTTTGAGGTACATTCCATCAATACTGAATTTATTGAGCGTTTTTAGCATGAAGGCTGTGGAATTTTGTCAAAAGCCTTTTCTGCATCTTTTGAGATAATCATGTGGTTTTTGTCTTTGGTTCTGTTTATATGTTGGATTATGTTTATTGATTTGCGAATGTTGAACCAGCGTTGCATCCCCGGGATGAAGCCCACTTAATCATGGTGGATAAGCTTTTTGATGTGCTGCTGAATCCGATTAGCCAGTATTTTATTGAGGATTTTTGCATCGATGTTCATCAGGGATATTGGTCTAAAATTCTCCTTTTTTGTTGTGTCTCTGCCAGGCTTTGGTATCAGGATGACGTTGGCCCCATAAAATGAGTTAGGGAGGATTCCCTCTTTTTCTATTGATTGGAATAGTTTCAGAAGGAATGGTACCAGCTCCTCCTTGTA
>NW_012116866.1:267347-272594 GCF_000951035.1 Colobus angolensis palliatus | reverse complement strand
TAGTGAGATGACCCCAGTACCTCAGTTCAAAATGCAGAAATCACCGGTCTTCTGTGTCCTTCGCGCTGGGAGTTGGAGACTGCAGCTCTTCCTATTCGGCCATCTTGCTCTGCCCCAGGAAAAGAAGTTTTAACTCTGTGAGAGAAATCCACACGTCCCAAAGTGGTTTCTCAGATAGATTGTTTCTAGTTTTTATCTGAAGATATTCCAATTTTCCCCTTAGGCCTCAAAAGGTGACCAAATGTGCCTTTGCAGATTCTCCAAAAAGAGTGTTTCCAACCCGCTGAATCAAAAGAAAGGTTTAACTGTGTGAGGTGAATCCACACATCACAACCAGTTTCACAGATAGCTACTTTCTGCTTTTCATCTGGGAAATTCAGTTTTACCCTTAGGCCTAAATGGGTTATGTAATGTCCCTTTGTAGATTCTCCATAAGGAGTGTTTAAAGCCTGCTGAATCAAAACAAATGTATAGCCCTGTGAGATGAATCCACACATCACCTGGCAGTTTCACAGACAGATTCTTTCTATTTTTTGTCTAAGAATGTTTGGCTTTCCCTCATAGGGCTCAACAGGCTTCCAAATGTCCCTTCGCAGAGTCTACATGTTTCTGGATCAAAATAAGCCTTTCAACTTACTGGATCAAAATAAAGATTTAATTCTGTGAGATGAATCTACATATCACAAAGCAGTCTAACAGATACCTTCTTTTTAGTTTTTATCTGGGGATATTGTTTTTCCAAAGAGGTTTCAATGGGCTCTCAAATATCTCTTTGCAGATTCTCCAAAATCAGTGTTTCCAACCTGCTGATTCATAACAAATGTTGAACTCTGTGATATCAATCCATAGCTCATGAAGTAGTTCCACAGACAGCTTCTTTCTACTTTTTATCTGGGAGTATTCCGTTTTTTCCTTAGCCCTCAATAAACTTCCAAATGTCCTTTCACAGATTTTCCAATAAAAGTGTTTCAAACCTAGTGAATCAACAGAAAGTTTTAATTCTGTGAAATAAATCCATACATCATAAAGCAATTTCACAGATACCTTCTTTTGTGTATTTATCTGGGGATATTCTGTTTCTTTTTTTTTCCCATTGGCCTTGATACGCCTCCTAGTGTCCCTTCATAGGTTCTTCAAAAAGAAGAATCTAAAACCTGCTGAAATAAAAAAAATTAACACTCTGTGATGAAAAGAAATATCACAAAGCAGTTTCCAACAGCTTCTCTCTAGATTTTATCTGGGGATATTTGGGTTTGTCCCATAGGCATCATTGGGCTCCAAAACATCCCTCCCAGATTTTCCAAAAAGAGTGTTTCCAAACTGCTGAATCAAAAGTAAAATTTAATTCCATGACATGAATCCACGCATCACAAAGCAGTTTCACAGACTGCTTATTTCTAGTTTTTATTTGGGGATATTCAGTTCTTCCCCATAGGCCACAATGGGCTATCAAATGTCCCTTTGCAGATTCTACAAAAAAAGGTTTTCCAAACTGCTGAGTCAAAAGAAAGGTTTAATGCAGTGAGATGAATACACACATCACAAAGCAGTTTCACAGATACCTTTTTTCTAGTTTTTATATGAAAATATTTGGTTTATTTCCATAGGTCTTAATGGGCTCTCAAATGTCCTTTTGCAGATTCTGTAAAAAGAATGTTTTCAACCTGCTGAATCAAAAGAAAGTTTAACTGTGTGATATGAATCTACACATCACAAAACAGTTTCCAAGATAACTTTCTTCTAGTTTTAATCTGGGGATATTCAATTTTTCCCATAGACCTTAAAGGGCTCCCAATTTTTCTTCACCAATTCTTTAAAAAGAGTTTTCCCATCCTACTGGATTAGAAGAAAGGTTTAATTCTGTGAGATTAATTTACACAACACAAAGCAGTTTCACAGTTAGCTACTTTCTAGTTTTTGTTTGAGGATCAAAAGAAAGATTTAACTCTGTGAGATGAATCCACACATCACAAAGCAGTTTCACAGATAGCTTTGTTTTTGTTTTTTTCTTGCAATATTCGATTTTTCCCCATAGATTACAATGGGTTCTTAAACATCCCTTTGCAGATTCTCCAAAAAGAATGTTTCTGATCTACTGAATGAAAAGAAACTTTTAACTCTGTGAGATGTATCCACACATCACAAAGCAGTTTCATGGATAGCTTCTTTCTAGTTTTTGTCTGGGCCTTGTGGTTTTTCCATAGAACTCAATGGACTAAAGAATTTCCCTTCCGAGATTCTCAGAAAGGGTGTTACCAACCTGCTGAATCAAAAGAAATCTTCAACTTTGTGAGTTGAATCCACACATAATGAAACAATTTCACAGATAACATTTCAATGGTTCCCCCCCACCACATGGGATACTCTTTTTTCTTTTCACATAGGCCTCAATGCAGTGCAAAATGTTCTTTTGCAGATTCTGCAAAAAGTGTGTCACCAAACTTCTGAAAGAAAAGAAAGTTTTATATTTTTGAAATGAAACCACACATTGCAAAGCAGTTTCTCAGATAGTTTCTTTTTAGTATTTATCTGAGGACAATTGGGTTTTCACCGTAGGCCTCTAAGGACTCACAACTGTCTCTTCCCAGATTCTACAAAATACTGTTTCCAACCAGCTGAATCTAAAGAAAGGTGTAGTTCTGTGAGATAAATCCACACATCACAAATTGGTTTCACACATTGATTCTTTCTAGTTTTTATCTGGGGTATTCAGTTTCTCGATCAAGGCCTCATCAGGCACCAAAATGCCCCTTCACAGATTCTCCAAAAAGACTGTTTCCAACCTCTGAATTAAAAAAAAAAAAAGTAACTTAGTGAAATGAATTCTCACATCGCAAAGCTGTTTCACATATAGCTTCTTTCTACTTTTTATCTGAGGATATTCTGTTTTTCCCACAGACCTTAATGGGCTCTTAAATGTCCCTTCACAGATTCTCCAAAAAGAATGTCTTCAATCTGCTGAAGAAAGGGAAGTTTTAACTCTGTGAGATGAATGCACACATCCCAAAGCAGTTTCACAGATAGCTTCTTTCTAGATTTTATCTTGGGATATTCGTTTTTCCACATAGACCTCCTTGAGCACTTAAATGTCTCTTTGCGGATTCTCCAAAAAGAGTGTTTCCATCGTGGTGAATCAAAAAGAGAGGCTTAACTCTCTGAGATGAATCGACCCATTAAAAAGCAGTTTCACAGATATCTTCTTTGTAGTATTTATGTGAGATTATTGGGTTTTCCCCAAAAGGCCTCATGGGGCTACCAAATGTATCTTTGCAGATTCTCTGGGTACATTCTGTTTTTCTTTACAGGCATTAATAGGCTCCAAAATTTCCCTTTGCAGATACTCCAAAAAGAATGTTTCCAATCTATGGAAACAAAAGAAAGGTTTAACTCTAGGAGATGAATCCACACATCACAAACTAGAAAGAACTAGCTTCTTTCTAGTTTTTATCTGGGGGTATTCAGGTTTTTTCCTTAGGCATCAATGGGCTTACAAATATCCCTTTGCAGATCCTTAAAAAAGAGTGTTTCCAACCTGCTGGATCAAAAGAAAGGTTTAATTATGTGAGATGAATCCAAGCAACATGAAGTAGTTTCACAGATACCTTTCTTCTAGTTTTAGTTTGCGGATTATCAGTTTTTACTTAGGGGCCTTAGTAGGCCCCCAAATATCACTTTACAGATCCTATAAAAGAGTGTTTCCAAACTGCTAGATCAATCATTTGATGTTTAACTCTGTGCAATGAATTCACACGTCACAAAGCAGTTTCACAGATAGTTTCTTTTTAGTTTTTATCTGGGGATGTTCAATTTTCCCCATATTACTCAATGGGCTCCCAAATGTCCTATGGCAGATTCTCTAAAGAGTGTTTTCAACCTGCTGGATCAAAGGAAATATTTACTTCTGTGAGATGAATCCACACATCACAAAGTAGTTTCACAGATAGCTTCTTTCTGGTGTTTATCTGGGGATATTCGATTTTTACATATAGGCTTCAATGGGCTTCCAAATGTTTCTTCTCAGCTTCTACAACAAAATTTTTCCCATTTTCCGAATCAAAAGATAGGTTTACTTCTGTAAGATGAATCCACCAATCAGAAAGCAGTTTCACAGATAGCTTCTTTCTGGTTTTTATTTGGGGATTTTCCGTTTTTCCACATAGGCCTCAATGGACATCCAAATTTCCCTTCACAGGTCCTCCAGAAAGGGTGTTTCTAACATGCTGCATCTAAAGAATGGTTTAACTGTGTGAGATGAATCCCCACATCACAAAGAAGTTTCACAGATGTCTTCTTTCAAGTTCTTTTTCTATGGATGTTCAGTTTTTCCTCATAGACCTCAATGGGCTTTGAAATATCTCTTCCCAGATTCTCCAAAAGGAGTGTTTCCAACCTGTTGAATCAAAAGAAAGGTTTGTATTCTGTGAGATAAATCCACACATCACAAAACAGTTTCACATATAACTTCTTTCTAGGTTTTATCATGGGATGTTCTGCTTTGCCACAGGCCTCAATCAGCTCCCAAATGTCTCTTTGTGGATTATTTAAAAAGAGTGTTTCTAAACTGCTGAATCAAAAGAAAGCCTTGCCACTGAGATGCATCCACACACACAAAGTAGTTTAACAGATAGCTTCTTTCTAGTTTTTATCTGGGAATATTCATTTGTTTCCCTCCCCGCCATGGGCCTCAATTGGCTCCCAAATAGCCCTTCACAGATTCTTAAAAAAGAATGTCTCCAACCTGATGGATGAAAAGAAAGCTTTAAATCTGTGATCTGGATGCAAACAACATAAAGCCGTTTTACAGATAGCTTCTTCATAGTTTTCATCTGGGGAGTATTTGTTTTTACTTATAGGCCTTAATTGACTCCCAAATGTCCCTCCACAGAGTCTACAAAAAGAGTGTTTCCAACATGCTGGATCAGAAGAAATTTTTAAATCTGTGAGATGAATCCACACGTCACAAGCAGTTTCACAGATAGCTTCTTTCTAGTTTTTATCTGGGAATATTCAGGTTTCTTTTCTCATAAATTAGAAAGTCCGTAGATATGGACTTTCTAATGTCTCTTCACACATTACCTAAAAAGACTGATATCAACCTGCTTATCAATAGAAATACTCTACTCTTTGAGGTGAATCCACACATCACAAAGCAGTTTCACAGATAGCTTCTTTCTCATTTTTATCTCGGGATATTCAGTCATTCCCCGTAGACCTTATTGGGATCACAAATGTCCGTTCTCAGGTTAT
>NW_012116866.1:255765-262872 GCF_000951035.1 Colobus angolensis palliatus | reverse complement strand
GCTGGTCGGGTCGCAACAGCTGACCAGCACCGATTGTCCGGCACTCACTAGTGAGATGACCCCAGTACCTCAGTTCAAAATGCAGAAATCACCGTTCTCCTTTGTCCTTCGCGCTGGGAGTTGGAGACTGCAGCTGTTCCTATTTGGCCATCTTGCTCCACCGATATCTGTATTTTAACGGAGAACTCCTGGAAACAAAATGCTTTAACAGAGAGGAATGAATTTATAATGGCAGAATCTCAGACACTGTGACAGGTTGTCAAGGGAGATATATTTAGGCTGGGCCGGGAAACATCTTAGCCCTCCTCAGACCTCAAAAGAAATTTTTAACTTTGTGAGAGGAATCCACACATCACAAAGCAATTTCACTGATAGCTTCTTTCTAGATTTTGTCATGGGATATTTGATATTTTGCCACAGGCCTCAATGAGCTCCTGAACGTCCCCTCGTGGATTGTCTAGAAAGCATGTGTCCAACTGCTGAGTCAAAAGAAGGGTTTAACTCTGAGGGTTACATCCACACATCACAAAACAGTTTCACAGATAGCTTCTTTCTAGTTTTTATCTGGAGATATTCGGGTTTTTTCCCCATAGGCCTCAATGGGCTCCCAAATATCCCTTTGCAGATCCTTAAAAAAGAGTATTTCCAACCTGCCAGAACAAAGGAAAGGTTTAACTCAGTGAGATGAATGCTAACAACAAAAAGGAGTTTCACGGATAACTTCTTTTTACTTTTTGTCTCTGGAGTATCAGTTTTTATTATAGGCCTTAATGGGCTCCCAAATGTCCCTTTGCAGATTCTACAGAGAGAGTTTCCAACCTGTTGGATCAAAAGAAATTTTTAAATCTGTGACATGAATCCACACATCACACAGCAGTTTCACAGATAGATTTTCTCTAGTTTTTCTTTAGATATTCAATTAATCCCCACAGGCCTCAATGGGCTCCCAAATGTCCCTTTGCAGATACTGCTAGAAGAGCATTATCAACCTGCTGTATCAAAAGAAAGGTTTAACTCAGTGAGATGAATTTACCCATCACAAAGCAGGTACACAGAGAGCTTCTTTCTACTTCTATCTGGGAAAATCAGTTTTTCCCCATAGGCCCCATTGGACTCCAAAGTGTCCCTTCTCAGATTTTCCTAAAAGACTTTTGCCACCTGCTGAATGAAAAGAAATTTTTAACTCTGTGAGGCATATCCACACCTCACAAAGCAGTTTCACAGATAGCTTCTTTCTAGTTTTATCTGGGGTATTCAATTTTTCCCCAAAGGCCTAAAAGGCTCCCAAATGTCCCTTTGAATATTCTCCAAAAAGTGTGTGTCCAACCTGCTGGATCAAAAGAGTGGTTTAACTCTGTAAGATGAATTCATACAATGAAAAGCAGTTTCTCAGATAAGTTGTTTCTATTTTTTATCTGGGGATATTCAGTTTTTCCCGGTATGCCTCAATGGACTGCCAAATGCCCCTTTGAAGATTTTCACAAAGAGTATTATCAGCTTGATGAATGAAAGGAAATGTTTAACTCTGTGAGATCCATCCACACATCACAAAGCAGTTTCACAGATTGCTTCTTTTTGTTTTTATCTGGGATATTCAGGTTTTCCCAATAGGCCTCAATGCATTCCCAAATGTCCCTTTGCAGATTCTACAAGAGAGGGTTTCCAATCTCCTCAAGCAATAGAAATATTTAGCTATGTGAGACGAATCCATACATCACAAAGCACTTTCACAGATTGCTTCTTTCTAGTTTTTATCTGGGAGTATTCATTTTCTTCCCATAAACCTCAATGGGCTCCCATATTACTCTTTGCAGATTCACCAAAAAGAATGTTACCAATCCGCTTAATCAAAAGAAAAGTTTAGATCTTTGAGATGAAGCCACACGTTACAAAGCAGTTTCACAGATAGCTTCTTTCTAGTTTTTCTATGGGGGTACTCTGTTATTCTCCATAGACCTCAAAGGGATCCCAAATGTTCCCTCACAGGTTCTCTTAAAAACAGTGTTTTCAACCTAATGAATTAAAAGAAAAGTTTATATCTGTGTAATGAATCCAAACATCACAAATTGTTTCACAGATAGCTTCTTTCTCATTTTTATCTCGGGATATTCAGTCATTCCCCGTAGACCTTATTGGGATCACAAATGTCCGTTCTCAGGTTATCTAAAAATAGTGTTTCCATCCTACTGAATCAAAAGAAAGGTTTAACTCTGTTTGATGAACACACACACCACAAAGATGTTTCACACAGAGCTTCCATAGGCCTCAGTGGGCTCCAAAATATCACTCGGGAGATTATCCAAAAAGAGTGTTTCCAACCTCCTAGATCAAAAGAAATATTCAATTCTGTGAGATTAATCCACTAAATACAGAGCAGTTTTACAGATAGATTCTTTCCAGATTTTTTCTGGGGATATTTGCTTTTTTTTCCATGGGCCTCAATGAGCTCCCAAAGGTCCTTTGTGGACTATCTAAAAAGAGTGTTTCCAAACTGCTGAATCAAAAGAAAGGTTTACATCTGAGAAATGAATTAACATATCAAAAAGCAGTTTCACATATAGCTTTTCTTAGTTTTTATCTTAAGGTACTCATTGTTTTCCCATCGGCCCCTATGGTCTCCCAAATGTTCTTTTGCAGATTCTAAAAAAGTGTGTTTCAAACTGCTGGATCAAAAAAAATGTTTAATTCTGTGAGATGAATCCACATATCACAAAGCAGTTTGACAGGTAGCTTCTTTCTAGTGTTTTCTGGGGATATTCAATTTTCACTTGTAGGCTTCAATAGGCTTCAAAATGTCCCTTCACATCTTCTTTGACAAAAGTTTTCCAACCTCATGAATCAAAAGAAAGATTTAACTCCATTAGATGAATCCACTCATCAGAAAGCAGTTTTGCAGATAGCTACTTTCTTGTTTTTATCTGAGGATATTCAGGCTTACCCCATAGGCCTCAACGGGCTTCTAAATGTCCCTTCTCGGTTTCTCCACAAATAGTGTTTCCAACATGCTGAATTGAAAGAACAGTTCAACAGCGTGAGATGCATCCATACATCACAAAACAGTTTTGCAGATAGCTTCTGTCTAGTTTTTATCTGGGGATATTCTGTTTCTTCCCATAGGCCTCAATGGGCTCCTAAATGTCCCTTTGAAGATTTTTTTTAAAAGAGTGTTCGGAACCTGCTGGATCAAAAGAAAGGTATAACTCTGTGAGATGAATGCAAACAACACAAAGCATTTTCACAGATAGTTTCTCTTTAGCTTTTCTCTGGGGATTATCAGTTTTTACTTATAAGCCTTAATGTTCTCCCAAATGTCTTTTCACAGATTCTGCAAAAAGAATTGAGGGCCTTAATGGATTCCCAAATGTCTTTTCACAGTTTCTACAAAAAGAAAGTTTCTCACATGCCAGATCAAAAGAAATGTTTAAATCTTTGAGATGAATCCACACATCACAAAGCATTTTCACAGATAGCTTCTTTCTAGTTTTCTCTTGGGATTTTTGATTTATCCTAATAGGCCTCAATGGGCTCCAAAATATACCTTCACAGATTCACCAAGAAGAGCATTTGCAACCTGCTGAGTCAAAGAAAATGTTAAATTCTGTGAGATGAATCCACACATCACAAAGCAATTTCACAGATAGCTTATTTGTAGTTTTTATGTGGGGATATTCAGTTTTTCCACAAAGGCCTCAATGGACTCCCAAATGTCCCTATGCAGATCCTCCAAAAACAGTGTTGCAAATCTACTGTGTCAAAAGAAAGCTTTAACTCTTGGAGATGAATCCACACATCACAAAGCAGTTTCACACATACCTTCTTTCTAATTTTTATCTGGGGATGTTCTCTTTTTCTCCCATAGTCCTCAATGCACTCCGAAATGTCCCTTCACAGATACTCCAAAAAGAATGTTTCCAACCTGTTGAATAGAAAAAAACATTTAAATCTGGGGGATGAATCCACACATTGGAAAGAAGTTTCACAGATAGTTTCTTTGTAGTTTTTTTTCTGAGGATACTTGGTTTTTCCCCTTAGGCCATAATGGACTTGAAAGTGTCTTTTTACAGATTCTTTAAAAAACGTGTTTTCAACTGACTGAGTCAAAGGAAATGTTAAACTCTGTGAGATGAATGCACACATTATAAAGCAGGTTCACCGATAGTTTCTCTCTAGTTTTTATCTGGGGTTATTCGTTTTTTATCCATAGGCCTCAAAGGACTCCCAAATGTCCCTTCACAGATACTCCAAAAAGAGTGTTTACAACCTGCTGAACCAAAAGAAAGGTTTAACTGAGTGAGATGAATTCACCCATCCAAAGCAGTTTCACAGATAGCTTCTTTCAAGTTTTTATCTATGGATATTCAGTGTTTCCCTGTAGACCTCAAAGGGCTCCAAAATGACCCTCTACAGATTCTCCAAAAAGACTGTTTCCAACCTCCTGAATCAAATGAAAGGCTTAGTTCTGTGAGATAAATCCACACATTGCAAAGCAGTTTCACATATAGCTTCCTTCTAGTTTTTATCATGGGATATTCAATTTATTCCCATAGGTTTCAATAGACTCCCAAAAGTCCCTTCGCAGACTCTCCAAGAAGAGGGCTTCCAACCTGCTGAATTAAAAAAAAAGTTTTTACTCTATAAGATGAATCCATACATCACAAAGTAGTTACAGAAAGAGCTTCTTCCTACTTTTTACCTGGGGATAATCAGTTTTTCCCCATAGGCCTCAATATGCTTCAAAATATCCCTTCACAGATTCTCAAAGAAGAGTTTTTCCATCCTGATGAATTAAAAGAAATGTTTAACTCTGAGATGTATCCACACTTTATGAAGCAGTTTCACAAAGGCTTCTTTCTCGTTTATCTCTGGGATATTCTGTTTTTCCCCATAGGTCTCAAAGGTATCCCAAATGTCCCTTTGCATGCTCTCCAAAAAGAAGGTGTCCAACCTGCTGGACTGAAAGAAATGTTTAACTCTGTGACATGAATCCATACAACAAAAAGCAGTTTCACAGATAGCTTCTTTCTAGTTTTTATCTGGTGATATTTGTTTTTTCCCTATATGTCTCAATCGACTCCTGAATGCCCCTGTACAGATTTTCCTAAAAGAGTATTTCCAGTCTTCTGAATGAAAAGAAATGTTTAACTCTGTGAGATGCATCCACAAATCACCAAGTAGTTTCATAGATAGCTTCTCTCTAGGTTTCATCTTGGGATATTCTGTTTTTACTTATAGACCTCTATTGGCTCCCAAATGTCCAATTGCAGATTCTACTAAATAGTGTTTTTAACTATGTGAGATGAATCCACACAACACAAAGCACTTTCACAGATAGATTCTCCCTAATTTTTCATCTGAGGATATTCGGTTTTTTGCCATAGAACTCAATGGGATTCCAAATGTAATTTTGCACATTTTCCAATTAAAGTGTTTCCACCTGCATAATCCAAAGAAAGGTTTAACTCTGCGAACTGAAATCACAAATCACAATGAAGTTTCATAGATAGCTTCTTTCTAGCTTTTATCTGAGGATATTCGCTGTCTTTCCATAGCCCTCAATGGTCTCCCAGATGTACCTTTGCAGATTCTCCAAAAAGAGTGTTTCCAACCTGCTCAATCAAAAAAAGTTTTAACTCTGTAAGATGAATCCACACCTCACAAAGCAGGCACTCAGATAACTTCTTTCTAGTTTTTATTTGGGATATTCTGTTTTTCCCCATTGGCGTCAATGGGTTCTGAAATGTACCTGCCCAGATTCTCCAAAAAAGGGTGTTTTTAACCTGCTCAATCAAAAGAAAAGTTTGATTCTAGAGATGCATCCACACATGATGAAACAGTTTCACAGATAGATTATTTCTAGTATTTATCTGGGGATATTATTTTTTCCCCCCATAGGCCTCAATGGGCTCCAAAATGTCCCTTCACAGATTCTTAAAAAGAGTGTTTCCAACCTGCTGAATCAAAAGAAATGTTTAACTCTGCGAGATGAATCCACACATCACAAAGCACTTTCACAGATAGCTTCTTTCTAGTTCTTACCTGGGAATATTCAGTTTTTTCCCACAAACCTCAAAGGACTCCCAAATGTCTCTTTGCAGATTCTCCAAAAAGAGTGTTACTTACCTGCTTAAACAAAAGAAAGGTTTAACTTCTTGAGATGAAGCCACACAACACAAAGCAGTTTCACAGATAGGTTCTTTCTTGTTTATCTCTGGGGGTATTATGTTATTCCCCATAGACATCAATGGGATCCAGAATGTCCCTTGACAGTTTCTACAAAAAGGGGGTTTTAAACCTGCTGAATCAAAAGAAATGTTTAATTCTGTGAGATTAATCGACACATCACAAAGCATTTTCACAAATAGCTTCCTTCTACTTTTTATCTTGGGATATTCGGTTTTCACTTATGGGCATTAATGGGCTTCCAAATGTCCCTTTGCAGCTTCTCCAACAAAAGTGTTTCCAGCCTGCTGAATCAAAAGAAAGGCTTCACTCTGTGAGATGAATCCACCCATCACAAAGCAGTTTCACAGATAGCTTCGTTCTAGTTTGTATCTGGGGATATGTTTTTCCCCATAGATCTCAATGGGCTTTCAAATGTCTCCTCTCAGATACTCCAAAAAGAGTGTTTCCAACCTGCTAAATCAAAAGAACATTTTAACTGTGTGAGATGAATCCACACATCACAAAGAAGTTTCACAGATAGGTTCTTCCAAGTTTTTCTCTAGGGATAGTCAGTTTTTCCCCATAGACCACAAAGGGCACCAAAATGTCCCTCTGCAGATACTCCCAAAAGAGTGTTTCAAACCTGCTGAATCAAAAGAAATTTTTTTTTTATGTTTTTTTTTTTATTATACTTTAAGTTCTAGGGTACATGTGCAGAACGTGCAGGTTTGTTACATATGTATACTTGTGCAATGTTGGTGTGCTGCACCCATCAACTCTTCAGCACCCATCAATTCATCATTTATATCAGGTATAACTCCCCAATGCAATCCCTCCCGCCTCCCTCCTCCCCATGATAAGCCCAGTGTGTGATGTTCCCCTTCCCGAGTCCAAGTGATCTCATTGTTCAGTTCCCACCTATGAGTGAGAACATGCGGTGTTTGG
>NW_012116866.1:246553-254590 GCF_000951035.1 Colobus angolensis palliatus | reverse complement strand
CCGCCGATATCTGTATTTTAACGGAGAACTCCTGGAAACAAAATGCTTTAACAGAGAGGAATGAATTTATAATGGCAGAATCTCAGACACTGTGACAGGTTGTCAAGGGAGATATATTTAGGCTGGGCCGGGAAACATCTTAGCCCTCCTCAGACCTCAAAAGAAATTTTTAACTTTGTGAGAGGAATCCACACATCACAAAGCAATTTCACTGATAGCTTCTTTCTAGATTTTGTCATGGGATATTTGATATTTTGCCACAGGCCTCAATGAGCTCCTGAACGTCCCCTCGTGGATTGTCTAGAAAGCATGTGTCCAACTGCTGAGTCAAAAGAAGGGTTTAACTCTGAGGGTTACATCCACACATCACAAAACAGTTTCACAGATAGCTTCTTTCTAGTTTTTATCTGGAGATATTCGGGTTTTTTCCCCATAGGCCTCAATGGGCTCCCAAATATCCCTTTGCAGATCCTTAAAAAAGAGTATTTCCAACCTGCCAGAACAAAGGAAAGGTTTAACTCAGTGAGATGAATGCTAACAACAAAAAGGAGTTTCACGGATAACTTCTTTTTACTTTTTGTCTCTGGAGTATCAGTTTTTATTATAGGCCTTAATGGGCTCCCAAATGTCCCTTTGCAGATTCTACAGAGAGAGTTTCCAACCTGTTGGATCAAAAGAAATTTTTAAATCTGTGACATGAATCCACACATCACACAGCAGTTTCACAGATAGATTTTCTCTAGTTTTTCTTTAGATATTCAATTAATCCCCACAGGCCTCAATGGGCTCCCAAATGTCCCTTTGCAGATACTGCTAGAAGAGCATTATCAACCTGCTGTATCAAAAGAAAGGTTTAACTCAGTGAGATGAATTTACCCATCACAAAGCAGGTACACAGAGAGCTTCTTTCTACTTCTATCTGGGAAAATCAGTTTTTCCCCATAGGCCCCATTGGACTCCAAAGTGTCCCTTCTCAGATTTTCCTAAAAGACTTTTGCCACCTGCTGAATGAAAAGAAATTTTTAACTCTGTGAGGCATATCCACACCTCACAAAGCAGTTTCACAGATAGCTTCTTTCTAGTTTTATCTGGGGTATTCAATTTTTCCCCAAAGGCCTAAAAGGCTCCCAAATGTCCCTTTGAATATTCTCCAAAAAGTGTGTGTCCAACCTGCTGGATCAAAAGAGTGGTTTAACTCTGTAAGATGAATTCATACAATGAAAAGCAGTTTCTCAGATAAGTTGTTTCTATTTTTTATCTGGGGATATTCAGTTTTTCCCGGTATGCCTCAATGGACTGCCAAATGCCCCTTTGAAGATTTTCACAAAGAGTATTATCAGCTTGATGAATGAAAGGAAATGTTTAACTCTGTGAGATCCATCCACACATCACAAAGCAGTTTCACAGATTGCTTCTTTTTGTTTTTATCTGGGATATTCAGGTTTTCCCAATAGGCCTCAATGCATTCCCAAATGTCCCTTTGCAGATTCTACAAGAGAGGGTTTCCAATCTCCTCAAGCAATAGAAATATTTAGCTATGTGAGACGAATCCATACATCACAAAGCACTTTCACAGATTGCTTCTTTCTAGTTTTTATCTGGGAGTATTCATTTTCTTCCCATAAACCTCAATGGGCTCCCATATTACTCTTTGCAGATTCACCAAAAAGAATGTTACCAATCCGCTTAATCAAAAGAAAAGTTTAGATCTTTGAGATGAAGCCACACGTTACAAAGCAGTTTCACAGATAGCTTCTTTCTAGTTTTTCTATGGGGGTACTCTGTTATTCTCCATAGACCTCAAAGGGATCCCAAATGTTCCCTCACAGGTTCTCTTAAAAACAGTGTTTTCAACCTAATGAATTAAAAGAAAAGTTTATATCTGTGTAATGAATCCAAACATCACAAATTGTTTCACAGAGAGCTTCTTTCTAGTTTTTATCTGGGGATATTCAGTTTTTCCCCATAGGCCACAATGGGCTTCCAAATCTCCCTCCACAGATATTTGAAAAAGAGTTTTTCCAAACTGCCAAACCAAAGATCAGTTTAACTATGTGAAATGAATCCATACATCACAAAGTGGTTTGCCAGATAGGTTTTTTCAAGTCTTTCTCTGGGGATATTCGGTTTTTCCCCATAGAGCTCAACAGGCTTGGAAATGTCCCTCTGCAGATTCTCCAAAGAGAGTGTTTCCACCCTGCTGAATCAAAAGAAATGTTTAGTTCTGTGAGATGAATCCACACATCAAACAGCAGTTTCACAGATCTCGCCTTCCTAGTTTTTATTTGGGGATATTCAATTTTTCCACATGGACCTCAATGGGCTTTTAAATGTCCCTTTGTAGATGATCCAAAAAGGTGTTTCTAACCTGCTGAATGAACAGAAAGGTTTAGCTCTGTGAGATGGATCCACCCATCACAGAGCACTTTCACAGATAGCTTCTTTATTGTTTTAATCCTGGGATATTTGGTTTTCCCCCATAGGCCTCAAGGGGCTCCCAAATTTCCCTTCACAGATACTCCAAAAAGAGTGATTTCCACCTGCTGAATCATAAGAAAGTTTTAATTCTCTGGGATGTACCCACACATCAAAAATCAGATTCACAGATATCTTTTGTCTAGTTTTTATCTGCGGATATTCGGTTTTCACTTATAGGCCTCAATCAGCTCCCAAATGTGTCTTTGCAGATTCTCCAAAAAAAGTGTGTCCACTTTTCTGTATCAAAAGAGAGGTTTAACTCTGTGAGATGAATCCACACATCATAAAGCAGTTTCACAGACAGGTTCTTTCTAGATTTTATCTGGGGATATTCATTTTTTTCCCATAGGCTTCAGTGGGCTCCTAAATGTCACTTCATAGATTCTTTAAAAAGAGTGTTTCCAACCTTCTGGATAAAAAAAGGTTTAATTCTGTGAGATGAATCCAAACAACAGAAAGTAATTTTACAGATACCTTCTTGGCAGTTTTTCTTTATGGATTATTGGTTTTTACATAGAGGCCTTAATGGGCTCCCAAGTGTCCCTTCACAGATCCTACAAAAAGAGTGTTTCCAAACTGCTGGATCAAAAGAGAAGTTTAACTCTGGGCAATGAATGCACCTCACAATGCAGTTTCACAGATAGCTTTTTTCCAGCTTTTATCTGGGGATATTCGATTTTTCCCCATAGGCCTCAATGGGCTCCAAAATGTTCCATGGCAGATTCTCCAAATACAGTGTTTTCAACCTGCTGAATCAAAAGAACTGTTTAATTCTGTGATATGAATCCACAAATTACAAAGCAGATTCAGAGGCAGCTTCTTTCCAGTTTTTATCTAGGGACATTCAGTTTTTCACTTATAAGCCTCAATGGGCTTCCAAATGTCCCTTCACAGCTTCTCCAACAAAAGTTTTCCATCTTGCTGAATCAAAAGAAAGGTTTAACTCTGTGAGATGAATCCACCCATCAGAGAACACTTTCACAGATAGTCTCTTTATACTTTTTATCTGGGGATGTTCAGTTTTTCCCCAAAGGCCTCAATAGGTTCCCAAATATCCCTTTGCTGATTCTCCAAAAAGAGTATTTTCAACTTGTTGAATCATAAGACAGGTTTAATAATCTGAGATCAATCTACACATCACAAAGCAGTTTCACAACTATAAACTAGCTACTTTCTAGTTATTATCTGGGGATATTCAATTTTTCCACATAGGCCTCAAAGGGCTTTTAAATGTTCCTTTGCAGATTATCCAAAAGTGATGTTTCTAACCTGCTTAATCAAAGGAAAGGTTCAACTCCATGAGATGAATTCATCCATTCACAAAGAAATTTCACAGATAGCATTTTTCTAATTTTTATCTGGGGATATTTGCTTTTTCCTCATAGTTCTCACAGGGTTTCACAATGTCCCTTTGCAGATACTCCAAAAAGAGTGTTTCTAATATGCTGAATCAAAAGAATGGCTTAACTGTGTGAGATGAATCCACACATCACAAAGTAGTTTTACAGATAGCTTCTTTTCAGTTTAACTCCAGGACTATTCCGTTTTCCCCCATAGACCTCCATGAGCTTCCAAATGTCCCTTTGCAGATTCTCCAAAAAGAGTGTTTTCAACCTGCTGGATCCAAAGAAACGTTTAACTTGGTGAGGTGCATCCACACATAACAAAGCAGTTTCAAAGATAGCTTCTTACTAGTTTTCATCTGGAGATATTCAGGTTTCCCCTATAGGCCACAAAAGTCTCCCAAATGTCCCTTTGCATATTCTCCAAAAAGAGTGTGTCCAACCTGCTGGATTGAAAGAGTGGGTTAACTCTGTAACATTAACTTATACAATGGAAAGCATTTTCACAGGTAGCTTCTTTCTAGTTTTTATCTGGGGATATTCAGTTTCCCCCAGTATGACTCAATGGGCTCCCAAATGTCCCTTTGCAGAATTTCCAAAAAGAGTATTTCTAGCCTGCTGAATTAAAGGAAATGTTTAACTCTGTGATACGCATCCACAAATCACAAAGCAGTTTCACAGATAGCTTCTTTCCAGGTTTTATCTGGGGTTATTCTGTTTTTACATACAAACCTCAATTGACTGCCAAATGTCCCTTTGCAGATTCTACAAAACAGTGTTCCCAACCAGCTGGATCAATGGAAAGATTTAAATATGTGAGATGAACCTACACATCACAAAACAGTTTCACAGATAGCTTCTTTCTCGTTTTATCTGGGGATATTCACTTTTTTCCCATAGACCTAAATGGGCTCCCAAATGTTCCATGGTAGATTCTCCAAAAAGAGTGTTTTCAACCTGCTGAATCAAAGAAAATGCTTAACTCTGTGAGGTGAATTCACATAACACAAAGCAGTTTCACAAATAGATCTTTCTAGTTTTTATCTTGGGACATTCAGTGTTCACTTTAAGTCATCAATGGACTTCCAAATGTCCCTTCATAGCTTCTCCAACAAAAGTGTTTCCAACTTGCTGAATCTAAAGTAAGGTTTAACTCTAGAGATGCATTCACACATCACAAAGCAGTTTCACAGATAGTTTCTTTCTAGTTTTTATCTGAGGATATTCTTTTTTTTCCCCATAGACTTCAATGGGCTCCCAAATATCCTTTTGCAGATTATTAAAAAAGAGTGTTTCCAACTTGCTAGAACAAAAGAAAAGTTTAATTCTGTGAGATGAATGCCCACAACACAAAGCAGCTTTGCAGATATCTTCTTTTTAGTTTTTGTCTGGGGATTATCAGTTTTTACTTACATGCCTTAATGGGCTCCAAAATGTCCCTTCGTGAATCCTACACAAAGAGTGTTTCAACTTCCTGAATCAAAAGATAGGTTTATCTCTGTGAGATGAATCCATACATAATGAAGCAGTTCCATCGATAGTTTCATTCCTGTTCTTATCTGTGATATTCATTTTTTCCCCAAAGGCCCCAAAGTGTTCCCAAATGTCCCTTTACAAATTGTACAAAAAGATTGTTTCCAACCTGCTGAATCAAAATAAATGTTTAACACTGTAAGGTGAATCCACACATCACAAAGCAGTGTCACAGGTAGTTTCTTTCTAGTTTTTATCTTGGGGTGTTCAGTTTTTCACCACAGGCCTCAATGAGCTCCCAAATGTCCCTTTGTAGATTATCTAAAAACAATGTTTCTAAACTATGAATCAAAAGAAAGTTTTCACTCTGAGAGAAGCATCCACACATCACAAAGCAGTTTCATGGATAGTTTCTTTCTACTTTTTATCTGAGGATCTTTGTTTTCTTTCCCATAGGCTTCAATGGTCTCACAAATGTCCCTTTGCAGATTATTAAAAATGAGTGTTTCCAACCTGCTAGAACAAAAGAAGCGTTTAATTCTGTGAGGTTAATGCTAACAACACAAAGCAGTTTCACAGATAACAACTTTTTAGTTCTTTGTCTGGGGATTATTTATTTTACTTATAGGCCTTAATGGACTCCCAAATGTCCCTTCAAGGATCCTATAAAGAGAGTGTTTCAAACCTGCTGAATTGAAAGAAAGGTTTAACTCTGTGAGATGAATCCACACATCACAATGCAATTTCACAGATAGCTTCTTTCTAGTTTTTATCTGAGGATATTTCATTTTTCCCCATAGGCCTCCAAGGGCTTCCAAATGTCGCTTCACAGATTCTACAAAAAAAAAAAAAGTTTTTTTTAACCTGAAAAATCAAAAGAAATGCTTAACTCTGTGAGATGAACCTACACACCACAAAGAAGTTTCATAGATAGCTTCCTTCTTGTTTGTATATGGAGATGTTCTGTTTTCTTCATAGGGCACAGTGTATTCTTCAACATCTCTTCACAGATTCTGCAGAGAGAGTGTTTACAACCTACTGAATTGAAACAAAGGTTTATCTCGGTGAGACGAATCCACACATCCCAAAGCAGCCTCGCAGAGAGATTCTTTCTCATTTTTATTGGTGGATATTCGGTTTTGCCTCATAAGTCTCAAAGGGCTCCCAAATGTCCCCTCACTGATTGTCCAAAAAGAGTATTTCCAAACAGCTGAATCAAACAAAAGGTTTAACTCTGTGAGATGAATTCATGCATCACAAATCAGTTTCACAGATAGCTTCTTTCTAGTTTTTATCTGTGGATATTCTGTTTCTCTCCACAGACATCAATGGGCTTGAAAATATCCCCCTGCAGATTTTCCAAAAAGAGAGTTTCCAACCTGCTGAATCAAAACAAAGGTTCAACTTCTTGAGATGAATCCACACATCACAAAACAGTTTCACAGATGTCTTCTTTCTACTTTTTATCTGGAGATATTCAGTTTTGCCCTATGGGCATCATTGGACATGAAATGTCCCTTCACAGATTCTCCAAAAAGAATGTTTTTTACCTGCTGAATCAAAAGAATGGTTTGATTCTGTGAGATGAATCCGCACATCACAAAGCAGTTTCAAAGTAGCTACTGTCTAGTTTTTTTCTGGGATGTTCAGTTTTTCCCCTTAGACCTCTATGTGGTCCCAAAAGTTTTTCACACATTTTACACAAAGAGTGCTTCCAATCTGTTGAATCAACAGAAAGGATTAAATCTGTGAGATGATGCCTTCTTTCTAGTTTTTATCTGAATATATTCTGTTTTTCCCCATATGATTCCAAGGGCTCCCAAATATTCCTTCAGAGATTCTCCACAAATTACTTTTCCAACCTGCTGAATCAAAACAAAGGCTTAACTCTGTGAGATGAATCCACACGTCACAAAGCACTTTCACAGATAACTTCTTTGTAGTATTTATCTGAGGATGTTCTGCTTTTCCTTATAGGCCTCAATGGGTTCCCAGTTGTCCCATCACAGATTCTACAAAAAGAGTGTTTCCAACCTGCTGAATCCAAAGAAAGCCTTAACCCTGTGAGATGAATCCGCACATTGCAAAGCAGTTTCACATACAGCTTCTTTCTCATTTTTATCTAGGGATATTCTGTTTTTCCCCATAAGTCTCAAAGGGCTCCAAAATATTCCCTCAAAGACTCTCCAAAAAGACTGTTCCCAAGCTGCTGAACCAAAAGAAACCCTTAACACTGTGAGATGAATTCATGCATCACAAAGGCGTTTCACAGATAGCTACATTCTAGTTTTTATCTGGGGATAGATTCTTCTTCCCCACTGGCCACAAAGGCCTCCCAAATGTTTCTTCACAGTTTCAACAATTAGTGTGTTTCCCTCCTGCTGAATCATAATACAAGTTTAACTCTGTGAGATTAACTCATCCATCACAAAACAGTTTCACAGATAGGATCTTTATAGTTTTTATCTGGGGATATTTGTTTTTTCCCCATTTGCCTCAATGGGCTTTTAAATGTACCTTCACAGATTATACAAAAAGAGCTCTTCCATCCTGCAGAATCAAAAGAAAGATTTAATCTGAGACAGGAATCCACACATTTATTTATTTATTTATTTATTTTTTCTGCTGCTCAGTCTGACTTTATTTTTTCTTTTTCCTTTTTTTTTTTTTATTACACTTTAAGTTCTAGGGTACATGTGGATAACGTGCAGGTTTGTTACATATGTATACTTGTGCCAGGTTG
>NW_012116866.1:242328-242761 GCF_000951035.1 Colobus angolensis palliatus | reverse complement strand
AGTGGGGGCCAATATTCAACGTTCTTAAAGAAAAGAATTTTAAACCCAGAATTTCATATCCAGCCAAACTAAGTTTCATCAGTGAAGGAGAAATATAATCCTTTACAGATAAGCAAATGCTTAGAGATTTTGTCACTACCACGCCTGCCTTACAAGGCACCCTGAAGGAAGCCCTAAACATGGAAAGGAACAACCGGTACCAGCCATTGCAAAAACAAGCCAAAATGTAAATCAACTAATGAGCCAAACTAAGTTTCATCAGTGAAGGAGAAATAAAATCCTTTACAGATAAGCAAATGCTTAGAGATTTTGTCACCACCAGGCCTGCCTTACAAGAGACCCTGAAGGAAGCCCTAAACATGGAAAGGAACAACCGGTACCAGCCATTGTAAAAACAAGCCAAAATGTAAATCAACTAATGAGCAAAATAACC
>NW_012116866.1:239990-241547 GCF_000951035.1 Colobus angolensis palliatus | reverse complement strand
CTTCTTTCTAGTTTTTATCTGAGGATATTCAGTTCTTACTCTAGTCCTCAGTGCACTCCCCAATGTCCCTTTGCAGATTCTCCAAAAAAAGTGTTTCCAACCTGGTGAATCAAAAAAAGGTTGAACTCTGTGAGATGAATCCACACATCACAAAGCAGTTTCCGAGACTGCCACTTTCTATTTTATCTGGGAATATTTCTTTTTTTCCCCATAGTGCTCAATGGGTTCTCAAATATCCAGTCACAGTTTATCCAAAAAGAGTGTTTCTATCCTGCTGAATCAAAAAAAATGTTTAAGTCTGTGAGACGAGTCCTCATATCACAAAGTAGTTACACAGAGAGCTTCTTTCTACTTTTTATCTGGGGATATATGTTTTTTCCCCATTGGCCTCAATGGTCTCCAAAATGTCCCTTCACAGATTCTCCAAAAGAATGTTTCCAACCTTCTGAATAAAAAGAATGACTTATCTCTGTCAGATGAATCCAGACATCACAAAGCAGTTTCACAGATAGAATTTTTCTAGTTTTAATCGGGGAGAATTCATTTTTTTACTATAGACCTAAAGGGGTTCCCAAATGTCCCTTTGCAGATTGTCCAAATACAATTTTTCCAACTGGCTTAATCAAAACAGTGGTTTAAATCTGTGAGGTGAATCCACACATCATAAAGAAGTTTCACAAATAGCTTCTTTTGAATTTTTATCTGAAGATACTCAGCTTTTCTTCATAGGCCTCAAAGGGCTCCCAAATATCCAATCACAAACTGTGCAAAGAGATTGTTTCCCACCTATTCAATCAAATAAAATTTTAACTCTCTGAGATGAATTCACAATCACAAAACAGTTTCATAGATAGCTGCTTTCTGTTTTTTATCTGGGGATAATCAGCCTTTCCACATAAGCCTTAATGGGCTTCCAAATATTTATTTGAAGATTCTCCCGGTAGAATGTGTCCAACATCCTGAATCAAAAGAAACGTTTGGCTCTGTGACATACACCAACACATCACAAAGCGGTTTCACAGAAACGTTCTTTCTAGTTTTTATCTGGAGATATTCAGTTGTTCCTCATGGGCCTCAATGGGCTCCCAAATGTACTTTTGCAGGTTCTTAAAAAGAGTTTTTCTTGCCTGCTGAATCAAAAGAATGTTTTACCTCTGTGAGATGAATCCACTCATCACAAAGCATTTTCACAGATAGCTTATTTATAGTTTTTATCTGGGGATATTCAGTTTTTCCCCATAGGCCTCAAAGGGCTCCAAAATGTCTCTTTGCAGATATTCCACAAAGAGCTTTTCCAACCTGCTGAATCAAAAGAAATGTTTAACTCTTTAAGAGAGCCCACACGTCACAATGAAGTTGAACAGATAGCTTCTTTCTACTTTTTATCTAGAAATATTTTGTTTCTTTTCATAGGCCTCATTCCTATCCCAAATGTCAGTTTGAGGATTTTCCAAAGCAAGTGTTTCCAAACTGCTGTATTAAAAGAAAGGCTTGATAACATATGGGGGCGGAGCAAGATGGCCGAATAGGAACAGCTGCAGTCTCCAACTCCCAGCG
>NW_012116866.1:224633-232195 GCF_000951035.1 Colobus angolensis palliatus | reverse complement strand
CAACATTGCACAAGTATACATATGTAACAAACCTGCACGTTATGCACATGTACCCTAGAACTTAAAGTATAAAAAAAAATAAAAAATAAAAAAAAATAAAAGAAAGGCTTACCTTTGTGAGATGAATCCAAACAACACAAAGCAATTTCACAGATAGCTTCTTTCTAGTTTTTATTTGGTGATATTCAGTTTTTAAGCAAAGGCCTCAATAGGTTCCCAAATGTCTTTTGGAGATACTACCAAAAAAAAAGTGTTTCCAACCTGCTAGATTAAATGTAAGGTTTAACTTTCTGAGATGAATTGACACTTCACAAAGTAGTTTCACAGATAGCTTCTTTCTAGTTTTTATCTGGAAATACTAAATTTTTCACCATAGGCCTCTATAAACATTCAAATATCTCTGCTGATACTACTAAAAAAGTCTTTCCAACCTGCTGAATCAAAGAAAAGGTTTACCTCTTTGAGATGAGTCCACCCATCAAAAAGCAGTTTCACAGATAGCTTTTTTCCAGATTTTACCTGGAGATATTCACTTTTTCCCCATAAACCTCAATGGGCTCCCAAATGTCTCTTTGCAGATTCAAATTCGAGTGTTTCCAACCAGCTCAATAAAAAGAAAGGTTTAACTCTGTGTGATGAATCCAAAAATCGCAAAGTTTCATAGATATCTTCTTTTGTATTTTTGCATGAGGATATTGGGTTTTTGCTCTATAGGCCACATAGGGCTCCCAAATGTCCTATCACAGGGTCTCCAAAAAGAGTGTTTCAAACCTGCTGAATCAAAAGAATGTTTTAATTCTGTGAGATAAATCCATACATCACAAAGTAGTTTCACATATAGCTTCTTTCTAGTTTTTATCTGGGGTTTTCAGTTATTTTTCATAGGCCTCAATGGGCTCCAAAATATCCCTTCATAGATTCTACAAAAAGAGTGTTTCTAACCTGCTGAGTCTAAGAAAATCTTAATTCTGTGAGATGGAGCCACACATCACAAAGCCATTTCACAGATAGTTTCTCTCTAATTTTTTTCTGGGGATATTTGTTTATTCCTCCTAAGCCTTAGTGGGCTCGCAAATGTCCCTTTGCAGAATCTTCAAAAAAAAGTGTTTCTAACCAGATGAATCACAAAAACGTTTTAACTAGGTAAGATGAAGCCACACGTTACAAAGCAGTTTCACAGATAGATTTTTTTCTAGTTTTAATCTGGGTATATTCAGTTTCTTCCAATGTATATAAATGGGCCCCCAAATGTACCTTTGTAGATTTTCCAAAATGAGTGTTTCCAATCTACTGAATGAAAAGCAAGGTTTAGCACTGTAAGGTGATTGACCACGACACAAAGTGGTTTCATAGATAGCTTGTTTCTAGTTTTTATCTAGGGATATCCCCTATTTCCCCATAGGCCTCAATGGGCTCCCAAATACTCCTTCACAGATTCTCAGAAAAGAGTGATTCCAAACTTCTGGATGAAACAAAATGTTTAAGTATGTTATATAAATCCACACATCACAAAGCACTTTCACATACAGATTTTTTCTGGTTTTTATCTGGGGATATTCGGTTTTTACATATAGGCTTCAAAGGGATTTCAAATGCCCCTTCTCAGATTCTACAAAAAGAGTGTTTACAAGTTGCTCTATCAAGAGAAAGGTTTAACTCTGTGAGATGAATCTACACATCACAAAGGAGTTTCACAGATAGCTTCTTTGTTCTTTTTATGTAAGCATATTCAGTTTTTTCTTGTAGGCTTCAATGGTCTCCCAAACCTGCTGGATCAAAAGAATGGTTTCACTTTCTGAAATGAATCCACACTTCACAAAGCAGTTTCACAGATAGCTTCTTTCTAATTTTTATCTGGTGATAGTTAGTTTTTACCCATAGGCCTCAATAAGATCCCTAATGCTTTTTTCACAGATTCTACCAAAAGAGTGTTTCCAACCTGCTCAATGAAAAGAAAGGTTTCACGTTCTAAGATGGATCCACATTTCACAAAGCAGTTTCACGGATAACTTCTTTCTAGTTTTTAGCTGAGGATATTCACTTTTTCCCTATAGGCCTCAAAAGGCTCCCAAATGTCTCTTCACAGATTCAAATTAGTGTTTCCAACCAGATGAATAAAAGAAAGGTTTAACTCTGTGAGATGAATCCATGCATCACAAAGCTGTTTCACTGATAGCTTCTTTATAGTTTTATCTGGGGATATTTAAGTTTTCCACATAGTGCTCAATGGGCTCCCAAATATCTTCTCACAGATTCTATAAAAATAGTTTTTCCAACCTGCTGAATCAAAAGAAATTTTAACTTTGTGAGATTAATCCACACACCACAAATCACTTTCACATATAGTTTCTTTCTAGTTTTTATCTGGGGATATTCTGTTTTTCCCCATAAGCCTCAACATGCTCCAAAATGTCCCTTTGCAGATTATCTAAAAAGAGTGTTTCTGACCTGCTGAATCAAAGGAAAGGTTTCACTCTGTGGGATAAATCCACACATCACAAAGCAGTTTCACAAATAGCTTCATTCCACTTTATTCTGAGGATATTTCATTTTTCCCCACAGGCCTCATTTAGCTCCTAAGGGTCCCCTTATAGATTCTCCAAAAAGAGTGTTTCCAACATGTTGAATAAAAAAGCAAACAAAAAAACCAAAGTTTAACTCTGTGAGGTGAATAAACACATCTGAAAGCCATTTCATGGATAACTTCTTTCTAGCTTTTATCTGGAAATATAGAGTTTGTCCCCAAGACCTCAACAGGGTTCCAAATGTCACCTCACACATCCTTCAAAAAGAGTGTTTCCAGCCTGCTGAATAAAAACAACGATTTAACTTTGTGGGATGAATCCACACATCACAAGGCAGTTTCACAGATAGCTTCTTTCTAGTTGTTATTTGGGAATATTCGGTTTTTCCTGACAGACCTTCAGTCGGCTCCCAAATGTCCCTTTGCAGATTCTCCAGGAGAGTGTTTCCAATCTGTTGATTCAACAGAAAGGTTTAACTCTGTGAGATGAATCCACCCATGACAAAGCAGTTTCACATATATCTTCTTCCTATTTTTAATCTAGGTATATTCAGTTTTGCCCCATAGGCCTAAAAGGGCTCAAAAATGTCCCTTTGCAGATTCTCCAAAAAGAATTTTTCCAACCTGTTGAATGAAAGGAGAAGTTTAACTCTGTGAGATGAATCCACAAAGGACAAAACAGTTTCACAGACAGCTTTTCTTCTACTTTTTATCTGGGGATTTTCAGTTTTTCCACATAGGTCTAAATGGGCGTCCAAATGTGCTTTTGCAGATTCTCTGAAAAGAGTGCTTCCAAGCTGTTGGATCAAAAGAAAGGTTTCACTCTGTGAGATCAAACCACATATCACAACAGTTTCACAGATGACTTCTTTGTATTTTTTATCTGTGGATATTCAGTTTTTTTCCCCATAGGTCTCAAAGGGCTCCCAAATGTTTGTTCACAGATTCTCTGAAAAGAGTGTATTCAATCTGCTGAATCAAAAAAAAATAATTAACTCTGAGATAAATTCTCTCCTTGCAAAACAGTTTCACAAATAGCTTCGTAGTAGTATTTTATCTGGGGATATTCTGTTTCTACTTAAAGGCCTCAATGAGCTCCTAAATTGTTCCTTGGCAGAATCTACAAAAAGAGTGTTTTCAAACAGTTAAATCGAAAGTAAGATTTATCTCTGTGAGATGAATCTACACATCACAATGCCCTTTCACACATAGGTTCTTTCTAGTTTTTATCTGCAAATATTCAGTTTTTTCAAATTGGCTTCAATGGGCTCTCAAACATTCTTTCAAAGTTTATCCAAAAAGAGGGTTTCCAACATGCTGAATCAAAAAGAATGCTTACCTCTATGAGATGAATCCACATATGACAAAGTAGTTTCACAGATACCTTCTTTCTAGTTTTTATCTGAGGATATTCCGTTTTTCCTCATAGACGTCATTGAACTCCCAAATATCATTACTCAGATTCTCCAATTAAAGTGTCTCCCATCTGCTGAATCAAAAGAAATGTTTGCCTCTGGGAGCTGAATCCACACCCCACAAGGCAGTTTCACAGATACCTTCTTTCTGGTTTTTATCTGTGGATATTTGAAATTTTACCATATTCCTCAAATGGCTCCCAAATGTCCCTTTGCAAGTCCTACCAAAAGAGTGTTTCCAACCTGCACAGTCAAAAGAAAGGTTTAACTCTGTGAGATGAATCCAGACATCACAAAGGAGTTTCACAGAGAGCTTCTTACAAGTTTTTATCTGGCAATATTCGTTTTCTCCCCATAGTCGTCAATAGGCTCCCAAATGTCCCTTTGCAGATTTTCCACAAAGAGTGTTTCCAATCTGCTGAGTGAAAGGAAAGGCTTAATTCTGTGAGTTGAATCCACACATCAGAAAGCAGTTTCACGGATAGCTTCTTTCTAGTTTTTATTAGGGGATATTTAGTTTTTCCCCACAGTCCTCTGTAAGCCTCCAAATGTCCCTTCACAGATTCTCCAAAAAGAGCATTTCCATCCTGATGGATCAAAAGAAATGTTTACTTCTGAGTTGAATCCATGCATCACAAAGCATTGTCACATATAGCTTCTTTCTAGTTTTTATTTGGAGATATTCAGTTTTCCCCAATAGGTCTCAATGGCCTACAAAGTGACTTCTTAACAGATTCTACAAAAATAGTATTTACAACCTGATGAGTGAAAAAAAAGGTTTAACTCTGTGAGATGAATTGACACATCAAAAAGTTTCACAATTTGCTTCTTTCTAATTTGCATCAGGGTATATTCAGATTTTTTCCCATAGACCACAATGCACTTCCAAGTGGACCTTGGCAGATTCTCAAAAAAGGGTTTTTGCAACTTGATGGATGTAAAGAAAGGTTTACCTCTGTTGGATCAATGCACACATTACCAAACAGTTTCACAGATAGCTTTTTTTCTATTTTCTAACTAGGGATATTCTTTTTCTTTCCTATAGGTCTCAATGGATTCCCAAATATCCCTTCACAGATTCTTTAAAAATAGTTTTCCAACCTGCTGAATCAAAAGGAAGCCTTAACTCTGTGAGATGAATCCACACATCACAAAGTAGTTTCACAGTTAGCTTCTTTCTAGTTTTTATCTGAAAATATTTCCTTTTGGCAAGTTGGTCTCAATGGGATCCCAAATGTTCTTTGAAGATTCTCCAAAAACAGTGTTTCCAACCTGCTGAATCAAAAGAAAGTTTTACCTCTGTGAGACGAATCCACAGATCACAAAGCAATTTCACAGATAGCTTCTCTCTAGTTTTTATTTGGGGATATTTGTTTTTTTTTCAATAGGCCCCTGTGGTCTCCAAAATGTCCTTTCACAGAATCTCCAAAAAGAGTGCTTCTCACCTGTTGAATGAAAAAAGGATTTAACTCTGTGTGATGAATCCACACTTCACAAGGGAGTTTCACAGAGATATTCTTTCTAATCTTTTGTATTGGGATATCCATTTCTTCCCCATAGTCCTCAATGTGCTCCCAAGTGTCCCTTCACATATTGTACAAAAAGAGTGTCTCCAACCTGCTAAATCAAGAGAAAAGTTTAAATCTGTAAGATGAATCCAACCATCACAAAGCAGCTTCATAGATAGCTTCTTTATAGTTTTTATTTGGGGATATTCTATTTTTTCCATAGGACTTAATGAGGTCCAGAATATGCTTTCAGATTCTTCAAAAAGAGTGTTTTCAACCTGATGAATAAAAAAAAAGAAAAAAAGGTTAACTCTGTGTGGTGAATCCACACATCACCAAGTACTGTCACAGATACCTTTTTTGTTCTTTTTATGTAGGGATGTTCAGTTTCATCCCATAGGCTTCAATGGGCTCCCAAATGTCTACTCGCAAATTCTACAGAAAAAGTGATTCCAAGCTACTGAACCAGCAGAAAGTCTTAACTCTTTGACATGAATCCACAATCACAGTGAAGTTCCACAGACAGCTTTTTTCTAGTTTTTTCCTGGGAATATTCCGTTATTATAGGCCTCAATGAGCTCCCAAGTGTCCCTCCCCAGATTCTATGTAAAGAGCGTTTCCAACCTGGTAGATCTAAGTAAAGGTTTCATTCTGTGAGATCAATCCACACTTCACAAAAGTTTCACAGATGGCTTCTTTCTACTTTTTTATCTGGGGTTATTCCGTTTTTCCCCATAGGTCTCAATGGGCTCCCAAATGTTCATTCACAGATCCTCTGAAGGGAGTGTTTTCAACCTGTTGAATTAAAAAAATACTTTTAACTCTTTGAGATTAATCCGCTCCTTGGAAAACAGTTTCACAGATAGCTTCTTTGTAGTTTTCTTCTGGAGATACTCTGTTTTTATCTAAAGTTCTCAATGGGCTCCAAAGTGTTCCTTAACAGAACCTACAAAAAGAGTGTTTTCAAACTGCTACATCAAAAGTAAGGTTTAACTCTGTAAGATGAATTTACCCATCACAAATGAGTTTCACAGACATCATCTTTCTAGTTTTTCTCAGGGAATATTATGTTTTTACAAATTAGCTTCAATGGATTCTCAAACCTTCTTTCAATATTATCCAGAAAAAGTGTCTCCAACGTGATGAAACAAAAGAAATATTTAACTCTGTGAGATGAGTTCACATATCAGAAAGAAGTTTCAAAGATAGCTTCTTTCTAGTTTTTATTTGGGGATATTACGTTTTTTTCCAGAGGTCTTAATGGGCTCTGGAATATCCTTTCAGAGATTCTACAATAACAGTGTTGCCAACATGCTGAATCAAAATAAACATTTAACTCTGTGAGATGAATCATCACATCTTAAGGCAGTTTCTTCAATAGATTCTTCCCAGGCTTTATTTAGGGATATTCAGTTTTCCCACAAAGGCCTAAATGGGCTCCCAACTGTCCCTTGACAGATTCTCCAAGAGAGAGTTTCCAACCTGGTGATTCAAAAGAAAGGCTTAACTCTGTGAGATCAAAACACACATCACAAAGCAGTTTCACATATAGCTTCCTCTTAGTTTTAATCTGGGGATATTTGGTTTTGCCCCATAGGCCTTGAAGTGTTCTAAAATGCCCAATGGCAGATTCTCCAAAAAGATTGTTTCCAATCTTTATATTTAAAAAATAAACTTATAATTCTTTGAGATGAATCCTGTCACACAAAGCAGTTTCACAGATAGCTTCTTTGTGTTTCCAAACTGTTGAATCCAAAGAAATGTGTAACTGAGTGAGATGAATACAAACATCACAAAGCACTTTCTGAGAAAAATGGTTTACAGGTTTTTTTTGTTTTTATTTTTTTATACTTTAAGTTCTAGGGTACATGTGTATAACGTTCAGGTTTGTTACATATGTATAGTTGTGCCAAGTTGGTGTGCTGCACCCATCAAATCGTCAGCACCCATTAATTGGTCATTTATATCAGGTATAACTCCCAATGAAATCCCTCCCCCCTCCCCTACACCATGATAGGCTCCAATGTGTGATGTTCCCCTTCCCGAGTCCAAGTGATCTCATTGTTCAGTTCCCACCTATGAGTGAGAACATGTGGTGTTTGGTTTTCTGTTCTT
>NW_012116866.1:223064-223418 GCF_000951035.1 Colobus angolensis palliatus | reverse complement strand
TGGTAGCTTGATGGGGATGGCATTGAATCTATAAATAACCTTGGGCAGTATGGCCATTTTCACGATATTGATTCTTCCTATCCATGAGCATGGTACGTTATTCCATTTGTTTGTGTCCTCTTTGATTTCACTGAGCAGTGGTTTGTAGTTCTCCTTGAAGAAGTCCTTTACATCCCTTGTAAGTTGGATTCCTAGTATTTTATTCTCTCTGAAGCAATTGTGAATGGAAGTTCATTCATCATTTGGCTCTCTGTTACTGTGTTACTGGTGTATAAGAATGCTTGTGATTTTTGCACATTAATTTTGTATCCTGAGACTTTGCTGAATTTGCTTATCAGCTTAAGGAGATTTTGG
>NW_012116866.1:222307-222584 GCF_000951035.1 Colobus angolensis palliatus | reverse complement strand
TTTCTCTTGCCTGATTGCCCTAGCCAGAACTTCCAACACTATGTTGAATAGGAGTGGTGAGAGAGGGCATCCCTGTCTTGTGCCAGTTTTCAAAGGGAATTTTTCCAGTTTTTGCCCATTCAGTAATATATTGGCTGTGGGTTTGTCATAAATAGCTCTTATTGCTTTGAGGCACGTTCCATCAATACCGAATTTTTTGAGCGTTTCTGGCATGAAGGGCTGTTGAATTTTGTCAAAAGCCTTTTCTGCATCTATTGAGATAATCATGTGGTTCTTG
>NW_012116866.1:197391-221105 GCF_000951035.1 Colobus angolensis palliatus | reverse complement strand
GATGTGGTGCTGAGAAGAATGTATATTCTGTTGATTTGGGGTGGAGAGTTCTATAGATGTCTATTAGGTCCGCCTGGTGCAGAGATATGTTCAATTCCTGGATATCCTTGTTAACGTTCTGTCTTGTTGATCTGTCTAATGTTGACAGTGGAGTGTTGAGGTCTCCCATTATTATTGTATGGGCGTCTAAGTCTCTTTGTAAGTCTCCAAGGACTTGCTTTATGAATCTGGGTGCTCCTGTATTGGGTGCATATATATTTAGGATAGTTAGCTCTTCCTGTTGAATTGATCCCTTAACCATTATGTAATGGCCTTCTTTGTCTCTTTTTATCTTTGATGGTTTAAAGTCTATTTTATCAGAGACTAGGATTGCAACCCCTGCTTTTTTTTGTTCTCCATTTGCTTGGTAGATCTTCCTCCATCCCTTTATTGTGAGCCTATGTATGTCTCTGCATGTGAGATGGGTCTCCTGAATACAGCAGACTGAGGGGTCTTGACTCTTTTTCCAGTTTGCCAGTCTGTGTTTTTTAATTTGAGCATTTAGTCCATTTACATTTACGGTTAATATTGCTATGTGTGAACTTGATCCTGCCATTATGATATTAACTGCTTATTTTGTTCGTTAGTTGATGCAATTTCTTCCTAGCCTTGATGGTCTTTACATTTTGGCATGTTTTTGCAATGGCTGGTACCAGTTGTTCCTTTCCATGATTAGGGCTTCCTTCAGGGTCTCTTGTAAGGCAGGCCTGGTGGTAACAAAATCTCTAAGCCTTTGCTTATCTGTAAAGGCTTTTATTTCTCCTTCACTGATGAAACTTAGTTTGGCTGGATATGAAATTCTGGGTTTAAAATTCTTTTCTTTAAAAATGTTTAATATTGGCCCCCACTCTCTTCTGGCTTGTAACTGTGCCGAGAGGTCTGCTGTTAGTCTGATGGGCTTCCCTTTGTGGGTAACCCGACCTTTCTCTCTGGCTGTCCTTAAAATTTTTTCCTTCATTTCAACTTTGGTGAATCTGGCAATTATATGTCTTGGAGTTGCTCTTCTCGAGGAGTATCTTTGTGCTGTTCTCTGTATTTCCTGAATTTGAATGTTGGCCTGCCCTACTAGATTGAGGAAGTTCTCCTGGATGATATCCTGAAGAGTGTTTTCCAACTTGGTTCCATTTTCCCCCTCACTTTCAGGCACCCCAATGAGATGTAGATTTGGTCTTTTTACATAATCCCATGCTTCTTGCAGTCTTTGCTCATTTCTTTTTCTTCTTTTTTCTTTTGGTTTCTCTTCTTGTTTCATTTCATTCATTTGATCCTCAATCGCTGATATCTTTCTTCCAGTTGATCAAGTTGGTTCCTGAAGCTTGTGCATTTGTCACGTATTTCTCGTGTCATGGTTTTCATTTCTGTCATTTCTTTTATGACCTTCTCTTCATTGATTATTCTAACTATCAATTTTTCCACTCTTTTTTCAAGATTTTTAGTTTCTTTGCACTGGGTATGTAATTCCTCCTTTAGCTCTGAGAAGTTTGATGGACTGAAGCCTTCTTCTCTCATCTCGTCAAAGTCATTCTCTGACCAGCGTTCATCCGTTGCTGGTGATGAGCTGTGCTCCCTTGCAGGGGGAAAAGTGCTCTTATTTTTGGAGTTTCTAGTTTTTCTGCCCTGCTTCTTCCCCATCTTTGTGGTTTTATCTGCCTGTGATCTTTGATGATGGTGACGTACTGATGGGGTTTTGGTATAGGTGTTCTTCCTGTTTGATAATTTTCCTTCTAATAGTCAGGACTCTCAGCTGTAGGTCTGTTGGAGATTGCCTGTGTTCCACTCCAGACCCCGTTTGCCTGGGTAGCAGCAGCAGAAGTTGCAGAAGATAGAATATTGCTGAACAGAAAGTATACCTGTCTGATTCTTACTTTGGAAGCTTCCTGTCAGGGGTGTACTCCACCGTGTGAGGTGTGGCATGTCAGACTGCCCCTAGTGGGGAATGTCTCCCAGTTAGGCTACTCAGGGGTCAGGTACCCACTTGAGTATGCAGTCTCTCCGTTCTCAGATCTCAACCTCCGTGTTGGGAGATCCACTGCTCTCTTCAAGTCTGTCAGACCGAGTCGTTTGCGTTTGGCACAGGTTTCTGCTGCTTTTTTTTGTTGTTGTTTATCTGTACTCTGTCCTCAGAGGTGGAGTCTGCAGAGACAGGCAGGTTTCCTTAGGCTGCTGTGAGCTCCACCCAGTTCGAGCTTCCCAGCAGCTTTGTTTACCTACTTAAGCCTCAGCAATGGCAGGCACCCCTCTCCCAGCTTCGCTGCTGCCTTGCAGTTAGATCACAGACTGCTCTGCTAGAAATGAGGGAGGCTCCATGGCCATGGGATCCTCCCGGCCAGGTGTGGGTATAGTCTCCTGGTGTGCCTGTTTGCTTAAAGCGCAGTATTGGGGTGGGCATTACCCGATTTTCCAGGTGTTGTGTGTCTCAGTTCTGCTGGCTAGCAAAAGGGACTCCCTTCCCCCTTGCACTTCCCAGGTGAGGCGTTGCCTCACCCTACTTCAGCTCTCACTGGTCGGGCTGCAGCAACTGATCAGCACCGATTATCTGGCACTCCCTGGTGAGATGATCCCAGTACCTCAGTTGAAAATGCAGAAATCACTGGTCTTCTGTGTCACTCTTGCTGGGAGTTGGAGACTGGGGCTGTTCCTATTCAGCCATCTTGGTTTCCAGTTTTTATCTGAAGTTATTTACTTTTTCATCACAGGGCTCAATGCACTCCTAAATATCCCTTTGCAGATCGTACAAAAACAATGTTTCTAAACTGCTGAATGAAAAGAAAGGCTTAATTCTGAGGGATGTATGCACACATCAAAAAGCAGTTTCTCAGATAGCTTCCCTCTAGCTTTTATCTTGGGATATTCACTTTACCAACATTGACCTCAATGAGATCCCAAATATCCATTCACAGAATGGACAAAACAGTGTTTCCTAACTGCTGAATCCAAAGGAAGTTTTTACTCTGTGAGATGAACGCACACATCATAAAGCAGTTTCTCAGGAAGCTTCTTTCTAGTTTTTACATGAAGATATTTCCTTTTTCACCATAGGACTCAATGTGCTCCCAATCAGCAATTCAAAGATTCTACAAAAACAGTTTTTTCAAACTGCTGAATTGTAAAAAAGTTTTAACTCTGTGAGATGAATGCACACATCACAAAGCAGTTTCTCAAATAGCTTCCTTCTAGTTTTTATCCTGGGATATTCGCATCTGCCTCATTGGCTGCAATGAGCTCACATGACCGTTTGCACAATGTACAAAATCAGTGTTTCCAAACTGATGAATCAAAAGAAATGCTTACATCTGTGTGTTGAATGCACACATCACAAAGCAGTTTCACAGAAAGCTTCTTTCAAGTTTTTATCTGAAGATATTTCCTTTTTCACCACAGACCTGAATGTGCTATCAAATATCCCTGTGCACATTCTACGAAAACAGTGTTTCCAAACTGCTGAATGAAAAGAAAGGTTTAATTCTATGAGATGAATGGGAACATCCAAAAATAGTTTCTCAGATAGCTTCCTTGTAGTTTTTAGGTAACATGTTTGCTTTTTCACCATTGGCCTCAATGAGCTCCTAAATGTCCTTTTACAGAATGGACAAAAACAGTGTTTCCAAACTGCTGAATCCAAAGAAGGGTTTATCTCTGTAAGATGAATGCACCCATCACAAAGCAGTTTCTCAGAAATTTCTTTCTAGCTTTTGTCTATAGGTATTTCTTATTTCACCATAGGCCTCAATGTGCTCCCAAATATCCCTGCGCAGATTCTACAAACACAGTATTTCCAAACTGCTGAATGAAAACAAAGATCTAACTGTAAGATGAATGAACACCTAACAAGGCATTTTCTCAGATAGATTCCTTCTAGTTTTTATCCTGGTATGTTCACTTTTTTGCCAGTGGCCTCAATGTGTGCCCAAATGTCCATTCACAGAATGCACAAAAACAGTGTTTTCAAACTGCTGAATACAAAGAAATATCAAACTCTGTGGGATGAATGCAGCCATAACAAAGCAATTTCTCAGCAGGCTTCTTTCTTGTTTTTATTTGAAGATATATTCTTTTTCACCACAGGCCTCAATGCGTTCCCAAATTTTCCTTGGCAGATACCACAAAAGCAGGGTTTCCAAACTGCTGAATGAAAAGAAAAGTTTAATTCTGTGAGATGAAAGCTCACATCACAAATGGGTTTCTCAGATAGCTTCCTTCTTCTTTTTATCCTGGGATGTTCACTTTCTTGCTATTGGACTCAAAGAGTTTACAAATGTCCATTTTCACACTCTACAAAAACAGTGTTTCCAAACTGCTGGTTGAAAAGTTAACTCTGTGAGATGAATACACACATCAAAAAGCGGACTCCTGGGATATTCCCCTTTTCACCACTGACCTCAATGAACCTCCAAATGTCCATTTGCAGAAATGACAAAAACAGTTTTTATAAACTGCTGAATCTAAATAAATGTTTAACTCTGCGAGATGAAGGCACAGATCACAAAGCAGATTCTCCAATACTTTCTTCTACTTTTTAACTTGGGATATACGCTTTTTAACCATTAGCCTCAAGGAGCCCCCAAATGTCCCTTCTCAGATTCTAAAAAACAGTGTTTCCAAACTGCTGAAAGAAAACAAAAGTTTACCTCTGTGAGGTGAATGTACACATCACAGAACAGTTTCTCAGGAAGCTCCTTTCTAGTTTTTATCTGAAGATAGTTCCTTTTTCACCCTAGGCTCAATGCACTCCCAAATATCCCTTCATAGACTTTAAAAGAAGAGTGTTTCCAAACTGCTGAATGAAAAGAAAGTTTTAACTCTGTGAGATGAATGCACACAAAACAAAGCCGTTTCTGAGACAACTTCCTTATGGTTTTTATCCTGGGATATTCCCTTTTTTGACATTGGCCTCAATGAGCTCCTGAATATTCATTCACAGAATGGATAAAAAGAGTGTTTCCAAACTGCTGAATTCAAAGAAATGTTTCACGTTTAACTGTTAGATGAATGCACACATCACGAAGAGTTTCTCAGAAAGCTTCTTTCTATTTTTTATCTGAAGATATTTCCTTTTTAACCATAGGCCTCAATTAGCTCCCTAGTATCCCTTCACAGATTCTACAAAAACAGTGTTTCCAAACTGCTAAATAAAAGAAAAGTTTAACTCTTAGAGATGAATGCACACAGCACAAAGCAGCTTCTCAGATAGCTTCCTTCTGGTTTTTATCCTGTGATATTCACTTTTTCACCATTGGCCTCAATGAGCTCCCAAATGTCCATTCACAGAAGTGACAAAAATAGTGTTTCCAAGCTGCCAAATCCAAAGAAAGGTTCAACTCTGTGAGGTGAATGCATACATCACAAAGCAGTTTCTCTGAAAGCTTCTTTGTATTTTTTATCTACGATACTTCTTTTTTCACCATAGGCATAAATACACTCCCAAATATCCCTTCACAGATATTACAGAAAGAGTGTTTCTAAATTATTGAATGAAAATAAAAGTTTAACTCTGTGAGATGAATGCACACATCATAAAGCAGATTCTCAGATAGCTTTCTTCTACTTTATAACCTGGGATGTATGCTTTTTCACCATTGACTGCAAAGAGCTCTCAAATTTCCATTCTCAGATTCTAAAAAAAAGTGTTTCCAAACTGCTTAATGAAATCAAGGTTTACCTCTGAGAGATGAATGTACACATCACAAAGCAGCTATTCAGAAAATTTCTTTCTAGTTTTTATATGAAGATATTTCCTTTTTCACCAAATCACTCCCAAATTATCCCTTCCCAGATTCTACAAAAACAGTGTTTCCAAACTGCTGAATGAAAAGAAAGGTTTAACTCGGGGAGATGAATGCACATATCACAATGCAGTTTCTAAGATAGCTTCCTTCTAGTCTTTGTCCTGGGATATTTGCTTATTTGCCATTGGCCTCAATGAGCTCCCAAATGTCCATTCAAAGAATGGACAAATAAAGTGTTTCCACAGTGCTGAATCCAAAGAAGATTTTAACTCTGTGAGATGAATGCACACATCAGAAAGCGTTTTCTCAAAAAGCTTCTTTCCACTTTTTATCTGAAGATATTTCTTTTTTACCTTAGGCCTCAATGTACTACCAAACATTCCTTCACAGTCTATGAAAACAGTGTTTCCAAACTGCTGAATGAAAATAAAATTTTAACTTTGTGAGATGAATGCACATATCACAAAGCAGTTTCTCAGATAACTTCCTTGTACTTGTTATACTGGGATATTCACTTTTTCACCATTGGCCTCAGTGAGTCCCCAAATGTCCATTCGCAGATTCTGCAAATGCAGTGTTTCCAAACTGCTGAATGAAAAGAAACGTTTCAGTTTGTGAGATGGATGCACACCTCACAAAGCGGTTTGTCAGATAGTTTCATTCTACTTTTTATCCTGGGACATTTGCTTTTTCATCATTGGCCACAATGAGCTCCCAAATGTCCATTGGCAGAATGGACAAACAGAGTGTTTCCAAACTGCTGAATCCAAAGAAATGTCCAGCTCTGTGAGATGAATATTCACAGCATAAAGCAATTTTTCAGAAAGCCTCACCAATTTTTATCTGAAGATATATTCTTTTTCACCACAGGCCCCAATGCGCTCCAAAATATCCCTTTGCAGATCCTACAAAAACAGTGTTTGCAAACTGCTGAATGAAAAGAAAGGTTTAACTCTGTGAGATGAAGGCACGCATCACAAAGCGGTTTCTCAGATGGCTTCCTTCTAGTTTTTATACTGTGATATTCCCTTTTTCACCATTGTCCTCAGTGAGCTCCAAAATGTCCATTCACAGAATAGACAAAAACAGTGTTTCCAAACTGTTGAATTCAAAGAAAGTTTTAACTCTCTGAGATGGAAGCACACATCACAAAGAAGTTTCTCAGAAAGCTTCTTTACTTTTTATCAGAAGGTATTTTCTTTTTCAACACAGTCCTCATTGCACTCCCAAATATCCCTTCACAGCTTCTACAAAAGCAGTGTTTCAAAGTTGCTGAATGAAAAGAAAAGTTTAAATTACAGAGATGAATTCATACATCACAAAGTAGTTTCTCAGAAAGTTTTCTAGTTTTTATTTGAAGATATATTCTTTTTTCACCATAGGCCTCAATATATCCCAAATATCTCTTCACAGATTCTACAAAAACTGTTTCCAAATGCTGAATGGAAAGAAAATTTTAACTCTGCTAGATGGATGCACACATCAAAAAGTGGTTTTGCCAATAGCTTCCTTCTACTTTTTTTCCTGGAATATTTGCTTTGTCCCCTTTAGTCTCAATGAGCTTTCAAATGGCCATATTCAGATTCTACAAAAACAGTGTCTCCAAACTTCTGAATGAAAAGAAAGATTTAATTTTGTGAGATGAATGCACTCATCATAAAGTGGTTTGACAGATAGCGTCCTTGTAGTTTTCATCCTTGGATATTTGCTTTTTCATCATTGGCCTCAATGAACTCCCCAAATGTCCACTGGCAGAATGGACAAAAACAGTGTTTCCAAACTTCTGAATCCAAAGAAATGTTTATCTCCGTGAGATGACTGTACAAAGCATTTAGTACTTTCTCAGAAAGCTTCTTTCAACTTCTTATCTGAATATATTTTCTTTTTCACCATAATCCTCAATGCACTCCCAAATATTCCTTTGCAGATTCTACAATAAAACGGTGTTTCCAAATTGCTGAATGAAAATAAATATTTAACTATGCAAGATCAAAAAACAGTTTCAGAGATACTGTCCTTCTACTTTTTAACCTTGGATATTAACTTTTTCACCATTGGCCTCAATGAGCTCCCAAATGTGCATTCTCAGATCCTACAAAAACAGTGTTTCCAAAATGCTGAAGGAAAGAAAGTTTTAACTCTGTGAGACAAATGCACACATCACAAAGTGGATTCTCAGATAGCGTCCTTCTAGTTTTTAACCTGAGATACTCGCTTCTTCACCATTAGCCTCAATGAACTCCTAAATGTCTACTCACAGAATGGACAAAAACAGTGTTTCCAAACTGTTGAATCCAAAGAAAGGTTTAAATCTGTGAGATGAACACCCACATCATAAAGCAGTTTCTCAAAAAGCTTCTTTCTAGTTTTTATTTGAAGCTATTTCCTTTTTCACCATAGGCCTCAACGTGATCCCAAATATACCTTTGCACATCCACAAAAACAGTGTTTTCAAATTGATGAAAGAAAAGAAATGTTTAAATATGCGAGATGAAAGCACACAGCACAAAGCAGTTTCTCACAGAACTTCCTTCAAGTTTTTATCCAGAGATACTCATATTTCCCCACTAGCCTGAATGAGCTCCCAAATGTCCATTTGCAGAGTGGACCAAAGCAGTGTTTCCAAACTGCTGAATCCAAAGAAAGTTTTAACTCTGTGAGGTGAATGCACACATCACAAACCAGTTTCTCAGAAGGCTTCTTTTCAGTTCGTATCTGAAATTTTTCCATTTTCCCCATAGACCTCAATTTACTACAAAATATCCCTTCGCTGATTTGATGAAAAAAGTGTTTCTCAACTGCTGAATGAAAAGAAAGGTTTAGCTTTGTGAGATGAATGCACACATTACAAAACAGTTTCACAGTAAGCTTCTCCCTGGTTTTTATATGAAGATATTTCCTTTTTGCCATAGGCCTCAAAGTGCTCCTAATATCCCTTCACAAATTCTACAAAAACAGTGTTTCCAAACTTCCGAAAGAAAAGAAAGGTTTAACTCTGTGAGATGAATTCACACATAACAAAGCAGTTTCTCAGATAGATTCCCTCTAGTTTTTATCCTGGGATATTCATTTTTTCACCATTGACCTCAAATAGCTCCCAAATGTCTATTCGTAGAATGGACAAAAACAGTGTTTCCAAACTTCTGATTCCAAAGAAATATTTCACTCTGTGAGATGAATGCACACATCACAAAGCAGATTCTTTGAAAGCTTCTTTCTGGTTTTTATCTGATGATATTTTCTTTTTCACCTTAGACTTCAAAATGCTCCCAAATATCCTTTTGCAGATTCTAAAAAAATAGTGTTTCCAAATTGCTGAAAGAATAAAAAATGTTTAACTTTGGGAGATGAATGCAAACATCACAAAGAGGTTTCTCACAAAGATTCCTTCTCGTTTTTATCCTGTTACATTCATTTATTGCCGTTGGCCTCAATGAGCTCCAAATGTACATTCACAGAATGAAAAAATACAGTGTTTCCAGAATGATGAATCCAAAGAGAAGTTTAACTCTGTGAGATGAATACACACATTACAAAGCAGTTTCCCAGAAAGCTTTTTTCTAGTTTTTATATGAAGATATTTCCTTTTTCACCAAAGACCTCAATATGCTCTCAAATATCCCTTTGTAGATTCTACAAAAACAGTGTTTCCTAACTGCTTAATTAAAAGAAGTTCAATTCTGTGAGATGAATGCACACACCACAAAGCAGTTTCTGTGACAACTTCCTTCTACATTTTATCATGGGATATTCACTTTTTTGCCATTGGCCTCAATTTGCACCCAAATACCCCTATGCAGATTCTGAAAAAACAGTGTTTCCAAACTGATCAATGAAAAGAAAAGTTTAACTCTGTGAGATGAATGCACATATCACAGAGGAGTTTATCAGAAACCTTTCTAGTATTTATCTGAATTTATTTCCTTTTTCACCATAGGCTTCAATGTGCTCTGAAATATCCCTTTGCAGATTCTGGAAAAAACACTGTTTCCAAACAACTGAATGAAAAAGAAAGGTTTCACTCTGCAAAGTGAATGCTCACGTCACAAAAAGTTTCTCAGATAGCTTCCTTCAAGTTTTTATCCTGGGATATTCGCTTTTTCCCCTTTAGCCTTAAAGAGCTACCAAATGTCCATTCACAGAAAGGGTAAAACCAGTGTTTCCAAACTGCTGAATACGAAGAAAGGTTTAACTCCATGAGATGAATGAACACATCTCAAAACAGTTTCTCAGAAAGCTTCTTTCTAGTTATTATCTTAAGATATTTCCTTTTTCACCATAGACTTCAATGTACTCCCAAATATCCCTTCACAGTTCACACAAAAACAGTGTTTCCAAACTGCTGAATGAAAAGAAAGGTTTAGCTCTACAAGATGAATACACACATCACAAAACGGATTCTCAGATAGATTCCTACTATGTTTTATCCTGGGATATTGCTTTTTTGCCTTTGGCCTCAAAGAGCTCCCAAATACTCATTCACAGAATGGACAAAAACAGTGTTTTCATACTGCTGAATCCAAAGAAATGTTTTCCTCTGTTAGGTGAATGCCCATATAACAAAGCAGTTTCTTAGAAAGATTCTTTCTAGCATTTATATGAATATATTTCCTTTTTCACCACAGGCCTCAATATGCCCCCAAATATCCCTTTGCAGATTCTACAGTACACTGTTTCCAAACTGCAGAATGAAAAGAAAGGTTTAACTCTGCGAGATGAATGCACACATCACAAAGGTGTTCTCAGGTAGTTTCCTTTAAGTTTTTATCCTGGAATAATTGCTTTTTTTGCTATTAGCATCAATGAGCTCCCAAATATGCATTTGCAGAATGGAGAAAAACAGTGTTTCCAAACTGCTGATTGCAAAGAAAACTTTAAATCTGTGAGATGAATATGCACATTACAAAGTAGTTTTTCATAAAGAGTGTTTCCAAACTGCTGAATTGAAAGAAAGCTTTAACTCTCTGAGTTGGATGCAAACATCACAAAGCAGTTTCTCAGAAAGTTTTTCCTACTTACTATCTGAAGATATTATCTTTTCCATCTCAGGACACAATGCCCTTTCAATGATCCCTTTGCATATTCTGCCAAAACAGTTTTCCCAAACTGCTAAATGAAACGAAAGTTTTAACTCTGTGAGATGAATGAACACACTACAAAGAAGTTTCTCACATGGCTTCCTCCTAGTTTTTATCCTGGGATGTTGACTTTTTTGCCATTGCCTTCAATAAACTCCTAAACTCCCATTAGCAGAATGGCCAAAAAAGTGTTTCCAAGCTTCTGATTCCAAAGAAAGGTTTAACTCTGTAAGATGAATGCACACATTACAAAGCAATTTCTCAGAAAATTTCTTTCTAGTTTTTATCTGAAGATATATTCTTTTTCACATTAGGCCTCAATGTGCTCCCAAATATTCCTTTGCAGATTCTACAAAAACAGTGTTTCCGACCTGGTGAATGAAAAGTAAGGTTTAACTCTGCAAGATGAATGCACATATCACAAAGCAGTTTGTCAGATAGTCCCTTCTAGTTTTTATGATGAGTTACTAGCTTTTTTACAACTGGCCTCTATGACCTCACAAATGTCCTTTCATAGAATGAACAAAAACAGTGTTTCCAAACTGCTGAATCTACAGAAGGTTTAACTCTGTGAGGTGAATGTACACATCACAGAACAGTTTCTTGAAAGCTTCTTTCTAGTTTTTATCTGAAGATATTTCCTTATTCACCATAGGCCTCAATGCACTACAAAATATTCCTTTGCAGATTCCAGAAAAAAAGTGTTTCCAAACTGCTGAATGAAAAAAAGTTTTAACTCTGCAAGATGACTGTACACATCACAGAGCGATTTCTCAGATAGCTTCCTTCTAGTTTTTATCTTGGGATATTCACTTTTTTGCCTTTGGCCTCAATGAGCTCCCAAATGTACGTTTGCAGAATGGACAAAAACAGTATTTCCAAGCTGTTGAATCCAAATAAAGTTTTAACCCTGTGAGGAGAATGCACACATCACAAAACAGTTTCTCAAAAAGGTTCTTTCTGTTTTTATCTGAAGATATTTCCTTTTTCACGGTAGGCCTCAAATCAATCCCAACTATCCCTTCACAGATTTTATGAAAACAGTTATTCTAAACTGTTGAATGAGAAGAAATGTCTAACTCTGTGAGATGAATGCACACATCACAAAGTGGTTTCTCAGATAGATTCTTTCCAGTTTGCATACTAGGGTACTCCCTTTTTTGGAATTGGCCTAAATGAGTTGCCAATTCTCCTTAGGCCTCAATACACTCCCAAATAACCTTTTGCAGATTCTACAAAAACTTGTTTCCAAGCTGCTAAATGAAAGGAAAATTTTAACTCTGCAAGATCAATGGGCACATCACAAAGTGTACTCTCCGATAGCTTCCTTCTAGTTTTTCTCCTGGTATTTTGGGCTTTTTGCCACTGACCTAAATGAGCTCCCAAATGTCCATTTGCAGAATGGACATAAACAGTATTTCCACACTGCTGAATCTGAAGAAAGGTTTAACTCCATAAGATGAATGCACACAACAGAAAGCAGCTTCTCAGAAATCTACTTTCTAGTTTTTATCTGAAGATATTTCCTTTTTAACCATAGGCCTCAATGTGCTCCAAAAGGTCCCTTCACAGCTTCTACAAAAACATAATTTCCAAACTATTGAACATAAATAAATTTTACTTCAAGGAGATGAATGCACACTTCACAAGGCAGATTTTCAGGTACTTTCTTTATACATTTTATCCTGGCATATTCCATTTTTCACCATTAACCTCAATGAGCTCCCAGTTGTTCATTTGCACAATGGACAGAAACAGTGTTTCCAAATGGCTGATTCCGAAGAAAGGTTTAACTGTGTCAGATAAATGTCAACATCACAAAGCAGTTTCTCTGATAGTTTCCGTCTAGTTTTTATTCTACGATATTCATTTTTTCTCCATAGCCCTTATGAACTGCCAATTCACCTAAGGCCTCAATGCACCCCTAATTATCCTTTCACAGATTCTACAAAAACAGTGTTTCCAAACTGCTGAATGAAAAGAAAGGTTTAACTCTGAGCATTGAATGTACACATCACAAAGCAGTTTCTCAGACAGTTCCTTTCTAAGATTTATCCTGGGATATTTGCTTTTTTGCCATTAGACCCACTGAGCTCCCAAATGTGCATTCGCAGAATGGACAAAAACAGTGTTTCCAAACTGCTGAAATGAAAGAAAGGTTTAACCCTGTGAGATGAATGCACACACACATCACAAAGCAGTTTCTCAGAAAGTTTCTTTGTAGTTTTTACATGAAGATATTTCATTTTTCCTGATAGACCTGAATGTGCAAACAAAATATCCCTTCTCAGATTCTACAAAACCAGTGTTTCAAAACTGCTGCATGAAAAGAAAGGTTTCACTCTGTGTGATGAATCACACATCACACAGCAGTTTCTCAGCTATCTTCCTTCAAGTTTTTATCTTGTAATATAAGGTTTTTCACCTTTGGCCTCAATGAGCTCCCAAATATCCATTCACTTAATGGATAAAAACAGTGTTTCCAAACCAGTGACTCCAAGAAAAGTTTAACCCTGTAAGATGAATGAACACATCACAAAGCAGTTTCTCAGAAACCTTCCTTCCAGTTTTTATATGAAGATACATCCTTTTTCACCATAGACCTCAAAGCACTCCCAAATATCCCTTTGCAGATTCTACAAAAGCAGTATTTGCAAACTGCTGAATAAAGAAAGGTTTATCTCTCTGAGATGAAAGCATACATCACAAATCAGTTTCCCAGACAGCTTAATTCTAGTTTTTATCCTGTGATATTCGTTTTTTCACCATTGGCCTCAATGAGCTCCCAATTCACCTTAGGCCTGAATATGCTCCCAAATGCCCCTTCTTAGATTCTACAAAAAGATGGTTTCCAACTTGCTCAATAAAAAGAAAAGTTTTACTCTGTGAGATTAATGCAGACATCAAAAAGCAGTTTCTCAGAACACTTCTTCCCAGTTTTTATCTGAAGATTTTTTTGGCAGTAATCCTCAATGCTCTCCCAAATAACCCTTCATAGATTTTACAAAAACAGTGTCTCCAAACTGCTGAATGAAAAGAAAGCTTTAACTCTGTGACATGAATGCACACATGAAGTTGGTTTCTCAGGTAATTTCCTTCTATTTTCTTCTCCAGGGATATTCCCTTTTTTTGCCATTGGTCTCAATGAGCTCCCAAATATCCATTCACAAAATGGACAAAAACAGTGCTTCCAAACTGCTAAGTCAAAAGAAATGTTTAACTATGTGAGATGAATGCATGCATCACAAAGCAGTTTCTGAGAAAGCTTCTTTCTGTTCTTATCTGAATATATTTTCTTTTTCATCATAGTCATCAATGTGCTCCCTATATCCCTTTGCATGTTCTTCAAAACTGTTTAATAAAAATTAAGTTTTACCTATGTGAGTTGAATGTACACATCACAAAGAAGTTTCTCAGAAAGCATCATTCTCGTTTTTATCAGAGAATATTTTCTTTTTCACCATAGGCTTCTCTGCACTCCCAAATGCCCATTCGAATAAGGTACAGAAATAGAGTTTCCAAACTGCCAAATCAAAAGAAAGGCTTCACTTTGCAAAATGATGCACACATCACAAAGCAGAGTCTCAGATAGCTTTCTTCTAGTTTTTATCCTGGAATATTCACTTCCTCATCTTTGTCTTTAAGGAGCCCCCGAACATCCATTTGCAGAATGGACAACTACTGAGTTTCCAAACTGCTGAATCGAAAGAAAGATTTCACTCACAATGAACTCACAAATATCACTTCACTGATTCCACAAAAAGTGTTTCCAAACCGCTGAATGAAAAGAAGCTGAGAAATCACTTTGTGATGCATGCATTCATCTCACAGAGCTTAACCTTTCTTTTCATTCTGCAATTTGGAAACACTATGTTTTTAGAATCAGCAAAGTGATATTTAGGAGTTCTTTGAGTTCTGTGTTGAAAAAGAAAATATCTTCTCATAAAAACTAGAAAGAAGCTTTCTGAGAAATTGCTTTGTGATGTTTGCTTCAACTCACACTGTTAATCCTTTCTTTTCATTTAGCAGTTTGGAAGCACTGTCTTTGTAGAATCTGTGAAGGGATATTTGGGAGCGCATGGACGCTATGGGCAAAAAAGTGAATATTGTAGGATAAACACTAGAAGGAGACTATCTGAGAAACCACTTTGTGATACATGCAATCATCTCATAGAGCTAAAACTTTCTTTTCAATCAGCAGCTAAGAAACACATTTTTGTAGAATCTGTGAAGGGATATTTGGGAGAACTTTGAGGTCTATCATAAAAAAAAAACTTAAGATATAAACTAGAAATAAATTTTCTGAGAAAGAGATTTTTGATGTTTGCATTCACTTCACCTTTCTTTTCATTCAGCAGTTTGGAAACCCTGTTTTTGAAGAATCTGCAAAGTGATATTTGGAAGTGCATTATAGCTATGACAAAAAACAAAATATCTTAAGATAAAGTGGAAAGAAGCTTTCTGAGAAATTACTTTGTGATGTGTGCATTCATCTCACCCATATAAACCTTCCTTTGTATCCAGGAGTTTGAAAACACTGTTTTTGTCCATTCTGTGAATGGACATTTGGGAGTGCATTGAGGCCAATGGTGAAAAAGTGATGATCCCACGTAAAAAGTAGAAGGAAACTATCTGTAAAACCACTTTGTGATGTGTGCATTCATGCCACAGAGTTAAAACTTTCTTTGGATTAACTTCAGAAACACTGTTTTTTATCCATTCTGTGAATGGACATTTTGGAGCTCATTGAGGCCAATGGTGAAAAAATGAATATCCCTGGATAAAATCTAGAAGGAAGCTACCTGAATAACTCTTTTGTGGTATGTGCATTCATCTCCCAGAGTTAAACAAGTATTTTCATTCAGTAGTTTGGAAACACTCTTTTTGTAGAAGCTGAGAGGGATATTTGAGAGCACATTGAGGTCTATGGTGAAAAAGAAAATATCTTCATATAAAAATTAGAAAGAAGCTTTCTGGGAAACTGCTTTGTGATATGTGCATTCATCTCACAGAGTTAAACATGTCTTTGGATTCAGCAGTTTGGAAACACCGTTTTTGTCCATTCTGTGAATGGACATTTGGGAGCTCATTGAGGCAAATGGTGGAAAAGGGAGTCTCCTAGGATAAAAACTAGAAGGAAGTTATCTGAGAAACTGTTTGTGATGTGTGCATTCATCTCACAGAGTTCAACCTTTCTTTTCTTTCAGCAGTTTGAAAACTCTTTTTTTTTTTTCAAAATCTGCAAAGCAATACTTGGGAGCACATTGAGGAATAGAGTGAAAAAGGAAATATATTCAGATAAAAACTGGAAAGAAGCTTCTGGAGAAACTGCTTTATAATATGTGCATTCATATTGCATAGTTAAAACTTTCTCTTCATTCAGCAGTTTGGAAACTGTGTTTTGGTAGAATCTGTGAAAGAATATTTGAAAGCACATTGAGTTCCATGGTGAAAAAGGAAATATCTTGAGATAAAAAGTACAAAGTAGCTTTCTGCGAAACTGCTTAGTGATGTGTACATTCGTCTCACAGACTTAAACCTTGCTTTTGATTCAGCAGTTTGGAAACACTGTTTTTGTAGAATCTGCGAAGGGATATTTAGGAGCACATTGAAGTCTATGATGTAAAATGTATTATCTTCAGATGAAAACCAGAAAGAATTTTTCTGAGAAACTGCTTTGTGAGGTGTGCATTTATCTCATTGATTTAAAACTTTCTTTTAATTCAGTGGTTTGCAGAAAACACTTTTTCTGGTCCATTCTTCAAATGCACATTTGTGACTTCATTGAGGTCAACAGCAGAAAGGCGAATATCCCAGGATAAAAACCAGAAGATAGCTATCTGAGAAACCAGTTTGTGATGAGTGTATTCATGTCACATAGTGAAGACTTTCTTTTCATTCAGCAGTTTGGAAACACTGTTATTGTAGACCCTGTGAAGGAATATTTGGGAGCACATTTAAGACTATGGTGAAAAACTAAGTATCTTCAGATAAAAACTAGAAAGAAGTTTTGTGAGAAACTGCTTTGTGATGTGTGCATTCATCTCACAGAGGTAAACTTTTCTTTTGATTCAGCAGTTTGGAAACACTGTTTTTGTCTATTCTGCAAATGGACATTTGGGAGCTCACTGAGGCCAATGGAATAAAAGCAAATATCCCAGGATAAAAACAAGAAGGAAGCTACCTGTGAGACCACTTTGTGATGTGTGCATTCATCTGGCAGAGTTAAGTCTTTCTTTAATTTTAGCTGTTTGTAAACACTGTTTTTGTAGAATCTGCAAAGGGATATTTGGGAGTACATTGAGGTCTGTGGTGAAAAATGAAATGTCCTCAGATTAAAAGAAGGAAGAAGTTTTCTGAGAAACTACTTTGTGAAGTATGCAATCATCTCATAGAGTATAACCTTTCTTTGCATCAGGCAGTCGGAAACACTGTTTTTCTCTATTCTGTGAATGGATATTTGTGAGCTCATTGAGGCCAACATTGAAAAAGTGAATATTCCAGGATAAAACTAGAAGGAAGCTATATGAGAAACCATTTTGTGATGTGTGCATTTATCTTGCAGAGTTAAACCTCTCTTTGCATTCAGCAGCTAGGAAACACTGTTTTTTCCCACTCTGCTAATGGACATTAGGGAACTGTTTGAGGCCAATGTCATAATATTCCATGATAAAAGCCAGAAGGAAACTAGCTGAGAATTCGTTTTGTGATGTGTGCATGTACCTGATAGATTTAAACCTTTCTTTTCATTCAGCAGTTTGGAAACACTGTTTTTGTAGAATCTGCAAAGGGATATTTGGGAGTGAATTGAGGCCTATGGTGAAAAAGGAAACATCTTCCAATGAAAACACTAAAGAATCTTTCTGAGAAACTGCTTTGTGATGTGTACATTCATCTAGCAGATGTAAACCTTTCCTTTTATTCAGCAGTTTGCAAAAACTGTTTTTGTCAATTATGTGAAAGGACATTAGGAATCTCATTGGGGCCAATGGCAAAAAATGTGAATATCCCAGGATAAAAATAGAAGGAAGCTATCTGGGAAACTGCTTTGTGATGTGTGTATTTATCTCACAGAGTTAATTTTTTCTTTTCATTCAGCAGTTTGGAAACCCTGTTTTGGTAGAATCTGTGATGGTATAATTGGTAGTGCTATGATGGCTTTGGTGAAAAAGGAAATATCTTCAGATTAAAACTAGAAATAAACTTTCTGAGAAACTGCATTGTGATGTGTGCATTCATCTCACAGTGTTAAACCTTTCTTTCGAATCAGCAGTTTGGAAACACTGTTTTCGTCCATTCTGTGAATGGACATTTGAGAGCTTATGGAGGCCAATGGCAAAAATGTGAGTATCCCAGAATCAAAATTAGAAGGATGCTTTCTGAGAAATCGTTTCATGATCTGTTCATTCACCTCACAGAGTTTAAGCTTTCTTTTCATTCTGCAGTTTAGAAACACTGTTTTGTTAGAATCTGTGAAAGGATATTTTGTAGCGCATTGAGGCCTATGGTGAAAGAGGAAATATCTTCAGATAAAAACTAGAAATAATCTTTCTGAGAAACTGCTTTGTGATGTATGCATTCATCTCACAGATTTAAACTTTTCTTTGGATTCAGCAGTTTGGAAACAATTTTTGTCCATTCTGTGAATGGACATTTGGGAGCTCATTGTGGCCAATGGTAAAAAAGCAAATATCTCGAATAAAAACTAGAAGGAAGTTATGGGAGTAGATCCCACAATATCTAGTCATAAAGTGACCCCAAAACTGGCCATAAAAAATGTCTCTGCAGCACAGTGACAGGTTCATGATTACCATGATGGAAGGTTGTGGGTTTACTGCAATGATTACAAAGAACACCTGGCCTGCCCAGGACATAAAACCGCTTAAAGGCATTCTTAAGCCACAAACAATAACATGAGTGATCTGTGTGTTAGGGACATACTCCTCCTGCAGTTGACCAGTGCAACTTACTCCTTTCATTTGGCCTATCAATTGGTTTCCCATAGGGGATACTTGTAGCTAATTTACTCTCTATAGAAACAATGTTAATATCTGGCTTGCTATTAATAAATATGTGCATAAATCTCTGTTCAGGGCTCTCATCTCTGAAGGCTGAGAGACCCTTGATTTCCCACTTCACACTTCTATATTTCTGTGTGTATGTCTTTAATTCCTCTAGAGACACTAAGTTAAGGTCTCCCTGACAGAGCTGTTCTCAGCAAGTGGTGCCTAACATGGGGCTTGAATCCAGGTTGAAGGGAGCAGATGATTGGAACAGAAAACTAGCTGAAGTACTCTTAAAGGAATCCCCGTGGTGAGTAAGAAGGGTAGCTCAGAATCATCAGGGTAACAATGGGACAAGTTTGGGGTCTGGTTCATTTCACCTTTAAACTTTTTCACACTGGCAATGAGGAGGAAGGAGAGTATAGTTAAGTAACAGAAGAGATTACAGAGCCAGCTAGTTTACCAGCTAAATCCAAAGTGATAAAGGAGGTAGAGGTTCTTTCCTACCCTTCTGCACCCCCTCATTATTATTTTGAAGAAAAGGACCATCCACATCTTTCTTTTCTGGAGGACACTGGGTGAAAGTAGTTGCCCAGTGACTGTTTGAGCAGCACCTCTTGCGACCTCTCTTAGTTCTATTCTGGCATGATTTCAGAAAGCTAGATGAGAAGGTGATTTAGAGGCTTGGCAGTTCCCGGTCAGAATATAACACCAAGATCAACACAGAAATATTACAGCTACATTTGAGCCTTTTCCTTTTAAATTACCTAAAAAATTTAAACAAGCTGTAAATCAGTAAGTATCAGTTTCTCCTTTTGTATTAGGACTGTTAAAGAATGTTGCTGTTTCCAGTCAGATGATTCCCACTGACTGGTACACTCTTACTTGAGTTTGTCTAACTTTTGCTCAGTTCTCACAATTTAAAACTCGGTGGGCACATGATTCCATTCAGGCTGCTCACAATGCCCAGGCCCAACCTCAAATTCATGTAACTGCAGACCAACTTGTGGTGATTGGCAACTGAGCTGGTTTAGATGCACAACTGGTCGTGCAGGATGATGCCATAGAACAGCTTAGAGGAATGAGCATTAGAGCCTTGGAAAAATCACCTCAGGTGGGAAACAATACCATTCCTTTAGTGCTATAAAACAGGGACCCAAAGAATCATACATTGATTTTATAGCCCTGTTACAGAAGTCTCTTAGAAGGATGATTGCAGATTCAGCTGCTCAGGTTGTAGTGTTGCAGTTATTAGTTTTTGACAATGCTAATCCTGATTGCCTGGCTGCTCTCTGGCCTATCAGAGGGAAAACACATTTAGTTGATTATATCAAGGCCAGTGATGGTATCGGAGGTAATCTGCTTAAATAGTGGATAAAGGAAATACTCGGTTTCCTGGAGCTTGTCTTAACTGTGAGAATCATGGTCGTATTAAAATGAATGTAGAAAAAATCGGTGAGTCAGGCTGCTAGATAGGCAAAAAAAGAAAACTGCTGATCCTGAAATATGTCCAAAATGTAAAAAGGAAATCATTGGGCTAATCAGTGTTACTGTAAGTTTGATAAAGAAGGGAACCTGATTTGGGGAAACACCTTGAGGTGCCCATCCCAGTCCCCATTTTAAACTGGGGCATTTCCAGCTCAGGCCATACCCTCACCCTTCTACATTGTCTGTCTCACACCACAGCTGGTAGTGCTGCAGTGGATTTATGCTGTACAAAAGTTGTGAGCCTTCTGCCTGGGGAGACCCCACCAAGGGTCCCAACAGGAGAATGTGGACCCTTGCCAGCAGGGACAATAGGAGATCACTTTTAAGAAGGCCCAGTTTAAGTTTAAAAGTGGTACTAATACATAGAGGTGTCATTGATTCACAGTACAGTGGGGAATTTCGAATTGTTATATCTACTGCTGTTCCCTGGAAAGCAGAGCCAGGAGAGTGCATAGCACAGCTCCTGATTGCGTCATATGTAGGAAAAGGAAAAACTGAAATTAAATGAACAGGAGGATTTGGAAGCACAAATAAACAAGGCAAAGCAGCTCATTTGTTAAGTCAAATTACTGATAAACTTCCTACCTGTGAAATAAAAATTCAAGAAAAGAAATTTAAAGGTTTGGTAGATATAGGAGCAGACATTTCAATCATTTCTCTACAGCACATGCCATTCACGTGGTCAATTCAACCCACTCAATTTAACACAATTGGAGTTGGCAAAGCCCCTGAAATATAACAAAGTGGTTATATTTTGCATTGTTAAGGGCCTGCTGGACAATCTGAGACTATTCAAACAATTATAATTTCTGTACCTATACATTTATGGGGAAGATATTTATTAAAACAATGCAAAATGCCAAGCCCAAGTTCTAATTCCAGAATAATTATATAGCCCTCAAAGTCACCATACAATGCATGAAATGGGGCAAGTCCCTGGTATGAGACTAGAAAACATTGCAAGTTTTGAAAGAATTACTTCAAGCAGAAAGACAAAATTCCCTCCAAAGTCTAGGATATTATTTTTGATGGTCATTGATAAGCCTCCAGAACCTATACCTTTAAAATGGTTAACAGATAAGCCGATTTGGATAGAACAATGGCTGCTGAGTAAAGAGAAATTGGAGGCTTTAGAGAAATTAGTTACTGAACAATTAGAAAATGGGCACACAGCTCCAACATTTTCCCCTTGGAATTCTGCAGTTTTTGTAATTAAGAAAAAATCAGGTAAATGTAGAATATTAACTGACTTAAGAGCAATCAATTCAGTTATACAACCTATGGGAGCACTACAGCCAGGATTGCCTTCTCCTGCTATGATTCCAAAAAATTGGCCATTAATAGATACAGATTTAAAAGACCATTTCTTTACTATCCCTCTAGCTGAGCAAGACTGTGAAAGGTTTGCGTTTACGATTCCTGCAGTAAGCCACCTGCAACTTGCTAAGCATTATCATTGGAAAGTGTTGCCACAGGACATGTCAAAGAGTCCCACAATTTGCCAGACTTATGTGGGGCAAGCAATTGAACCTACTCATAAAAAAATTTTCACAGTGCTACATTACTCACTATATGTATGACATAATATGTGCTGCCCCCACTCGAGAAACATTACTGCAATGTTATGATATTGTAAAATTTGATTTCTCATGCTGATTTAATTACAGCTCCTGACAAAATTTAGACTACCACTCCTTACTCCTACTTGGGGACCTTAGTAAATGACACTACCATTGTGCCACAGAAAGTAATCATACGTAGGGATCAATTAAAAACATTAAATGACTTTCACAAATTACTGGGGGACATTAACTGGATATGACCTGCTCGAGGCATTTCTACCTATGCCATGATTAATCTGCTTTCTATCCTTAGAGGAAATCCTAGTCTTAGTGGTCCTCAGCAATTAACAAAGGAGGCTGAGATCGAGTTACAGCTGATTGAAAAGCAAGTTCATAAGGCTCAAGTAAATAGAATAGATCCAGAGAAGATCCTAGATTTGCTAATTTTTTCAACTCAGCCTTCAACTACTGGTGTTACCATCCAAGACCAGGACTTAGTAGAGTAGCTTTTTCTTCCACATACTAATTCATGGACTGTAACTCCTTATTTAGATAAAATCGCTACTATGATAGGGATTGGGAGAACTAGGAATGTTAAATTACATGGATATGATCCTGAAAAAATTATTGTACATCTCACAAAGGCACAAATACAGCAATCTTGTATAAATAGTCTTACTTGGCAAACCCATTTAGGTGATTCTGTGGGTATTCCCAATAATGATTTTCCTAAAACAAAGTTGTTTCAGGTTTTGAAATTAGGTAATTGGATTTTCCCCCAAAATAACTAAATTTTAACCAATTGAAAGTGCAGAGAATGTTTTTAAAGATGGGTCTAGTAATGGTACAGCTTCTTATTATGGATCAAAAGGTGAAGTTTTCCCGACATCCTGTACTTCAGTTCAAAAAGTGGAGCTTGCAGCTGTAATTGAGCTAGTTGACTGCTTTTGGTATGCCTATTCATGTGACTGCTGATTCTTCATATGTGGTTTATTCCACACAGTTATTTGAAAATGCTACTGGGGCGGAGCAAGATGGCCAACAAGGAGCAGCTCCAGTCTCCAACTACCGGCACGAGCAACACAGAACACCGGTGATTTCTGCAATTTCAACGGAGGTACTGGGGTCATCTCACTGGGGAGTGACAGACAATCGGTGCTGGTCTGCTGCTGCAGCCCGACTAGCGAGAGTGGAAGCAGGGCGAGGCATTGCCTCACCTGGGAAGTGCAAGAGGGAAGGGAATCCCTTTTCCTAGCTAGGCGAACTGAGACACACAAAACCTGGAAAATCGGGTAACTCCCACCCCAATACAGCGCTTTAAGGAAACGGGCACACCAGGAGACTATCCTCACACCTGGCCGGGAGGGCCCCCCAGCCACGGAGCCTCCCTCGTTCCTAGCACAGCAGTCTGTGACCTAACCAAGAGGCAGCAGCGAGGCTGGGGAAGGGGCACCCACCATTGCTGAGGCTTAAGTAGGTAAACAAAGCTGCTGGGAAGCTCCAACTGGGTGGAGCTCACAGCAGCTCAAGGGAACCTGAATGTCTCTATAGACTACACCTCTGGGGACAGGGCACAGTTAAAAAAACAACAGGGGAAGCAGCAGAGACCTGTGCAGACGCGAACAACTCTGTCTGACAACTTTGAAGAGAGCAGTGGATCTCCCAACACAGAGGTTGAGATCTGAGAACGAACAGACTACCTGCTCAAGAGGGTCCCTGACCCTGAGTAGCATAACTAGGAGACATTCCCCACTAGGGGCAGTCTGACACCCCACATCTCACAGGGTGGAGTACACCCCTGAGAGGAAGCTTCCAAAG
>NW_012116866.1:195510-196095 GCF_000951035.1 Colobus angolensis palliatus | reverse complement strand
TTCTAACTGGTGTGAGATGGTATCTCATTGTGGTTTTGATTTGCATTTCTCTGATGGCGAGTGATGGTGAGTATTTTTTCATGTGTCTGTTGGCTATATGAATGTCTTCTTTTGAGAAATGTCTGTTCATATACTTTGCCCACTTTTTGATGGGGTTGTTTGGTTTTTTCCTGTATATTTGTTTGAGTTCTTTGTAGATACAGGATATTAGCCCATTGTCAGACAAGTAGATTGCAAAAATTTTCTCCCATTCTGTAGGTTGCCTGTTCACTCTGATGGTAGTTTCTTTTGCTGTGCAGAAGCTCTTTAGTATAATTAGACCCCATTTGTCAATTTTGGCTTTTGCTGCCGTTGATTTTGGTGTTTTAGACATGAAGTCCTTGCCCATGCCTATGTCCTGAATGGTACAAACTAGATTTTTTTCTAGGGTTTTTATGGTATTAGGTCTAACATTTAAATCTCTAATCCATCTTGAATTAATCTTCGTATAAGGAGTAAGGAAAGGATCCAGTTTCAGCTTTCTACTTATGGCTAGCCAATTTTCCGAGCACCATTTATTAAATAGGGAATCCTTTCCCCATTTCT
>NW_012116866.1:193725-194728 GCF_000951035.1 Colobus angolensis palliatus | reverse complement strand
AAGGGATTCCCTTCCACCTTGCACTTCCCATGTGAGGCGATGCCTCGCCCTGCTTCAGCTCTCGCTGATCGGGCTGCAACAGCTGACCAGCACCAATAGTCAGGCACTCACTAGTGAGATGACCCAAGTACCTCAGTTGAAAATGCAGAAATCACCAGTCTTCTGTGTCCTTCGTGCTGGGAGTTGGAGACTGGAGCTGCTCCTATTAGGCCATCTTAGGAAAAAATCTTAAGGGCAGCCAGAGAGAAAGGTCGGGTTACCCACAAAGGGAAGCCCATCAGACTGACAGTAGACCTCTTGGCAGAAACTCTACAAGTCAGAAGATAGTGGGGGCCAATGTTCAACATTCTTAAAGAAAAGAATTTCAAACCCAGAATTTCATATCCAGCCAAACTAAATTTCATCAGTGAAGGAGAAATAAAATCCTTTACAGATAAAATGCTTAGAGATTTTGTCACCACCAGGCCTGCCTTACAAGAGACCCTGAAGGAAGCCCTAAACATGGAAAGCAACAACCGGTACCAGCCATTGCAAAAACATGCCAAAATGTAAAGACCATCGAGGCTAGGAAGAAACTTCATCAACTAACGAGCAGAAGAACCAGTTAATATCATAATGGCAGTATCAAGTCCACACATAACAATATTAACCTTAAATTTTAATGGACTAAATGCTCCAATTAAAAGACACAGACTGGTAAACTGGATAAAGAGTCAAGACCCATCAGTCTCCTGGCTTCAGGAGACCCATCTCATATGCAGAGGCATATATAGCCTCAGAATAAAGGGATGCAGGAAGATCTACCAAGCAAATGGAGAACAAAAGAAAGCAGGGGATGCAATCCCAGTCTCTGATAAAATAGACTGTAAACCATCAAAGATCAAAAGAGCCAAAGAAGGCCATTACATAATGGTAAAAGGATAAATTCAACAGGAAGAGCTAACTATCCTAAATATACATGCACCCAATACAGGAGCACCCCCATTCATAAAGCAAGTCCTTA
>NW_012116866.1:192501-193491 GCF_000951035.1 Colobus angolensis palliatus | reverse complement strand
GCAAATCAACTAGAAAATCTAGAAGAAATTGATAATTTCCTGGACACTTACACTCTTCTAATACTAAGCCATGAAGAAGTTGAATCCCTCAATAGACCAATAGCAAGCTGTGAAATTGAGCCAAGAATTAACAGCCTACCAAGCAAAAAAATCCAGGACCAGATGGATTCGCAGCTGGATACTATGAGAGGTTCAAAGAGGAGCTGGTACCATTCCTTCTGAAACTATTCCAATCAATTGAAAAAGAGGGAATCCTCCCTAACTTATTTTATGAAGCCAACATCATCCTGATAGCAAAGCCTGGCAGAGACACAACAAAAAAAGAAAATTTTAGACCAATATCCCCGATGAACATTGATGCAAAAATCCTCAATAAAATACAGGCAAAACGGATTCAGCAGCACATCAAAAAGCTTATCCACCCTGATCAAGTGGGCTTCATCCCTGGGATGCAAGGCTGGTTCAACATTCGCAAATCAATAAACGTAATCCAGCATATAAACAGAACCAAAGACAAGAACCACATGATTATCTCAACAGATGCAGAAAAGGCTTTTGACAAAATTCAACAGCCCTTCCTGCTAAAAACGCTCAATAAATTCGGTATTAATGGAACGTACCTCAAAATAATAAGAGCTATTTATGACAAACTCACAGCCAATATCATACTGAATGGACAAAAGCCGGAAAAATTCCCTTTGATAACTGGTACAAGACAGGGATGCCCTCTCTCACCACTCCTATTCAACACAGTGTTGGATGTTCTGGCTATGGCAATCAGGCAAGAGACAGAAATAAAGGATATCCAGTTAGGAAAAGAAGAAGTCAAATTGTCTCTGTTTACAGATGACATGATTGTATATTTAGAAAACCCCATTGTCTCAGCCCAAAATCTCCTTAAGCTGATAAGCAACTTCAGCAAAGTCTCAGGATACAAAATTAATGTGCAAAAATCACAAGCATTCTTATACACCAGTAACAGACAAGCAG
>NW_012116866.1:144742-191074 GCF_000951035.1 Colobus angolensis palliatus | reverse complement strand
CATGTTCTCACTCATAGGTGGGAACTGAACAATGAGTTCACTTGGACTGGGAAGGGAAACATCACATATTGTGGCCTATCGGGGGGGGAGGGGGGAGGGATTGCATTGGGAGTTATACCTGATGTAAATGACGAATTGATGGGTGCTGACGGGTTGATGCGTGCAGCACACCAACATTGTACAAGTATACATATGGAAAAAACCTGCACGCTATGTACATGTACCCTAGAACTTAAAGTATAATAATAATAATAATAATAATAATAATAAAAAGGAAATGCTCCTATTTTCTGAATCCATGGCAATATAGTGGCACCTCAACCTCAAATGATATGGCCCACTCTAGGAACTAAACTCAAGGATTTGTGGAAACTATTAGTAGCCATTAATAAGATCAAAATTTCGGAAAGAATAAAACAGCATCTGGAAGGACACTCTACAAACTTGTCTTTGGATATTGCAAAATTAAAGAACAAATATTTAAGGTATCCCAGGCACACCTGACCTTAATGCCAGGAACTGGAGTGCTTGAAAGAGCTGCAAATTAGTAGCTAGTAACCCATGAAAATGGATTTGTAAAACACTTGGAACGTCTGTAATTTCAATGATGATTGTGCTTTCAATCTGTGTTGTTTGTCTTTGTATAGTTTGTAGATGTGGATCTTAACTCCTGTGAGAATTAGCTCACCATGACAAAGCTTCCCTTGCTTTTACCAATTTGCAAATCAAAGAAGGAGGACATGTTGGGAGCAAACCCAAAATCTGGCCATAAACTGGCCCCAAAACCCACCATAAACAAAATCTCTGCAGCACTGTGACATGTTCATGATGACCATTATGCCCAGGCTGGAAGGTTGTGGGTTTACCAGAATGAGGGCAAGGAACACCTGGCCTGCCCAAGGTGGAAAACTGCTTAAAGACATTCTTAAGCCACAAACAATAGGATGAGTGATCTGTGACTTAAAGTCATGCTCCTTCTGCAGTTAAGTAGCCCAACCTATTACTTTAAATCACCCATCCATTCGTTTCTCACAAGGGATACTTTTAGTTAATTTACTCTCTATACAAACAGTGTTAATGATTGGCTTGTTGTTAATAAATACTGGAGAAATCTCTGTTCAGGGCTCTCAGCTGTGAAGGCTGTGAGACCCTTGATTTCTATCTTCACTCCTCTATATTTCTGTGTGTGTGTCATCAAATCATCTAGCATTGCTGGGTTATGGTCTCCCTGACTGAGTTGTTCTCAGCAGAAGGTATGTTAGAAATTTCTTTGTGATATGTGCATCCATCTCCCTGACTTAAACCTTTCTTTTCAAACAGTAAGTTGGAAACACAGCTTTCATATAATTAGTGAAGTGATATTTGGGAGGGAATTAAGGTCTCAGTGAAAAAGGAAATATCTTCAGATTAAAACTAGACAGAAGCTTTCTGAGAAACTGTTTTGTGATGTTTGTATTCATCTCACAGAGATAAACAATTCTGTTGATTCAGCAGTTTGGAAACATTGTATTTGTCCATTCTGTGGACATACATTTGGGAGCTCATTGACGCCAGTGTTGAAAAAGTGGATATCCCAGGATGAAAAGTAGACGGAAGATATCAGAGAAACCGCTTTGTGACATATGCATTCATTTCACAGAGTTAAACCTTTGTTTTCATTCAGCAGTTTGGAAACACTGTTTTTGTAGAATCCGCAAAGGGATATTTGGGAGCACACTGAGGCCTATGGTGTAAAGGAAATATGTTCAGATTAAAGCTGGAAAGAAGTTTCTGACAACCTGCTTTGTGATATGTGCATTTATCTCACAGAGTTAAATCTTTCTTTGGATTCAGCAGTTTGAAAGCACTGTTTTTGTTCATTTGGAAACACGATTTTGGTATAATCTGAGAGGAAATATTTGAAAGCACATTGAGTTCTATGGTGAAATAGAAAATATCTTCAGATAAAAAGTAGAAAGAAACTTTCTGAGAAGTTGATTTTTGCTGTTTGCATTTATCTCACAGAGTTAAACCTTTCTATCAATTCCATAGTTTGGAAACACTTTTTTTATTCACAAAATGGACATTTGGGAGCTTATTGAAGACAGTGGCAAAAAAGTGAACAAGCCAGGATAGCATCCAGAAAGAAGGTATCTGGCAAACCACTTTGTGATGTGTGCATTTGTCTTGCAGTGTTACAATTTTCTTTTCATTCAGCAGTTAGGAAATACTGTTTTTCTAGAATATGTCAGGGGATATTTGGAAGCACACTGAGTGCTATGGTGAAAAAGGAAATATCATTATATAAAAACTAGAAAGAAGCTTTCTGAGAAACTGCTTTGGGATGTGTGCATTCATCTCATTGAGTTAAACCTACCTTTCGATTCAGCAGTTTTGAAACACTGTTTTTTTCCATTTTTGTGATGTGTTAATTCATCTCGAAAGTTAAACCTTTCTTTTCATTCAGCAATTTGGAAATGCTGTTTTGGTAGAATCTGCATAGAGATATTTGAAAGCGCTGAGTCCTACAGTGAAATAGAAAATATCTTCAGATAAAAAATAGATAGAAGTTTATTGAGAAACTGCTCTGTGATGTTTGCATTCATGTCACAGAGATAAACCTTCCTTTGATCATAGTTTCAAAACACCGTTTTTGTGCCCTCTGCGAACGTACACTTACGAGCTCATTGAAGCCAATAGCAATAACGCGAATATGAAAGGATAACAACTACAAGGAAGCTATCTGAACAACCACTTTGTGATGTGTGCATTTATCTTGCAGAGTTAAACCTTTCTTTTCATTCAGCAGTTTGGAAACATTATTTTCCTAGAATACATGAAGGGACATTTAGAAAGCACATTGAGACCTACGGTGAAAAAGGAAATATCTTCAGATAAAAACTAGGTAGAAACTTTCTGAGAAACTGCTTTGTGATGTGTGCATTCATCTCACTGAATTAAAACTTTCTTTGCACTCAGCAGTTTGTAAACACTGTTTTTGCTCATTCTGCAAATGGATATTTGGGATCTCATTGAGGCCTGGGGAAAAAGTGAATATCCCAGGATAAAAACTAGAAGGAAGGTATCCAAGAAATCAATTTTTGATGTGTGCATTCATCTCCAGGACTTAAACCTTTCTTTTCATTCAGCAGTTGGAAACATTGTTATTGTAGAATCTGAAAATGTACATTTGGGAGCTCATTGAGGTCAATGGTGAAGAAGCCAATATCCCAGGATAAAATGTGGAAGGAAGCTATCTGAGAAATGGTTTTTTGATGTGGGCTTTAATCTTGCAGAGTTAAACTTTTCTTTTCATTCAACAGTTTGGAAGCACTCTTTTTGTAGAATCTGTGAAGGGATAATTTAGAGTGCATTGAGGCCTATGGTGAAAAAGAAATTATCTTCAGATAAAATTAGAAGGAAATGTTCCTAAAACCTGCTTTGTGATGTGTGCATTCATCTCACTGAGTTAGACCTTTCTTTGGATTCACAAGTTTAGAAACACTGTTTTTGTTCATTCTGCAAATGGACATTCTGCAAATGGACTAAAGCAGTGTTTCCAAACTGCTGAATCGAAGAAGTGTTTAACTCTGTGAGGTGAATGCACATTTTACAAAGTGGTTTCTCAGAAAGCTTCTTCCTAGTTTTTATATGAAGGTATTTTCTTTTTCACCAAATGCCTCAATGTGCTCCCAAATATCACTTTGAAGATTACACGAAAACTGTGTTTCCAAACGGCTGAATGAAAAGAAAGTTAAAATTCTTTTAGATAAATGCACACATCACGAAATGGTTTCTCAGATAGCTTCCTTCTAGTTTGTATCCTGTGATATTTGCTTTTTTGTCAATGTCCTCAAAGAGCTCAAAAATGTCCATTCACAGAATGGACTAAAACAGTATATAAAAACTGCTGAATCCAAAGAAACGTTTAACTCTCTGAGTTGAATTCACACATCACAAAGCAATTTCTCAGAAAACTTCCTTTTAGTTTTTATATGAACATATTTCCTTTTTCACCATAGATCTCTATGTGTTCCTGATGATCCCTTTGCAGAGTCCAGAAAAACAGATTTTGCAAACTGCTGAATGAAAATAAAGGTTTAATTCTGTGAAATGAATGCACACATCACAATGTGATATCTCCAATAGCTTCCTTCTAGTTTTCGTACAGACATTTACTTTTTCACCATTGGTCTCAAAGAGCTCCCAAATGTCTCTTTGCAGTATGTAAAACAAAAGTGTTTCCAACCTGCTGAATCCAAAGGAAGGTTTATCTCTGTGAAATGAATGTACACATCAGGAATGGGTTTCTCAGAAAGCTTCTTTCTAGTTTTTATGTTAAGATTTTTCACCTTTGGCCTCAATGCTCTCCCAAATATCCCTTTGCAGATTCTACAAAAACAGTGTTTGCAAACTGCTGAATGAAAAGAAAGTTTTAACTCTGTGAGATGAATGCACACATTGCGAAGCAGTTTCTCAGAAAACTTCCTTCTAGTTTATATTCTGGGATATGGGCCTTTTTACCATTGACCTCAAAGAGCTCTCAAATGTGCATTAGCAGAATAGACAAAAACAGTGTTATAAAATGGCTAAATCCAAAGAAAGGTTTAACTCTGTGAGATGAATAACACCTAACAAAGCAGTTTCTCAGAAAGCTTCCTTCTAGTTTTTTCTGAAGATAAAAAGTTTTTCACCATACCCCTCAATGCGATCCTAAATATCCCTTTACAGATTCTACAAAAAGTGTTTCCAACTGCTGAATGAAAAGAAGGTTTAAATCTAAGAGATGAATGCACACTTCACAAAGCAGTTTCTCAGATACCTTCCTTCTAGTTTTATCCTGGGTTATTCACTTTTTCACTTTTGTCCTCAATGAGCTCCCAAATGTTCATTTGCAGAATGGACAAAGCAGTGTTTCCAAGCTGCTGAATCTAAAGAAAAGTTTAATTATGTGAGATGAATGCACACATCACAAAGCAGTTTCTTAGATAGCTTCCTTCTAGATTTTATCCTGGGATATTCACTTTTTCTGCTTTGACCTCAAAGAGCTCCCAAATATCCATTCTCAGATTCTACAAAAACAGTGTTTCCAAACTGCTGAATGAAAGGAAATGTATAACTCTGTGAGATGAATGCACACATCACAAATCAGTTTCTCAAGAGCTTCTTCCTAGTTTTATCTGAAGATATATCCTTTGGCTTGACTCCCAAATGTCCATTTACAGAATGGACAAAAACAGCATTTCTAAACTTTTGAATCCAAAGAAAGTTTTAACTCTTTGAGACAAATGCCCACATCACAAAACAGTTTCTCAGAAAGCTTGTTTCTAGTTTTCATCTGTGGATATTTCTTTTTTCACTATAGATCTCTATGCACTACAAAATATCACTTTGCAGATTCTCCAAAAACAGTGTTTCCAAACTGCTGAAAGGAAAGAAAGCTTCAATTCTGAGAGATGAATGCACCATCATAAAATGGTTTCTCAGGTATCTTCCTTCTAGTGTTTATCCTAGGATATTCACTTTTTTGTCATTGACCTTAATGAGCTCCTAAATGTCCATTTGCAGAATGGAAGAAAACAGTGTTTCCAAACTGCTGAATCAAAGGAAACTTTTAACTTTGTGAGATGAATGCACACATCACCAAGCAGTTTCTCAATAAACTTCTTTGTACTATTTTTCTGAAAATATTTTCGTTTTGACCCTTGGCTGAAAGTGCTCCCAAATGTCCCTTCACACATTCTATGAAAGCAGTGTTTCCAAACTGCTGAATGAAAGGAAATGTTTAACTCTGCGAGATGAATGCACACATTACAAAGTAGTTTCTCACATAGCTTTCTTCTACTTTTATCCTGGGATATTCACATTTTCACCTTTGGCCATAATGAGTTCCAAATGTTCATTCTCAGATTCCAGAAAAACAGTGTTTCTGAACAGCTGAATTAAAGGTAATGTTTACTTCTGTTAAGTTAATGTACACATCACAAAGCAGTTTCTCAGACAGTTTATTTCTAGCTTTTATCTGAAGATATTTCCTTTTTTGCCATAGACCTCAATTTGTTCTTAAGTATCCCTTTGCAGATATTAAAGAACACCATATTTCCAAACTGCTGAATGAAAAGAAAGGTTTAAGTCTGGGAGATGAATGCACACATCACAAAGCAGTTTCTCAGATAGGTTTCTTTTACTTTTTATACTGGGATATTCACTTTTTTTTGACATAGGCCTCAATGAGTTCCCAAATATTCATTCACTGAAGGGACACTACAGTGGTTCCAAACTGCTGAATCCAAAGAAAGGTTTAACTATGGGAGATGAATGCACACATCACAAAATAGTTTCTCAGATAGTTTCCTTGTACTTTTTATACTGGGATATTCACTTTTTGCCATTGGCCTCAAGCAACTCCCAAATGTCCATTCTCAGATTCTACAAAAGTAGAGTTTCAAAACTGCAAAATGAAATATGAGGTTTAACACTGTGAGTTGAATTGAAACATCACAAAGAAGTTTCTGAGCAAGCTTCTATCTAGTTTTAATCTGAGGATATTTCCTTTTTCACCACAGGCCTCAATACACTCCCAAATACCCCTTTACAGACTTTACAGAAACAATGTATCCAAACTACTGAATGAAAAGAAAATTTTAACTCTGTTAGATGAATGCACACATCACAAAACGTTTTCTCAGATAGCTTCCTTAGACTTGATATACTGGGATATTCGCTTTTTTTTTTACCATTGGCCTCAATGAGCCCCCAAATGTCCATTTGCAGAATGGACAAAAACACTTTTTCCAAACTGCTGAATTGAAAGAAGGATTCAACTCTATGAGATGAAAGCACACATCACAAAACAGTTTCTCAGTTTCTCAGAAAGCTTGTTTCTATGCTTTATCAGAAGATATTTTCTTTTTCAACTTTGTCCTCATTTCACTCCCAAATATCCTTTTGCAGATTCTACAAAAACATTGTTTCCAAACTCCTGAATGAATACAAAAGCTTAACTCTGCAAGATGAATGCAAACATGACAAAGCAGATTCTCAGATAGCTTCCTTCTTTTTATCCTGGAATGTTCGCTTTTTTGCCATTGGTCTCAATGAACCCCCAAATATCCATTCATAGAATGGACAAGCAAAGTGTTTACAAACTGCCAAATCCAAACAGAGGTTTAACTCTGTAAGATGAATGTACACATCACAAAGCAGGCTATCAAAAAGCTTCTTTCTAGCTTTTATCTGAAGGTATTTCCCTTTTCACCATAGGCCCAATGCACTCCCAAATATCCCTTCACAGATATTACAAAAACAGCGTTTCAAACTGCTGAATGAAAAGAAAAGTATACATCTGCAAGAGGAATGCACACATAACAAAACCATTTCTCAGACTGCTTCCTTACTGTTTTTATCCTGGAATATTAGTTTTCCACCATTGGTTTCAATGAGCTCCAAAACATCCATTCACAGAATGTACAAAAACAGTGATTCCAAACTGCCAAATCTAAAGAAAGTTTTCAGGTTTCACTCTGTGAGATGAAGGCACACATCAGAAAGAAGTTTCTCAGAAAGTTTATTTCTACTTTTTATCTGAAGATATTTCCTCTTTTACCATTGGCCTCAAATCATTCACAAATATTTGTTCACAAATTATACAAAAACTGTGTTTCCAAACTGCTGAATGAAAAGAAAAGTTTAACTCTGTGAGATGAATGCACACAGCACAAAGCAGATTCTTAGATAGCTTCCTTCTACCTTTTAAACTGAGATATAAGCTTTTTCTCCATTGGCCTCAATGCACTTGCAAATATTCCTTTACATATTCTACGAAAACAGTGTTTCCAAACTGCTGAATAAAAAGAAAGGTTCAACTCTGTGAGATGAGTGCACATATCACAAAGTGGTTTCTCAGATAGCTTCCTTCTAGCATTTATCCTGGGATATACTATTTTTTGCCATTGGTCTCAATGAGCTACCAAATGTCCATTCACAGAAAGAACAAAAACAGTGTTTCCAAAATCCTGAATACAAAGAAAGGTTTTCCTATGTGACAAGCACACCCACATCACAAAGCAGTTTCTCAGAAACCTTCTTTCTAGTTTTGTCTGAAGTTAATTCAGTTTTAACCATAGGCCTCATTGTGCTCCCAAATATCCCTTCACAAATTCTTCAAAAACAGTGCTTCCATGCTGCTGAATGAAAGGAAAGTTTTAACACTGTGAGATAAATGCACATATCACAAAGCAGTTTGTCAGATTGTTTCCTTCTCCTTTTTATCCTGGGACATTCCCTTTTTCACCATTGGCATCAATGTGCTCCCAAATGTCCATTCACAGTTCTACAAAAGCAGTGTTTCCAAACTGCTGAATGAAAAGAATGGTTTCATCTGCAAGATGAATGTGCACATCAAAAAGTGGTTTTTCAGATAGCTTCTACTTTTCATCCTGGGACATTTGCTTTTTCACTGTTGGCCTCAATGAGCTCCTAAATATCCATTTACAGAATGAACAAAAACAGTATTTCCTATCTGTTGAATCCAAAGAAATATTTAGCTCTGTGAGATGTATACCCACATCACAAAGCAGTTTCTCAGAAAGCTTCTTTCTAGCTTTTATCTGAAGATATATCCTTTTTCAACACAGTCCTCAATGTATTCCAAAATATCCCTTCACAGATTTTACAAAAACAGGGTTCCCAAACTGCTGAATGAGAAGAAAAGTTTTACTCCATGAGAGGAATGCACACATCACAAAGTGGTTTCTCAGAAAGCTTCCTACTAGTTTTTAACCTGGGATATTCACTTTTCTGTTATTGGCCTCAATGAGTTCCCAAATGTCCATTCTCAGAATCTACAAAAACAGTACTCCCAAGTGCTAAATGCAAAGCAAGATTTAACTCTATAAGATGAATGCACACTTCAGAAAGCAGTTTCTCAGAAAGTTTCTTTCCAGTTTTCATCTGAAGATATTTCCTTTCTCACCATAGGCCTCAATGTGCTCTCAAACATCCCTTCGCAGATGCCACCAAAACAGTGTTCCAAATTGCTGAATAAAAAGAAATATTTAACTCTGTGACATGAGTGCACACATCACAAAGCACTTTCTCAAATAGCTTCCTTCTGGTTTCTATCCTGGGATATTTTCTTCTTTGACATTGGTACCAATGAGCTCCCAAGTGTCCAATTACAGAATGGAGAAAGAAAGTGTTTCCAAACTGCTGAATGCAAAGAAAGGTTTAAATCAGTGAGAGCAATACTCACATCACAAAGCAGTTTTTTAGAAAGCACCTCTTTAGTTTTTATCTTAAGATATCTCCTTCTTCAAAATAGGCCTCAATTTGCTCCCAAGAATCCCTTCGTGGATTCTACAAACAGTGGCTCCAAACTGCCGAAAGAAAAGAAAGTTTTGACTCTGGGTGATGATTGCACACATCACAAAGCTGTTTCTCAGACAGCTTCCTTTTAGTTTTTATCCTGGGATATTTGTTGTTTCGCAATTGGCCTCAATGAATTCCCAATTGTCCATTCTCTGATTCTACAAAAACGGTATTTCCAAACTGCTGAATCCAAAGAATGGTTTACATCTCTGAGATAAATGGACACATCACACAATGGTTTCTCAGGTAGCTTCCTTTTACTTTTTACCCTGGCATATTTGCTTTTTCACCATTGTCCTCAATGAGCTCCTAAATGTCCATTTTCAGAGTGGACAAAAACAGTGTTTCCAAACTGCTGAACCTAAAGAAATGTTGAGCTCTGTAAGCTGAATGCAAACATCACAAATCAGTTTCTCAGAAAGCTTATTTCTAGTTCTTATCTGAAGATATATTGTTTTTCACAATAGGACTCAATGCGCTCCCCAATATTGCTTCGCAGATTCTTCAAAAATGAAATATTCCTCCCCAGATTCTATGAAAACAGTGCTTCCCAAATGCTGAATGAAAAGACAAGTTTAACTCTGTGAGATGAATGCACACATCACAAAGTGGTTTCTCAGAAAGCTTCCTTCTAGTTTTTATCCTGGGATATTCACTTTTTCATCATAGGCCTCAATGAGCTGTCAAATATCTGTTAATCGAATGGGCAAAAACAGTGTATCCAAACTGCTGAATCCAAAGAAAAGTTTAAATCTGTGAGATAAATACCCACCTCACAAAGTTGTTTTTCAGAATGCTTCTTTCTAGTTTTTATCTGAATATATATCCTTTTTCACCATAGGCCTCAATTGACTCCCTAATATCCCTTCAGAGTTTCTACAAAAACAGTGTTTCCAAACTCCTGAATGCAAAGAAATGTTTATTTCTGGGAGATGAATGCACACATCACAAAGTGGTTTCTCAGATAGCTTCCTTCTAGTTTTTATCCTGGGATATTCACTTTTTCACCATTGGTCTCAATGAACTCTCAAATGGCCTTTCCCAGAATGGACAAATAAAGTGTTTCCAAACTGCTGAATGCAAAGGAAAGTTTAACTCAGTGAGATGAATGCACACATCACAAAGCAATTTATCGTAAAGCATCTTTCTAGTGTGTATCTGATTATTTTCTTTTTCACCATAGATGTCAAACTACTCCAAAATATCCCTTTGTAGATTCTACAAAAACAGTTTTTCCAAACTGCTGAATGAAAAGAAAATTTTAACTTTGCTAGGTGTACACACACATCACAATGTGGTTTCTCAGATAACTTCCCTCTACTTTTTATCCTGGAATATTTGCTTTTTCCCCATTGGTCTCAATGAGCTTCTGAATGGCCATACTCAGATTCTACAAAAACAGTGTTTCCAAGCTGCTGAATGAAAAGAAAGGTTTAACTCATTGAGATGAATGCACTCATCATAAAACAGTTTCTGAGATTACTTCCTTCTAGTTTTCATCCTTGGATATTTACTTTTTGGGCATTGGCCTCAATGAGCTTCCAAATGTCCACTGACAAAAAGGACAAAAACTGTTTCCAAACTGCTGAATCCAAATAAATGTTTATCTCTGTGAGATGAATGTGCACAGCAAAAAGCGCTTTCTTGGAAAGCTTCTTTCTACTTCTAATCTGAACATTTTTTCTCTTCCACCGTAGACATCAATGCACTACAAATAGCCCTTCACCATTTCTACAATAAAGCAGTGTTTCTGAACTGCTGAATGAAAAGAAATATTTAACTCTGTGAGGTGAATGAGCACATCACAAAGCAGTTTCACAGATAGCATCCCTCTACTTTTTATCCTGGGATATTTGCTTTTACACCATTGGCCTCAATGAGCTCCCAAATGTCCATTCTCAGAATGGACAAAGACAGTGTTTCCAAACTGCTGAATCCAAGTAAATATTTAATTCTGTGAGGTGAATGCACACATCACAAAGCAGCTACTCAGAAAAAGCTTCTTTCTAGTTTTTATCTGAAGATATTTTCTTTTACACCATAGGATCAATGCATTTCCAAAAATACTTTCACAGATTCTACAAAAACAGTGTTTCCAAGTTGTTGAATCAAAAGAAAAGTTTAACTGTGCGAGATGAGTGCACACATCACATAGCGGTTTCTCAGATAGCTTCCTTCTAGTTTTTCCTGGGATGTTCACTTTTTCACACTTGGCCTCAATGTGCTCCCAAATATCCATTCTCAGAATGGAGAAAAACAGTGTTTACACACTGCTGAATCCAAAGAAAGGTTTAAATCTGTGAGATTAATACCCACAGCACAAAGCAGTCACTCAGAAATCTTATTTCTAGTTTTTGTCTGAAGATATTTCCTTTTACAGCATAGGCCTCAATTCTCTCCCTAATATCCCTTTGCAGATCATACAAAACCAGTGATTCCAAACTGCTGAATGAAAAGAAAAGTTTAACTCTGAGAGACAAATGCAAACAACACAAACTGGTTTGTAAGATAGTGTCCTTCATTTTTTATCCTGGGATGTTTGCTTTTTTGCCATTGGCCTCAATGACTTCCCCCATGTCCATTCACAGAATGGACAAAAACAGTGTATCCAAACTGCTGAATCCAAAGAAATATTTAAGTCTGTGATATGAATGCACAGATCACAAAGCAGTTTCTCAGAAAGCTTCTTTCTAGTTTTTATCTGAAGTTGTATTGTTTTCACCATAGTCCTCAATGTACTCCCAAATGTCCCTTTGTAGATTCTACAGAAACAGTTGTTCCAAACCTCTAAATCAAAAGAAAGATTTACCTCTGTGAGATGAAATACACATCAGAAAGCAGTTTATCAGAAGGCTTCTTTCTAGTTGTAATCTGAAGATGTTTCCTTTTTCATCATTGGCCTCAATTCGCTCCAAAATATCCCTTCACAGATCCTACAAAAGCAGTTTGTTTCCAAACTGCTGAATGAAAAGAAAGGCTTATGTATGCACACATCACAAAGTGGTTTCTCAGATCATTTCCTTCTAATTTTTTTCCTGGTTCATTTGCTTTTTTGCCATTGGCCTTCATAAGCTCCCAAATGTATATTCGCAGAATGGAAAAAAACAGTGTTTCCAAACTTGTGACTCTAAACAAAAGTTTAACTCAGTGAGATGAATGGACACATCACAAATCAGTTTCTCAGAAAGTTTCTTTCTACTTTGAATCTGAAAAATTTTCTTTTTCCCTGTAGGCTTCAACAAGCTCCCAAATATCCCTTCACAGATTCTACAATAAAACAGTGTTTCCAAACTCCTGAATGAAAAGAAATATTTAACCCTGTGAGATGAATGAATACATCATTAAGCTGTTTCACAGATAAATTCCTTCTAATTTTTATCATGGGATATGCACTTTTTAACTTTTGGCCTCAATGAGCTCCCAAATGTGCATTCTCAGATTCTACGAAACCAGAGTTTCAAAACTGCTGAATGAAAAGAAAGTTTTAACTCAGCAAGATGAATGCACACATCACAAAGCAGTTTCTCGGATAACTTCTTTCTAGTTTTTATCTGAATATATTTCCTTTTTCACCATAGGCCTCAATGTGTAGCCAAATATCTCTTTGTTGATTCTACAAAAACAGTGTTTGCAAACTAAAGAATCCAAGAAAAGTTTTAAATCTCTAAGGTGAATGCACACATGGCAAAGCAGTTTCTCAGAAAGCTTCTTTCTAGTTTATATCTGAAGATATTTTCCTTTTCTCTATAGGCCTCAGTTCGCTCACAAGTATCCCTTAACAGATTCTACAAAAACAGTGTCTGAAGATAATTCCTTTTTCACAATAGGCCTCAATGTGCTTCCTAATATCCTTTCACAGATACTACAAAATCAGAGTTTCAAAACTGTCAAATGAAAGGGAATGTTTAATTCTATGAGATGAATGTGCACATCACAATGTGATGTCACATATAGCTTCCTTCTGGTTTTGAACCTGGGATACTCGCTTTTTCATTGTTGACCTCAATGAGCTCCCAAATGTCCATTCTGTGAATGGACAAAAACAGTATTTCCAAACTGATGAATAAAAAGAAAGGTTTAACTGTGTGAGATGAATGCACACATTACAAAGTAGTTGCTCAGAAAGCGTCTTTCTAGTTTTTAATCAGAAGATATTTTGTTTTTCACCATATTCCTCAATGCATTTCCAATTATCCCTTCACAGATTCTACAAAAGCAGTGTCTGAAATCTGCTGAATGAAAAGAGCTGTTTAACCCTTCGAAATGAATGCACACAACACAAAGCAGTTTCTCAGTAAGACTCTTTCTAGTTTTTATCTGAAGATATTTTCGTTTTCACCATAGGCATCTATGTCCTCCCAAATATCCCTTTGCAGGTTCTACAAAAACAGTGAACCCAAACTGCTGAATGAAAATAAAGTTTTAACTCTGTGAAATAGATGCTCACCCCAAAGTGCTCAACTATCCCTTTGCACATTCTACAAAAACAGTGTCTTGAAACTGCTGAAGGTAAAGAAAGGATTATCTCTGTGAGATGAATGCACATATCACAAAGTGGTTCCTCAGTTAGCTTCCTTCTAGTTTATATCCTGGAGTCTTTGCTTTTTCGCCATTGGCCTCATTGAGCTCCCAAATGTCGATTCACAAAATAGAGAAAAACAGTGTTTCCATCCTGTTGATACCAATGTAATGTTAACTCTGTGAGACAAATGTACACATCACAAAGCAGTTTCTCAGAAAGCTTCTTTCTAGTTTTTATCCAAAGGTATTTTCTGTTTTAACTGTAGACCTCAATGCACTCCAAATATCCCATTGCAGCTTCTAAAAAAAAGTGTTTCCAAACTGCTGAATGAAAAGAAAGGCTTAACTCTGAGTGATATATGCACACATCACAAAGCAGTTTCTCAGATAGCCCCCTTCTAATTTTTCTCCAGGTATATTTGCTTTTTCGCCATTGGCCTCAATGAACTCCTAAATATCCATTCCCAGAATGGACAAAAGCAATGTTTCCAAACTGCTTAATCCAAAGAAACTTTTCACTCTGTGAGTGAATGCACACATCACAAAGCAGTTTCTCAGAAAGCTTCTTTCTGGCTTTTATCTCAAGATATTTATGTTTTCACCATAGATCTCAATGCATTCCCAAATATCCTTGCACAGATTCTACAACTACAGTTTTATAAACTGCTTAATCAAAGGAAAGTTTTAACTCTGCAAGAGTAATGCAGCCATCACAGAGCAGTTTCTCAGATAGCTTTCTTCTAGTTTTTATCCTGGGATATTTGCTTTTCACTGTTGGCCTCAGTTAACTCCCAAATGTCCAATCACAAAATGGACAAAAACAGTGTTTCCAATCTGCAGAATCCAAAGAATTGTTTATCTCAGAGAGATGAATGCACACATTACAAAGCAGTTTCTCAGAAAGTTTCTTTCTTGTTTTTATCTGAAGATATTTCCTGTTTCACAATAGGCCTAAATGTGCTCTCATATATCCATTCACAGGCTCTACAGAAACAGTATTTCCAAATTGTTGAATGAAAGGAATGTTTTAACTCTGTGAGGTGAATACAGACATCACAAAGCAGTTTCCCAGATACTTTCCTTCTAGCTATTATCTGAAGATATTTCCTTTTTATCCATAGGACTCAATGCACTTCCATGTATCCCTTCACATATTTTACAAAAACAGTGTTTCCAAATTGATGTATAAAAAGAAAACTTTAACTCTGCAAGATGAATGCACACATCCAATGCTGTTTCTCAGAGAGCTTTCTTTAATTTTTATGCTGGGATATTCATCTTTTCACCATTGGTCACACAAGCTCCCAAATGTCCATTCACAGAATGGACCAAAACAGTGTTTCCAAACTGCTGATTCCAAAGGAAGGTTCACCTCTGTGTGATGAATGCACACATCTCAAAACACTTTCTCAGAAAGATTTTTCTACTTTTTATCTGAAGATATTTCCTTTCTCACCATAGGAATCATTGTGCTCCAAAATATCCCTTCACAGATTCTACAAAACCAATGTTTCCATCTGCTGAATGAAAAGAAATGTTGAACTCTGCAACATGAATGCACAGATCACAAAACGTCTCAGATAGCTTCTGTCTAGTTTTTATCCTGGGTTATTCACTTTTTCATGATTGGCCTCAATGAGCTCCCAAATGTCCATTTGCAGATTGGACAAAAATAGTGTTTCCAAATTCATGAATCAAAAGAGTGGTTTAACTCTGTGAGATGGATGCACACATCACAAAGCAGTTTCTCAGAAAGTTTCTTTCTTGTTTTTAGCTGAATATATTTCTTTCTTCACTGTAGGCCTCAATGCACTCCCAAATATCCCTTTGCAGATTGAACAAAAACAGTGTTTCCATACTACTGAATAAAAACAAAGTTTTGCCTCGGTGACATGAATGCACACATCATAAATCTTTTTCTCAGATAGCTTCCTTCTTGTTTTTGTCCTGGATATTTGCTTTTTCACCTTTGGTCTCAATGATCTCCCAAATGTCCATTCACTGAATGGATAAAAACAGTGTTTCCAAACTGCTGAATGCAAAGAAAGGTTTAACCTCATGAGTTGAATGCACAAATCACAAAGCAGTTTCTCAGAAAGCTTCTTTCTAATTTTTACCTGAATATGTTCTCTTTTTCACTATAGGCCCCCATGCACTCCCAAATACACCTTTCCAGATTCTAGAAAAACAGTTTGTTCAAACTGCTGAATGAAAAAATATTTTTACTGTGTGACATGGATGCACAGGTCAGAAAGTTGTTTATCAGATAGCCTCCTTGTAGTTTTTAACCAGGGATATTCACTTTTTCTCCATTTGCCTAAATGATCTCCCAAATGTCCATTCACAGAATGGACAAAAACAGTGTTTCCAAACAGCTGAATACAAAGAAAGGCTTATCTCTCTAAGATGAATGTACACATCACAAAGAAGTTTCTCAGAAAGCTTCGTTCTAGTATTATCTGAGGATATTTTCCTTTTCACAATAGGCCTCAATACGTTCCCAAATATCCTTTTGAAAATTCTATGAAAACAGTGTTTCTAAGCTGTTTGATCAAAAAAAAGTTTTAATTCTGCAAGATGAATGCACACATCACAAAGCAGTTTGTCAGGTAGCATCTTTCTAATTTTTGTCAGAAGATGTTTCCTTTTTCTCCATAGGCCTCAATGCACTGCCAAATGTCCCTTTTCAGATTTTATAAAAACAGTGTTACCAAACTGCCAAGTGAATAAAAACCACTTTTAACTCTGTGAGCTGAAAGCACACATCAACAAGCAGTTTTTCAGACAGCTACCTTCTGTTTTTTTTTTTTTTTATCCTGGTTTACTCATTTTTTGCCATTGGCTTCAATGAGCTCCCAAATGTCCATTTTCAGAATTGACAAAAAGTGTGTATCCAAACTGCTGAATCAAGAAAAACACTTAAGTCTGTGAGATGAATGCACACATCACAAAGCAGTTTCTCAGAAAGTTTCTTTCTAGTTTTTATCTGAAGATATTTCCCTTTTCACCATAGGCCTCAATGCACTCTCAATTATCCTTTTATGGATTCTACAAAAACAGGGTTTCCAAACTGCAGAATGAAAAGAAAGGTTAAACTCTGAGAGATTAATGCACACATCAAATCAGTTTCTCAGAGAGCATCCCTCTAGTTTTTAACATGGGATATTTACTTTTTCACCATTTGCCTCAAAGAGATCCAAATTATCCAATTGCAGAATGGACAAAACAGTGTTTCCAAACTGCCTAATCCAAAGAAAGGTTTAACTCTGTGAGATCAATGCACACAGCACAAAGCAGTTTCTCAGAAAGCTTCTTTCTAGTTTTTGTCTGAAGATATTCTCTTTTTCACTATAGGTCCCTATGAACTCCCAAATATGCCTTCCATGATTCCAGAAAAACAGTGTTTCCAAACTGCTGAATGAAAAAAAGTTTAACTATGTGACATGGATGCACACATCACAAAGTGGTTTCTCAGAGACCTTCTTTCTGGTTTTTATACTAGGATATTTGCTTTTTCGACATTGGCCTCAAAGACCCCCCAAATGTCCATTTGAGGAATGGGAAAAAATAGTGTTTTCAAACTGCTGACTCCAAAGAAATGTTTAATTCTGAGAGATGAATTCACACATCTCAAAGCAGTTCCTCAGTAAGGTTCTTTCTAGTTTTTATTTGAAGATATTTCCTTTTTCACTGTATTTCTCAATGCACTCTGAAATACCCTTTCACAGATGCTATGAAAACAGTGGTTTCTGAAATGATGAATGAAAAGAAAGGTTTAACACTGTGAGATGAATGCACACATCACAGAGTGGTTTATCAGATAGCTTCCTTGCTGTTTTCAACAAGGGATATTCACTTTTGGCCAGTGGCCTCAATGGGCTTCTGAATGTCCATTTGCAGAATGGACAAAAACAGTGTTTCCAAAATACTGAAGACAAAGAATGGCTTATCTCTGTGAGATGAATGTACACATCACAAAGCAGTTTCACAGAAAGCTTCTTTCTAGTATTATCTGAAGATAGTTTCATTTTCACCATAGGCCTCAATGCATTCCAAAATATTCTTTTGAAGATTCTACAAAAACGGTGTTTACAAACTGCTGAAACAAAAGAAAGGTTTAACTTTGTGAGGTGAATGCACACATCACAAAGTGATTTCTCAGATAGCTTCCTTCTTGTTCTTATCTTGAGATATTCACTTTTTCACCATTGACCACAATGAGTTCCCAAGTGTCCAGGCACAGAATGGATAAAAACAGTGTTTCCTAACTGCTGAATTGAAAGAAAGGTTTAACTCTGTGAGATGAATGCACACATCACAAAGCAGTTTCTCAGAAAGATTCTTTATAGCTTTTATCTGAAATTATTTCCTTTTCCATCAAAGGCCTCAATGAGCTCCCAAATATCCCTTCACAGATTCTACAAAAACAGTGTTTCCAAACTGCTGAATGAAAAGAATGTTTTAACTCTTCGAGTTGAATGTACAGATTACAAAACAGATTCTCAGATGGCTTCCTTCTAGTTTATATACTGTGATACTCACTTTTCGCCACTGGCCTCAATGCACTCCCAAATGTCCAGTCTAAGAATAGACAAAAGCAGTGTTTCCAAAGTGCTAACTTGAAAGAAAGTTTTAACTCTGTGGGATGAATGCTTTCATCACAAAGCAGTTTCTCAGATGTATTCCATCTAGGTTTATCCTGGGATATTCAGTTTTTAGCCATTGGCCTCAATGAGCTCCCAAAGGTCCATTCACAGAATGGACAAAAACTGTATTATCAATCTGCTGAATCCAAAGAAAGTTTTAACTCTGTGAGATGAATGCTCACATCACAAGGCAGTTTCTCTGATAGCTTCCATCTATCCTGGGATATTAACTTTTTCACCATTGGCCTCAATGAGCTCCCAAATGTCCATTCACAGAATGGAGAAAAACAGTGTCTCCAAACTGCTGAATCAAAAGAAAGTTTATATCTGTGAGATGCATGCATATATCACAAAGCAGTTTCTCAGAAGATTTATTTCCAGTTTTTAGTTGAAGATATTTCCCTTTTACCATAGACCTCATTGCACTTCAAATATCCCTTCACACATACTATGAAAACAGGGTTTCCAATCTGCTGAATGCAAAGAAAAGTTGAACTCTGTGAGATGAACGCACATATCACAAAAGGGTTTCTCAGATAGCTTCCTTCTAGATTTTATACTTTGATATTCTGCTTATTTGCCATATATAAGAGCTATTTGGCCCCAAGGAGCCCCCAAAGATACATTTGCAGAATGGAAAAAAACAGTGTTTCCAAATTTTGAAATCAAAAGAAAAGTTTAGCTCTGTAATATTAATGCACACATCTCAAAGCAGTTTCTCTGAAAACTTCTTTTTAGTATTTGTCTCAATATGTTTCCTTTTTCACCATAGGCCTCAAACTGCTCCCAAATATCCCTTTGCAGATTCTACAAAAAAAGGGTGTCCAAGCTGCTGAAAGAAAAGAAAGATTTACTTCTCTGAGATGAATGCACACATCACGAAACAATTTTCCAAATAACTTCTTTTTCTATCTGAAGATACTTCCTTTTTCACCATAGAAGTCAACGCACTACCAAATACTCCTTCACAGTTTCTGCAAAAAGTGTTTCCAAACTGCTGAATGAAAGGAAATGTTAAACTCTGCAAGATGAAAGTCCATATCACAAAGCAATTTTTAGACAGCTTCTTTCTGGTTTTTATCCTGGGATTTTCACTTATTCACCATTGGCCTCAATGAGCTCCCAAATGTCCATTTGCAGAATGGACAAAATCAGTTTTTCCAAACTGCTGAATCCAAACACAGTTTAAGTCTGTGAGATGAATGCATACATCACAAAGCAGTTTCTCAGGAAGTTACTTTCTAGTTTTTATGTGAAAATATTTTCTATTTCACCACAGGCCTCAATGCACTCCCAAATATACCTTTGAAGATTCTAGAAAAACAGTTTTTCCAAAGTGATGAATGAAAAATAGGTTTAACTCTGTGAGATGTATGCACACATCAGAAAGTGGTTTCTCAGGTAGCTTCCATCTATTTTAAACCTTGGATATTCACTTTTTTGCCATTGACCTCAATGAGCTCCCAAATGTTCATTCACTGAATGGACAAAAACAGTGTTTCCAAACTGCTGAATCCAAAGGGATGTTTAACTTTGAGAAACAAATGCACACATCACAAAACAGTTTCACAGAAAGCTTCTTTCTAGTTTTTATCTGAAGATATTTTCTTTTACACCATAGGTCTTGATGAATTCCCAAATATCCCTTCGCAGATTGTACAAAAACATTGTTTCCCAACTGCTAAAGGAAAAGTAAGTTTCAACTCCTTGAGATGAATGCACACATCACAAACCCGTTTCTCAGATATCTTCCTTCTAGTTTTCATCCTGGGATATTCCCTTTTTCACCAACAACCTCAAAGAGCTCCCAAAGTCCATTCGCAGAAGGAACAAAAACAGTGTTTCCAAACTTCTGAATCCAAAGAAAGGTTTAACTCAGTGAGATAAGTGCACACATCACAAAGCAGTTTCTCAGAAAGCTTCTTTCTAGTTTTTATCTGAAGATATTTCCATTTTCACCATAGGTCTTGATGTGCTCCCAAATATCCCTTCACAGATTGTACAAAAACACTGTTTCCAAACTGCTGAAGGAAAAGTAAGTTTTAACTCCTCAAGATGAATGCACACAACACAAAGCAGTTTCTCAGATAGCTTCCTTCTAGATTGCATCCTGGGATATTCCCTTTTTCACCAACAACCTCAAAGAGCTCCCAAAGTCCATTAGCAGAACGGACAAAAACAGTTTCTCCAAACTTCTGAATCCAAACAAAGGTTTAACTCAGTGAGATGAATGCACACATCACAAAGCAGTTTCTCAGAAAGCTTCTTTCTAGTTTTTAACTGAAGATATTTTCTTTTAAACCTTAGCCCTCAATATTCTCCCAAATATTCCTTCACAGATTCTAGGGAAACAGTGTTTCCAAGCTGCTGAATGAAAAGAAAGGTTTATCTCTGTGAGATGAATGCACATATCACAAAGAATTTTCTGATAGCCTCCTTCTGGTTTTTATGCTGGGATTTTTTCTTTTTCACCATAGGCCTCAATGAGCTCCTAAATGTCCATTTGCAGAATTTACAAAAACACTGTTTCCAAACAGTTGAAATTAAAGAAAGGTTTAACTCTGTGAGATGATTGCACACATCACAAAGCAGTTTCTCAGAAAATGTCTTTGTGGTTTTATCAGAAGATATTTCCTTTCTCACCATATGCCTCCATGCATTCCCAGATATCTCTTCCCAGATTCTACAAACACAGTGTTTCCAAAGTGATGAATGAACAGAAAGCTTTGACTCTGCAAGATGAATGCCACCATCAGAAAGTGGTTTCCCATATAGTTTCCTGCTAGTTTTTATTCGGGGATATTGGCTTTTTCACCATGGGCCTCAATGAGCTCCCGATATCCTTTTGGAGAATGGGAAAAAACGATGTTTCCAAATAGCAGAATCCAAAGAAAGGTTTAATTCTGTGAGATGAATGCACACATCACAAAACAGTTTCTCAGAAAGTTTATTTCTAATTATTATCTGAAGACATTTCCTTTTTCACCATAGGACTCAATAAACTCCCAAATATCACTTTGCAGATTCTAGAAAAATGCTGTTTCCAAATGGCTGAATGAAAAGAAAGGTTTACCTCAGCGAAATGAATGCACACATCACAAAGCGATTTCTCAGAAAGCTTCCATCAAGATTTAATCATTTGATATTCACTTATTTGCCATTGGCCCCAAAGAGCTCTCAAATATCCATTTGCAGAATGAATAAAAACAGTGTTTCCAATGTCCTGAATCCACAGAAATGTTTAACTCTGTGAGATGAAAGCACACACCACAAAGCAGTTTCTCAGAAAGCTTCTTTCTAGTTTTTGTCATATTTCATTTTTCACCATAGGCCTCAATGGGCTCTCAAATATCTCTTCACAGATTCTACAAAAAGAGCGTATCCAAATTTTTGAAACAAACAAAAAAAGATTTAACTCTGTGTGATGAATGCATGCATCACAAATAGGTTTTTCAGATAGTTTCCTACTAGTTTTTATGCTCTGATAGTTGCTTTTTTACTATTGGCCTCAATGAGCTCCCAAATATCAATTCACAGAATGAAAAAAATCAGTGTTTCCAAATTTCTGAACCCAAAGAAAGATTTAACTCTGTGAGATGAATGTACATATCACAAATGGTTTCTCAGAAAGCTTCTTTCTAGTTGTTATATGAGATATTTTCTTTTTCACCATAATCCTGAATGCACTCCAAAATATCCCTTTGCAGATTCTACAAAAACAGTGTTTTCAAACTATTGAATAAAAAGGAAGTTTTAAAACTGTGAGGTGAATGCACACATCACAAAGCAGTTTCTCAGATGGCTTCCTTTTAGTTTTTTTCATGGGATATTCACTTTTTCATCACTGGCCTCAATGAGTTGCCTAATGTCCTTTCACAGAATGGACGAAACTGGGTTTCCATTCTGCTGAATCAAAGGAAAGGTTTAACTCTATGAAATGAGTGCACACATCACAGAGCAGTTTCTGAGAAAACTTCTATTTTTTATCTGAAGATATTTCCTTTTTTCAATATGGGGAAAAAATCACTCCCAATGTCCCTTCACAGATTCTACAAAAACAATGTTTCCAAAATGGTGAATGTAAAGGATGGTTTAATTCTTTGACATGAATATACAGATCACAAGGTAGTTTATCAATTACCTTCCTTCTAGTTTTTATGCTGGGATGTTGGGATTTTTGTCATTGACCTGAAAGAGCTCCCAAATGTGCATTTGCAGAATGGACAAAGACAGTGTTTCAAAACTGCTGAATCCAAATGAAGTTTTAACTCTCTGTGATGAGTGCACACACCACAAAGTAGTTTCTCAGAAAGATTCTTTCTAGTTTTTATCTGAAGATACTTTCTTTTTCACCATAGGCTTAATGCTTGCCCAAATATCCCTTTGCAGATTCTATAAAAGCAGTGTTTCCAGAAGGCTGAATTAAAATAAAGTTTTAGTTCTTTGAGATGAATGCATTCATCACAAAGTGGTTTCTCAGATAGCTTCCTACTAGTTTTTATCCTGGGATATTCCCTTTGTTGCCATTGGTCTGAATGAGTTCCAAAATGTTCACTTGCAGAATGCACAAAAACAGTGTTCCAAACTGCTGAATGAAAATAAAATTTAAAGTCTGTGAGATGAATGCACACATCAGAAACCAGTTTTTCAGATAGCTTCCCTGTAGTTTTTATCCTGTAATATTTGTTTTTTTTTCCATTGGCCTCAATGAGCTCCCAAATGTCCATTTCCAGAATGGACAAAAATATTGTTTTCAAACTGCTGAATCCAAATGAATGTTTAAATCTGTGAGATGAATGCACACATCACAAAGTAGTCTCTCACATAGATTCTAGGATGTATCTGAAAACATTTTATTTTTTTACTGTAGGAGTCAATGCACTTTCAAATATCTCTTCGCAGTTTCTACCAAAACAGTGAATCCCGAATGCTGAATGAAAAGAAAGCTTTACCTCTGTGAGATGAATGCACACATCACAAAACGGTTTCTCAGCTAAATTCTTTCTAGTTTTTCTGGGCTATTAGCTTTTTTGCTGGTGTTCAATGAGTTCCCAAATATCCATTCACAGAATGGTCAAAAGCATTTTTTCCAAAATGCTGAATCATAAGAAAGGTTTAATTCAGTGAGTTGAATGCACACAACACAAAGCCATTTCTCAGAAAGCTTCTTTGTAGATTTATCTGAATATATTTTCTTTTTCACCATAGGCCTCAATGCACTCCCAACTATCCCTTTGCAGATTCAACAAAAACAGTATTTCCAAACTGCTGATTGAAAAGAAAGGTTTTGGCTGGGTGTGGTGGCTCAAGCCTGTAATCTCAGCACTTTGGGAGGCCGAGATGGGTGGATCACGAGGTCAGGAGATTGAGACCATCCTGGCTAAAATGGTGAAACCCCGTCTCCACTAAAAATACAAAACCTAGCCAGGCGAGGTGGCAGGCACCTGTAGTCCCAGCTACTCGGGAGGCTGAGGCAGGAGAATGGCGTAAACCCAGGAGGCGGAGCTTGCAGTGAGCTGAGATCCGGCCACTGCACTCCAGTCTGGGTGACAGAGCGAGACTCCGCCTCAAAAAAAAAAAAAGAAAGAAAAGAAACGTTTTATTTTCTGAGGTGAATGTGCAGATCACTGATCAGTTTCTCAGATAGCTTCCTCCTATTTTTTATCTTGGGATATTCACTTTCTCACCACTGGGCTAATTGATATCCTAAAAGGACAAAAACAGTGTTTCAAACCTGCTGAATCCAAAGAAAGGTTTAGCTCCGTGAGGTGAGTGCACACATCACAAAGCAGTTTCTCAGAAAGCTTCTTTCTAGTTTTTGTCTGAAGATATGTTCTTTTTCACCATAGGCCTCTATGCACTCCCAAAATCCTTCACAGATTCTACAGAAGCTGTGTTTCCAACCTGATGAATGAAAAGAAAGGTTTTTCTCCGTGAGATGAATGCACACATCACAAAGTGGTTTCTCTGATAACTTCTTTCTAGTTTTTATCATGGGATATTCACTTTCTCAGTTTTGGCCTCAATGAGCTCCCAACTGTCTATTTGCAGAATGGACAAAGTCAGTTTTCCAAAACTGCTAAATCCAAAAAAAGTTTTAACTCTGGGAGAAGAATTCACACATCACCAAGAAGTTTCTCAAAAGCTTCTTTCTAGTTTGGGTCCGAATATATTTTCTTTTAATCCATAGGCCTCAATGAACTCCCAAATATCCCTTCACAGATGCTACAAAAACAATGTTCCAAATATCCAAATGAGAATAAAGGTTTCACTCTGCCAAATGAGCGCACACATCACCAAGCAGTTTCTCAGATCAGTTCCTTCTAGCTTTTATCTGGGATATTTACTTTTTCGCTCTTGGCCTCAATGAGCTCCCAAATGTCCATTCACTGAATAGACAAAAAGAGTGTTTCCAAATTGCTAAATCAAAATAAAGGTTTAATACCATGAGATGATTGCACATGTTGGAAAGCGGTTTCTCAGAAAGCTTCTTTCTAGTTTTTATCTGAAGGTATTTTCATTTACACCATAGGTTTCACTGCACTCCAAAATATCCCTTTTCAGATACTACAAAAACAGTGTTTCCAAACTGCTGAATGGAAAGAAAGTTTTAACTCTGTGACGTGAATACACACATCACAAATTGGTTTCCCATATATTTTCCTTCTAGTTTTTATCCTGGGATATTCACCTTTTTGTCATTGGCCACAATGAGACCTCAAGTGTCCATTCGCAGAAAGGACAAAAACAGTGTTTCCAAACTGCTGAATCAAAAGAAAGGTTTACCTCTGAGATGTGATTATACATATCACAAAGCAGTTTCTCAGAAAGCTTCTTTGTAGTGTTTATTTGAAGATATTTTCTTTTTCACCATAGGCCTCAATGCACTCCCAAATATCCCTTCACAGATTCTACAAAAACAATGTTTCCAAACTGCTGAATGAAAATAAAGGGTTAATTCTACACGATGAATGCACACATCACAATGTCGTTTCACAGATAGCTTCCTTCTATTTTTTTATGCTGATATATTCACTTTTTCACCATTGGTCTCAAAGAGCTCCTAAATGTCCATTCGCAGAATGGGCAAAAACAGTGTTTCCAAACTGTTGAATCAAAGGAGAGGTTTACCTCTGAGATGAGATTGCACATATCACAAAGCAGTTTCTCAGTAAGCTTCTTTATAGTGTTTATTTGAAGATATTTTCTTTTTCACCATAGGTCTCAATGTGCTCCCAAGTATCCCTTCACAGATTCTACAAAAACAGTGTTTCCTAACTGCCAAATGAAAAGGATTAACTCTACAAGATGAATGCACACATCACAATGCCGTTTCACAGATAACTTCCTTCTATGTTTTTATGCTGATATATTCATTTTTTCACTATTGGTCTCAAAGAGCTCCCAAATGTCCATTCACAGAATGGACAAAAACAGTGTTTCCAAACTGATGAATAAAAAGAAAGGTTTAATTCTGAGATGAATGCACACATCAAAAAGCAGTTTCTCAGACAGCTTCTTTCAGTTTTTGACCGAAAATATTTACTTGTTCACTGTAAGCCTCAATTTGCACCAAATAACTTTTCACAGATTCTACACAGTGTTTCCAAACTGTTGAATGAAAAGAAAGGTTTACCTCTGTGAGATGTATGCACACATCACAAATCTGTTTCTCAGGTAGCTTTCAAGTTTTATCCTGAGATATTCACTTTTTTGCCATTGGCAAAAATGAGCTCCTGTATGTCCATTTGCAGAATGGACAAAAATAGTGTTTCCAAACTGGTGAATGAAAAGAAAGGTCCTTTCTGTGAGATTAATGCACACATCACAAAGTGGTTTCCCAGATAGCTTCCTTCTAGTTTTTATCATGGGTTGTTCATTTTGTCACCATTGGCCTCAATGAGTTCCCAAATGTCCATTCACAGAGTGCACAAAATCAGTGTTTCCAAACTGCTGAATCAAAAGAAAGGTTTAACTCTGTTAGAAGAATGCTCACCTCACAAAGCAGTTTCTGAGAAAGCTTCTTATTAATTTTTATCTGAAGATTTTTTTTCAACCTAGACTTCAACGTGCTCCTGAATCTCCCTTCACAGATTCTACAAAACCTGTTTTTCCAAACTGCTGAATGAAAAGAAAGATTTGTCAACTAAGCTTAATGCATACATTGCAAGGCAGTTTCTCACAAAGCTTCTTTCTAGATTTTATCAGAAAATATTTTCTTTTTCACCATAGACCTCATTGTGGTCAAAAATGTCCCTTTGCAGAATGGACAAAATCAGTGTTTAAAAACTGCCAAATGAAAAGAAAGTTTTGACTGTGCAAGGTGAATGTGCACATCGTTAAGTGGGTTCTCAGAGAGCTTCCTACTAGTTTTGATCTCAGCATATTCCATTTTTCGTCTTTGGTCACAATGGGCTCCCAAATGTCCATCCACAGAATGGACAAAAACAGTGTTTCCAAACTTCTGAATCAAAATAAAGGTTTAACTCTGTGAGATGAATGGACACCCCAAAAAGCAGTTTCTCAGAAAGTTTATTTCTAGTTTTAAATGTGAAGGTATTTCCTTTTTCACTATAGGCATCAATGTCTTCCCAAATATCCTTTGCAGATTCTCCAAAAGTAGTGTTTCCAAACTGCTGACTGAATAGAAAGGATTAATTCTGCAAGATGAATGTACATATCACAAAGTGGTTTCACAGATAGCTTCCTTCTTGTTTCTATTCTGGGATATTCACATTTTCATCATTGGCCTCAGTGATCTCCCAAACGTCCATTCCTCCAATGGAGAAAAATCATGCTGCCAAACTGCTGAATCAAAAGAAAGGTTTACCACTGTGAGAATCATGCACACATCACAAAGGTGTTTCTCAGAAAGATTATTTCTAGTTTTTATCTGAATATATTTTCATTTTCACCATAGGCCCCAATGCACTCCCATATATTCCTTTGCAGATTCTACAAAAATGGTGCTTCCAAACTACTGAATGAAAAGTGCATTCATCTGTGAGAAGAATGCACACATTACAAGGTGATTTCTAAGAGAGCCGACTACTAGTTTTTATCCTGGGATATTCACTTTTTTACCTTTGGCCTCGATCTCCCAGATGTCCATTCACAAAATGGACAAAAACAGTGTTTCCAAACTGCTGAATGAAAAGAAAGTATACTTCTGAGACAAGAATGCACACATCACAAAGTGTTTTCCCAGATAGCTTCTTTCTAGTTTGTATCCTGGGATACTCACTTTTTCACCATTGGTCTCAATGTACTACTAGATGTCCATTCACCTATTGGACAAGAACAGTGTTTCTAAACTTCTGAATGAAAAGAATGGTCTAACCCTGTGAGATAAATGCACAGATCACAAAGCAATTTCCCAGATAGCTTCCTTCTACATTTTATCCTGGGATATTTGCTTTTTCATCTTAACTTCAATGAGCTTCCAAATGTCCATTTGCAGAATGGAAAAAAACAGAGTTTCCAAAATGCCAAATCAAAAGAAAGGTTTAACTCTGTGAGATGAATGCATGCATCACAAAGCAGTTTCTCAGATAGTTTCCTTCTAGTTTTTATTTTGTGATATTCACTTTTTTTGCCAGTGGCCTCAATGAGCTCCCAAAAGTCCATTCACAGAATGGACAAAAACAGTTTCCAAACTGCTGAGTCAAAAGAAAGGTTTAACTTGGTGAGATGAATGCACACATCACAAAGCAGTTTCTCAGAAAGGTTCTTTCTCATAGTTATCTGAAGATTTTTTTTTCACTATAGGCTTCTATACACTCCCAAATATCCATTCACAAATTCTACAAAAACAGCATTTCCAAACTGCTGAATGAAAAGAAAGGTTTAACTCTGTGAGATGAATGCACTTGTCACAAAACAGTCTCTCAGATAGTTTTCTTCTAGTTTTTATCCTGGGATATAAGCTTTTTCACCATTGGCCTCAAAGGGTTCCCTTAAGCAGAAAGGATGAAAAAAGTGTATCCGTACTGGTTAATCAAAGAACAATTTAACTCTGTGAGGTGAATACACACATCACAAAGCAATTCCTCAGAAAGCTTCTTTCTAGCTTTTATCTGAAGATATTTTCTTTTTCTCCATAGCCCTCAATGCTTTCCCAGATAGATATCCCTTCACAGATTCTACGAAAACAATGTTTCAAAACTGCTGAATGAAAATAAAGTTTTAACTTTGTGAGATGAATGCACACATCACAGATAGGTTTCTCAGATAGCTTCCTTCTAGTTTTTAATCTGAGGATATTCATTTTTTTAGACATTGGTCTCAATGAGTCCCAAATGTCCATTCACAGAATAAACTAAAACAGTGTTTCCAAACTGGTGAATCAAAGGAAAGTTTTAACTGTGTGAGATGAATGCACACATCACCAAGCAAAATCTCAGAAAACTTCTTACTACTTTTTATCTGAAGATATTTTCTTTTAACCATAGGCCTCAAAATGCTCCCAAATATCCATTCACAGATTATACAAAAACAGTGTTTCCAAACTGCTAAATGAAAAGAAAGTTTTATCTCTGTGAGATGAATGCACACATCACAAAGCCTTTTCTCAGATAGATCCCCTCTAGTTTTTTTCCTGGGATATTTGCTTTTTCATCATTGGCATCAACAAGCTCCCAACTGTCCATTTACAAAATGTACAAAAACAATGTTTCCAAACTGCAGAATCAAAAGAAAGGTTTAACTGTGTGAGATGAATGCACACATCACAAAGAAATTTCTCAGAAAGCTTCTTTCTAGTTTTTATCTGAGGATATTTTGTTTTTAACCATAGGCCTTGATGTGCTCCCAAGTAACCCTTTGCAGATTTCTCAAAAACAGTGTTTCCAAACTGCTGAATGAAAAGAAAAGTTTAACTCTGTGAGATGTATTCACAGATCACAAAATGGTTTCCAAGATAGCTTTCTTCGAATTTTTATCCTGGGATATTCACTTTTCCCAAATTATCCTTAATGAGCTCCCAAATGTCTATTTGCTGAATAACAGTAACTGGGTTTCCAAAATACTGAATCAATAGAAATATGTAAATCTTTGAGATGAATGCACACATCACAAAGGGTTTCTTAGAAGGCTTCTTTATAGTTTTATCTGAAGATATTTTCTTTTTCACCATAGACCCCAATGTGCTCTCAAATATCCCTTCATAGATTCTACAAAACCAATGTTTCCAAACTGCTAAATGAAAATAAACATTTAACACTATGAGATGAAGGTACACATCACAAAGCCGTTCCTCAGATAGCTTCCTTCTGAAGATATTTTATTTGTCATTGTAGGCCTCAATGTGCTCCCAAAATCACTTCATAGATTCTACAAAAACAATGTATCCAAGTTGTTGAATGAAAAGAAATTTTTAACTCTGTGAGATGAATGCACACATCATAGATCAGCTTCTCAGACAGCTACCTTCTAGTTTTTATCCTGTGATATTCGCTTTTTCACCATTAGTCTCAACGAGTTCTCAAATGTCCATTTGCAGAATGGACAAAAACAGTGTTTTCAAACTGCTGAATCCAAAGAAAGGTTTATCTCTGTGAGATAAATGCACACGTCACAAAGCAATTGCTCAGAAAGCTTCTTTCTAGTTTTTATATGAAGATATTTTCTTTCCACAATAGGCCTCAATGCGCTCCCAAATAACCCTTTGCAGATTCTACAAAACTGTTTCCAAACTGCTGAATATAAAGAAAGGTTTAACTCTATGAAATGAATGTGTACATCACCAAAAGGTTACTCAGATAGCTTCCCTTCTCGTTTTCATCCTAGTACATTTGCTTTGTCACAATTGGCCTCAATGACCTCCCAAATGTCCATTCACAGAATGGACAAAAACAGTGTTCACAAAATGCTGAAACCAAAGAAAGGTTTATCTCTGTGAGATGAATGCACACATCACAAAGCAGTTGCTCAGAAAGCTTCCTTCTAGTTTTTATGTGAAGATATTTTCTTTTCACCATAGGCCTCAATGCGCTCCCAAATATCCCTTTGCAGGTTCTATAAAACAATTTCCAAACTCCTGAATATAAAGAAAGGTTTAACTCTGCTAGATAAATGCACATGTCAGTAAGCCCTTTCTCAGATAGCTTCCTTCTAATATTTATCCTAGGATATTCTCTTTTCTACCATTGGCTTCAGTGAGCTCCCAAATATTCATTTCCAGAATGGAGAAAAACAGTATTTCGAAACTGCTGAATGAAAATAAATATTTAACTCTGTTAAAATAATGCACACATCACAAAGCAGTTTCTGATAAAGCTTGTTTGTATTTTTATGTGAAGATATTTTCTTTTCCACCATAGGCTTGAAGGCTTTCCCAAATATCCCTTCTCAAATTCTGCATAAACAGTATTACCAACTGCTGAATGAAAAGAAAGGTTTAACTCTGTGAGATGAGTGCACACATCACTAAGCAGTTTCTCAGATAGATTCCTTCCAGTTTTTATCCTGGGACATTCAACTTTTTGCCTTTGGATTAAATGAACTCTCAAATGTCATCCCCAGAATGGACAAAAACAGAATTTCCCACTGCTGAATCAAAAGAAAAGTTTAACTCTGTGAGATGAATGCACACATCACAGAGCAGTTTCTCAGAAAGATTCCTTCTAGTTTTTATCTGAAGATATTTTTTTTTCACCATAGGACTCAATGCACTCCAAAATATCCCTTTGCAGATTCTGCAAAAATAGTTTCCAAACTCCTGAATGAAATGAAAGGTTGATTTCTGCGAGATGAATGTGCACACCATCAAATGGTTTCTCAGATAGCTTTCTTCTAGTTTTATCCTGGGATATTCACTATATCACCATTGGCCTCAATAACCTCCCAAATGTCCTTTGGAAAAACGGACAAAAACATTGTTTCCATACTGCTGAATCAAAAGAAATGTTTAACTCTGCAATTTGAATCCATGCATCACAAAGCAGTTTCTCGGAAAGCTTCTTTCTAGTCTTTATGTAAAGATGCTTTCTTTTTTTACCACAGGTCTCAATGACCTCCCAAATATCCTTTGCAGATTATATAAAAGCAGTGTTTCCAAACTGCTGACTAAAATGAAAGGATTAACTCTGTGAGATAAATGCACATTTCACATAGTGGTTTCTCAGATAGCTTTCTTCTAGGTTTTTCCTTGGCATATTCACTTTTTCCCACACATCACAGAGCAGTTTCTCAGAAAACTTCTTTATAGTTTTTCTCTGAAGATATTCTCTTTTTCTCCACAGGCCTGAATGGGTCCCAAATATACATTCAGTTTCTACAAAAACAGCATTTCAAAACTGCTGCATGAAAAGAAAGGTTTAACACTGTGAGATGAATTCACACATCACAAAGTGGTTTCTCAGATAGCTTCCATCCAGTTTTATCCCAGGATATACACTTTTTTGCCATTGGACTCAAACAGCCCTCAAATGTCCATTCATAGAATGAATAAAAACAGTGTTTCCAGATTGCTGAATAAAAAGAAGGTTTAAACTCTGGGGGGGGGGGGGTGAATGAACACATCACAAAGCAGTTTCTAAGAAAGCTTCTTCCTAGTTTTTATCTGAAGATATTTTCTTTTTCAACATTGATCTCAATGCATTCCCAAATATCCCCTCACAGATTCTACAGAAACAATGTTTCCAAACTACCAAATGAATGGAATGATTTAACTCTGTGAGATGAATGCACAAATCACAAAGCTGTTTCTCAGACAGCTTTCTTATCCTTCCCTCTCCTAGGATATTCGCTTTTTCGATGTTGACTTCAACAAACTCCAAAATGTCCATTTGCAGAATGGACAAAAACAGTGTTTCCAAACTGTTGAATCAAAAGGAAATTTTACCTCCAGGAGATGAATGCACACATTGCACAGCAGTTTCTCAGAAAACATGTTTCTAGTTTTTTATCTGAAGATATATTATTTTCACTGTAGGCCTTAATGCACTCCCCAATATCCCTTTGCAGATTCTACAAAAACAGTGCTTCTAAGCTGCTGAATGAAAAGAAAGGTTTAACTCTGTGAGATGAATGCACACATCACAAAGCAGTTTCTCATGTATCTTCCTTCTAGTTTTCATCCTGTGCTATGCTTTATTACACCTTTGGCCTCAATGAGCTCCCAAATATCCTTTCACAGAGTGGACCAAAACAGTGTTTCCCAACTGCTGCATCAAAAAGAAAGTTTACCTCTGTGAGATGAATGCAAACATCAAAAAGCAGTTTCTTTGAAAGCTTCTTTCTGGTTTTTATTTGAAGGTTTTTTTTGACCATAGGCCTCAAAGTGTCAAAATCATCCCTTCACAGATGCTACAAAAACAGTGTTCCAAACATCCAAATGAAAAGAAATGTTTAACTCTGTCAAATGAATGGACACATCACCAAGCAGTTTCTCAGATCGGTTCCTTCTAGCTTTTAACTGGTATATTTGCTTTTTCTCTCTTGGCCTCAATGAGCTCCCAAATGTCCATTTGCCGAATAGACAAAAAGAGTGTTTCCAAATTGCTATATCAAAATAAAGGTTTAACACTATGAGATGATTGCACACATTGGAAGGCAGTTTCTCAGAAAGCTTTTTTCTAGTTTTTATCTGAAGGTATTTTCATTTACACCATAGGTTTCACTGCGCTCCAAAATATCCCTTTTCAGATATTACAAAAACAGTGTTTCCAAACTGATGAATGAAAAGAAAGTTTTGACTCTGTGACGTGAATACACACATCACAAATTGGTTTCCCATATATTTTCCTTCTAGTTTTTATCCTGGGATATTCACCTTTTTGTCATTGGCCACAATGAGACCTCAAGTGTCCATTCGCAGAAAGGACAAAAACAGTGTTTCCAAACTACTGAATCAAAAGAAAGGTTTGCGTCTGAGATGTGACTGCACACATCACAAAGCAATTTCTCAGAAAGCTTCTTTGTAATGCTTATTTGAAAATATTTTCTTTTTCACCATAGGCCTCAATGTCCTCTCAAATATCCCTTCACAGATTCTACAAAAACAGTGTTTCCAAACTGCTGAATGAAAAGAATGGATTAACTCTACAAGATGAATGCACACATCACAATGCCGTTTAACAGCTAGCTTCCTTCTATTTTTTGTGTTGATATATTGACTTTTTCAGCAATTTGGGACAATTTGGGACATGTGGGACAATTTAGGACAATGTCCCAAAGGGACATTTGGGACTATTTTAGGCCTACATGAAAAAGAAAATATCTTCAGAGAAATTATAGAAAGAAGCTTTCTGAGAAACTACTTTGTAATGTTTACATTCATCTCACAAAGTTATAAATTTATTCTGCTTCAGCAGTTTGGAAGCACTGTTTTTGTCCATTCTGACATTTAGGAGATCATTGAGTCCAAGGGCAAAAAAGCAAATATCCCTGGAAGAACACTAAAAGGAAGATACCTGAGAAACAGTTTTGTGATGTCTGCATTCATCTCGCAGAGTTAAACTTTTCTTTTCATTCACCAGTTTGGAAACTGTTTTTGTAGAACCTGTGAAGGAATATTGGTGAGTGCATTGAGGCCTATAGTAAAAAGTAAATATCTTCAGATAAAAATTAGATAGATGCTCTCTGAGAAACTACGTTTTTATGTATGCATTCATCTGCCTGAGTTAAACTATTCTTTGGATTCAGCAATTTGGAAAAACTGTTTTTGTCCTATCTGATAAGGGATATTTGGGAACTCATTGAGGCCAATGGCAAAAAAAGCCAGTATCCCAGGATGAAAACTAGAAGCAAGTTATCTGAGAAACTGCTTTTTTGTGTGTGCATTCATCCCACAGATTCTACAAAGCCAGTGTTTCCAAACTCCTGAAAGAAAAGAAAGGTTTAACTCTGAGAGTTGAAAGCACACATGACAAAGCAGTTTCTCAGATAGTTCCTTCTAGTTTTTTTCTTGGGATATTCACTTTTTCAAAATTGGCTTTAATGAGATCCTAAGTGTCCATTAGTAGAATGGACAAACTCAGTGTTTCCAAGCTGCTGAATCAAAATGAAGGTTTATCTCTGTACTATGATAGCACACATCACAAAGCAGTTTCTCAGAAAGCTTCTGTCTAGTTTTTATCTGAAGATATTTTCTTTTTCTGCATAGGCCTCAAAGCATCCCAAATATAAATTTGCAGATTCTACAAAATCAGAGATTCTAAACTGCTGAATGAAAAGAAAGGTTTAACTCTGTGAGAAGAATGCACACACGACAAAGCAGTTTCTCAGATAGCTTCCTTCTACTTTTTATGCTGGGATATTCAGTTTTTTGCTGCTGAGCTCATATTTTACTGTTTAGTGTTTCTCTTGGTATATTTTCCACCTTGGTGCCAATGAGCTCTCAAAAGCCCATTCGCAGAACGAACAAAAAAAGTGTCTCCAAACTGCTGACACAGAAGAAAGGTTTAACTCTGTGAGATGAGTGCACACTTCACAAAGCCATTTCTCAGAAAACTTGTTTCTAGTTTTTATCTGAAGATAATTTTTTTCACCATAGTCCTCAATGTGCTCCCAAATATCCCTTCCCAGATTCTACAAAAACAGTATATCGAAACTGCTGAATGAAAAGAAAGTTTAACTCTGCAATATGAAAGCACACATCACAAAGCGGCCTCTCAGATAGTTTATGTATTGCTTTTATCCCAGGAAATTTGCTTTTTCACCATTGACCTCAATAATCTCCCAAATGTCCATTTGCTGAATGCACAAAAACAGTGTTTCCAAGCTGCTGAATAAAAAGAAAGTTTTATCTCTGTGAGATGAATGTACATATCACAAAGCAGTTTCTCAGGAAGCTTCCTTCTAGTTTTTTTTTTGGAAGACATTTTCTTTTTCTCCATAGGCCTCAATATGCTCACAAGTATGTCTTCACAGATTCTACAAAAAGAGTGTTTCCAAACTGCTGAATGAAAAGAAAAGTTTAACTCTGAGAAATGCATGCACACAAGACCGTGCAATTTCTCAGATAGCTTTCTTGTAGTTTTTATCCTGAGATATATGCTTTTTTCCCTTTGGCCTCAATGAGCTCCCGTATGTCCATTCCCAGAATGGACAAAAGCAGTGTTTCCAAACTGCTGAATCATAAGGAAGTTTTATCTCCACGAGATGAATGTACACATCACAAATCAGTTTCCCAGAAAGCTTCTTTCTAGTTTTCATCTGAAGATATTATTTTTCACCATTGGCCTCAAAGCACTCCCAAATATCCCTTTGCATATTCTACAAAAAGTGTTTCCAAAGTCCTGAGTGAAAAGAAAGGTTCACCTTCGTGAGATGAATGTACACATAACAAAATGGTTTCCCAGATAGCTTCCTTCTAGATTTTATCCTGGGATATTCTCTTTTTCACTATTGACCTCAATGAGCTCCCAAATGTCCATTCTCCATATGAACAAAAACAGTGTTTCCAAACTGCTGAATGAAAAGAATGATTCAACTCTGTGAGATCAATACACACACACACATCATAAAGCAGTTTTTCAGTCATCTTTCTTCTGGTTTTTATCCTGGGATATATGCTTTTTCGCCATTGTTCTCAATGAGCTCCCAAATGTCCATTCGCAGAATGGACAAAAACAGTGCTTCAAAAGTGCTGAATCAAAAGAAAGGTTTATCTCTGTCAGATGAATCCACATATCACCAAGTAGTTTCTCATAAATTTCTTTCTAGGTTTTAGTGGAAGATTTTTTTCACTATAGGCCTCAAAGTACTCCCAAATATCCCTTCGAAGATTCTATAAAAACAGTATTTCCAAACTCCTGAGTGAAGAGAAAAGTTTACTTTGGTTAGATGAATGAACACATCAGAAAACGATTTCCCATATAGCTTCTTTCTGGTTTTCGTCCTGCGATATTCGTTTTTTCACCATTGACCAAAAAGTGCTAGTAAATGTCTAATGGAAAAATTAACAAACAAGGTTTCCAAACTGATGAATCAAAAGAAAGGTTTAACTCTGGGATATCAATGCACACATCACATAGCAGTTTTTTCAGAAAGCTTCTTTTTACTTTTTATTCGAAGATTTTTTCCTTTTCACCATAGGGCTCAATGTGCTCCCAAGTACCTCTTACCAGATTCTACAAAAACAGTGTTTCCAAACTGCCAAATTAAATGAAAGGTTTAAATCTGTGAGATGAATGCCCGCATCACCAAGAGATCTCTCAGATAGCTTCCTTGTAATATTTATCCTTGGATAATCTCTTTATCACCATTGGTGTCAATTATCTGTCACATGTGCATTCACAGAATAGACAAAAAGAGTGTTTCTAAACTCCTAAATCAAAAGAGAGGTTTTGACGAAAAGTGAAAAGTGAAATATCCTCAAATAAAAGCTAGAAAGAAGTGTTCCAAGAAACTGCTCTCGAATATGTACATTCATCTCAGACAGGTAAAGCTTTCCTTACACTACCCAGTTTGATAACTCTGTCTTTGAGGAATCTGCAAAGGGACATTAGGTGGCGCCTGGAGACCTATGCTGAGCAAGGAAATATCTTCAGATGAAAACCACAGAGAAGCTTTCTGAGCAATTGTTTCATGATGTGTGTATTCATCTCATAGAGTTAAACCATTCTTTGGATTGAGCAGTTTGAAATCACTGTTTATGTGGAATCTGAGAAAGGACATTTGGGAATGCTATGAAGAATATGGTGAAAAAAAAAATCCACAGATATAAACCAGAAGGAAGCTTTCTGTGAAACTGCTATGTGTCATATGAATTCCACTCGCACAGCTAAGCTTCTCTTTTCACTGAGCAGTTTTCTAACACTGTTTTTGTTTAGTCTACGAATGGATATTTGGGAGCACTTTGAGGCTTATGGTGAACAAGGAAATATCTTGAGATGGAAACTGGAAAGAAACTTTCAGAGGAACTGCTTTGTGACCTGTGAATTCCACTCACAGAGTTATACCTCTCTTCTCATAGAGCACTGGGGAAACACTTTTGTAGAAAAAGCTACCAAGGGTTATTTGGAACACATTGATGACTATGGTGAAAAAGGAAATATCCTCAGAAAAAAACTGGAAAGAAGCTTTCTGTGAAACTGCTTTTTGATATGTGTGTTCATCTCACATAGATAAAGCTTTCATTACATTAACCAGCTTGGAAACTCTGTCATGGACAGATCCGCGAAGTCACATTTGGGAGCACATTCAGGCCTATGGTGAAAAAGGAAATATCTTCAGATAAACACTGGAGAGAAGCTTTCTGAGAAACTCATTTGTGATGTGTACATTCCATTCAAAAAGTTTTACCTCTTCTATCATAGGGCGATATTTGAACACTGTTTGTGTAAAACCTAAAATGTGATATTTCAGAGTGCATTGAAGACTATGGTGAAAAGTGAAACATCCTCCAATAAAAGCTAGAAAGAAGCATTCCAAGAAACTGCTTTCTGATATGTGCATTCATCTCACTGAGGCAAAGCTTGCCTTACATTGTCTAGTTTGGTAACTCTGTACTTGAGGAATCTGCAAAGGGACATTAGGTGGTGCCCAGAGGCCTATGATGAGCAAGGAAATATCATCAGATGAAAACTGGTGAGAAGCTTTCTGAGAAACTGCTTTATGATGTGTGTATTCATCTCATAGAGTTAAACCGTTCTTTGGATTGAGCAGTTTGAAATCACTGTTTCTGTGGAATCTGAGAAAGGACATTTGGGAACACTATTTAGAAGATGCCGAAAAAGAACTATCCTCAGATAAAAACCAGAAGGAAGCTTTCTGTGAAACTGATTTGTGTCATGTGAATTCCTTTCGCACAGTTAAGCTTTTCTTTCCATTCAGCAGTTTTCTAACACTGTTTTTGTCAGTCTGCAAAGGGATATTTGATAGCGCTTTGAGGCTTATGGTGAAAAAGGGAATTTCTTCCAAAGGAAAATGGAGAGAAGCTGTCCAAGGAACTGCTTTGTGACGTGTGAATTCCACTCACAGAGTTATACCTCTCTTCTCATAGAGCATTGGGGAAACACTTTTGGAGAAAAAGCTACCAAGTGATATTAAGGAGCATACTGACGCCTATGGTGATAAAGGAAATAATCTCAGACAAAAACTGGAAAGAAGCTTTCTCTGAAACTGCTTTGTGATATGTGTATTCATCTCACACAGATGAAGCTTTCTTTATATTACACATCTTGGAAACTCTACCATGGACGGATCCGTGAAGGGACATTCGGGAGCCCATTCTGGCCTATAGTGAAAAAGGAAATATCTTCAGATAAAAACTGGAGAGAAGCTTTCTGAGAAACACCTTTCTGATGTGTGCATTCCACTCAGGGAGTTATACCTCTTTTCTCTTAGGGAAGTGTTTGAACACTGATCGTGTAAACCTAAAAATGGTATTTTTGAGCACAATGAAAACAATGGTGAAAAGGGGAAAATCCTCAAATAAAACCTAGAAAGAAGCGTTCTGAGAAACTGCTTCCTGATATGTGTATTCATGTCACAGAGATAAAGATTTCCTTGCATTGCCCAGTTTGGAAACTCTGTCTTTGAGGAATCTGCAAAGGGACATTAGGTGGCGCCCGGAGGAATATGTTGAGTAAGGAAATATCTTCCAAAGAAACCTTTAGAGACACTTTCTGAGCAACTACTTTTGGATGTGTGTGTTCACCTCATAGAGTTAAGCCATTCTTTGGATTGGGCAGTTTGAAATCATTGTTTCTGTGGAATCTGAGAAAGGACTTTTGGGAACGCTATGAAGAATAAGGTGAAAAAGGAATATCCTCAGATTGAAACTGGAAGGAATATTTCTGTGAAACTGCTATGTGTCGTGTGAATTTCATTCACACAGATAAGCTTCTCTTTTCATTGAGCAGTTTTCTAACACTGCTTTAGTTTATTCTGCAAAGGGATATTCGGGAGTGCTTTGAGGCTTATGGTGAAAAATGAAATATCCTCAGAAAAAAAATGGAAAGAAGCTTTCTGTGAAACTGCTTTCTGATATGTTTATTCATCTCATGTAGATAAAGCTGTCTTTCCATTACACAGCTTGGACACTCCGTCATGGACGGATTCACAAAGAGACATTCAGGAGGACATTGAGGCCTATGGTGAAAAAGGAAATATCTTCAGATAAAAACTGGAAAGAAGCTTTCTGGGAAACAGCTTTGTGATGTGTGCATTCCACTCAGGGAGTTATACCTCTTTTCTCATAAGGCAGTGTTTGAACACTGTTCCTGTAAAACCTAAAAAGTGATACTTTGGAGCGCATTGAAGACTATGGTGAGAAGTGAAATATCCTCAAATAAAACCCAGAAAGAACTGTTCCATTTGGTGGTACCCCGAGGCCTGTGGTGAGCAAGGAAATGTCTTCCAATGAAAATTGGAGAGAAGCTTTGCTCTCCAATTGGAGAGCAACTGCTTTGTGTTGTGTGTATTCATCTCATAGAGGTAAACTACGCTTTGGATTGGGCAGTTTGAAATCACTGTTTCTGTGGAATCTGAGGAAGGACATTTGGGAACACTCTTTAAAATATGGAGAAATAAATATCCTCAGATAAAAACCAGAAGGAAGTTTTCTGTGAAACTGCTATATGTCCTGTGAATTCCTCACGTGTAGTTAAGCTTCTCTTATCGTTGAGCAGTTTTCTAGCACTGTTTATGTTTAGCATGCAAAGGGATATTCGGGAGCACTTTGAGGATTATCATGAGAAAGGAAATATGTTTAGATAGAAACTGGAGAGAAGCTTTCTCAGGAGCTGCTTTATGACGTGTGCATTCCACTCACAGAGTTATAGCTCTCTTCTCATAGAGCATTGGGGAAACACTTTTGAAGATAAAGCTACCCATGGGTATTTGAGAGCATATTGATGCCTATGGTGAAAAAGGAAATATCCTCATACAAAAATTGGAAGGAAGCTTTCTGTGAAAGTGCTTTGTGTTACATGTATTCATCTCATGTATGTAAAGCTTTCTTTACATTGCACAGCTTGGAAATTCTGTCATGGTTAGATCCGTGAGGGCACATTTGGGAGAACATGCATACCTAAGGTGAAAAAGGAAACATCTTCATATATAAACCGGAGAGAAGCATTCTGAGAAACTCCTTTGTGATATGTGCATTCCACTAAAGGAGTTATATCTACTTTATCATAGGGCAATATTTGAACACTGTTGGTGTAAAATATAAAAAGTGATATTTCGGAGCACATTGAAGACTATGGTGTAAAGTGAAATAACCTCAAATAAAGCCAGAAAGAAGCGTTCCAAGAAACTGCCCTCGGATATGTGCATTCATTTCACAAAAGTGAAGCTTACTCTACCTTGCTAAGTTTGGACACTCTGTCTTTGAGGAATCTGCAAAGGGATATTAGGTGGCGCCCAGAGGCGTCTGGTGAGAAAGGAAATGTCTTCCGTTGAACACTGGAGAGAAGCTTTCTGAGTAACTGCTTTATGATGTGTGTATTCATCTCTTAGAGTTAAACCATTCTTTGGATTGAGGAGTTTGAAATCACTGTTTCTTTGGAACGTGAGAAAGGACATTTGAGAATGCTCTTTAGAATATGCTGAAAAGGAAATATCCTCAGATAAAAACCAGAAGGAATTCTTTTGTGAAACTACTCGGTGTCATGTGAATTCCACTCACACAGTTAAGCTTCTCTTTTCATTGAACAGTATTCTAACACTGTTTTTGTGTAGTCTGCGAAGGGATATTCGGGAACGCTTTGATGCTTATAGTGAAAACTTAAATATCTTCATATAGAAACTGGAGAGAAGCTTTCCGAGTAGTTATTTTGTGATGTATGTATTCCACTCACAGTGTTATACCTCTCTTGTCATATGGCATCAGGGAAACCCTTTTGGAGAAAAAGGTACCAAGGGATATTCGGGAGTATATTGACGCCTTTGGTGTAAATGGAAACAGCCTCAGACAAACACTGGAAGGAAGCTTTCTATGAGACTACTATGTGCCATGTGTATTCATCCAATATAGATAAAGCATTACGCAGCTTGGAAACTATGTTATGGACGGATTGGCAAAGGGACATTCAGGAGCACATTCAGGCCTATGGTGTAAAAGAAAACATCTTCAGATAAAAACTGGAGAGAAGCTTTCTGAGAAACTGCTTTGTGATTGTGCATTCCAATCAGGGAGTTATACTTCTTTTCTCATAAGGCAGTGTTTCAACACCATTCCTATAAAACCGAAAAAGTGATATTTCGTAGCACGTTGAAGACTATGGCGAATAATGAAATATCCTAAAATAAAACTTAGAAACATGCATTCCAAGAAACTGTTCTCTGATGTGTTCATTCATTTCACAAAGTTAAAGTTTACTCTACATTGTCCAGTTTGGAAACTCTGTCTTTGAGGAATCTGTGAAGGGATATTAAGTGGCACCCGGAGGCTGGTGGTGAGCAAGGAAATGTCTTCTGATGGAAACTTCAGAGAAGCTTTCTAAGGAACTGCTTTGTGATGTGTGTATTCATCTCATAGAGTTAGACCATTCTTTGGATTGAGCAGTTTGCAATCACAGCTTCTGAGGAATCTGAGGAAGGGTGTTTGGGAACGCTCTTTAGAATATGGAGAAAGAAATACCCTCATATAAAAACCAGAAGGAAGCTTTCTGTGAAATTGCTCTGTGTCGTGTGAATTCCACTCACACATTTAAGCTTCTGTTTTCCTTGAGCAGTATTCTAACAGTGTTTCTGTTCAGTCTGCAAAGGGATATTCGGGAGCACTTTGAGGCTTATGGTGAAAACGGAAATATCTTCAGATAGAAACTGGAGAGAAACTTTCCGAGAAGCCACTTTGTGATGTGTGTTTTCCACTCACAGTGTTATACCTTTCTTCTCATAGAGGATTGGGGCATCTCTTATGGAGAAAATGCTACCAAGGGAAATTCGGGAGTATATGGATGGCTACAGTGAAAAAATAAAATATCCTCAGACAAAAACTGGATAGAAGCTTTCTGTGAAACTGTTTTATGATAGATATGTTTATTCATCTCACATAGATAAAACTGTTGTTATATTTTGCAGTTTGGAAACTCCGTCATGGACAGATCCATGAAGAGACATTTGGGAGCACTTTCAGGGTGATGACGAAAAAGGAAATCTTGCAGATGAAAACTGGAGAGATGCTTTCTGAGACACTGGTTTGTGATGTGCATTCGACTCATGGAGTTATACCTCTTTTCTCATAAGGCAGTGTTTGAACACTGTTCCTGTAAAACCAAAAATGTGATATTTCAGAACGCATTGAAGACTATGGCAAAAAGTGAAATATCTTCAAATAAAACCCAGAAAGAAACGTTCCAAGAAACTACTCTTTGATGTGTGCATTCATTTGACAGACTAAAGCTTACTCTACATTGTCCAGTTTGGAAATTGTGTTTTTGAGGAAACTGAGAAGAGATATTAAGTGGCACCTGGAAGCCTGTGGTGAGCAAGGAAATATCTTCAGATGATAACTGGAGATAAGCTTTCTGAGCAAGTGCTTTGTGATGTGTGTATTCATCTCATAGAGTTAAACCATTCTTTGGTTTGAGCAGTTTGAAATCACTGTTTCTGTGGAATCTGAGGAAGGACATTTGGGAATGCTCTTTAGAATATGGAGAAAGAAATATCCTCAGATAAAAAACAGAAGGATGCTTTCTCTGAAACTGCTATGTGTCGAGTGAATTCCTCTCACTCAGTTAAGCTTCTCTTTTCATTGAGCAGTTTTCTAACACTTTTTATGTTCAGTGTGAGAAGGGATATTAGGGAATGCTTTGAGGCTTACAGTGAAAAAGGAAATATGTTCAGATAGAAAGTGGAGAGAAGCTTTCCAAGGAACTGCTTTGTGAGTGTATATTCAAGTCACAGTGTTTTACCTCCCTTCTCATACAGCGTCGGGAAACCTCTTTTGGAGAAAAAGGACACAATTGCTATTCAGGCACATTGACACCTTTGGTGAAAAGGGAAATAGCCTCAGACAAAAACTGGAAAGAAGCTTTCTGAAAAACTGCTCCATACTATGTGTATTGCTCTCACATAGGTAAAGCTTTCTTTACATTATGCAGCTTGGAAACTCTGTCACGGATGGATCTGTGAAGGGACATTCAGGAGCACACTCAGGACTATAATGAAAAAAGAAATATCTTCAGATAAAAACTGGAAAGAAGCTTTCTGTGAATCTTCTTTTTGCTCTGTTTATTCATCGCACACAGATAAAGCTTTATTTACATTACACATTTGGAAACACTGTCATGGACGGATCCACGAAGGGACATTTGGGAGCACATTCATGACTATGGTGAAAAAGGAAATATCTTCAGAGAAATACAGCAGAGAATCTCTCTGAGAAACTGCTTTGTGATGTGTGCATTCCACTCACTGAGTTTTGCCTCTTTTCTCATAAGGCAGTGTTTCAACACCATTCCTGTAAAACTGAAAAAGTGATAATGTGGAGCACATTGAAGAGTATGGCGAAAAGTGAAATATCCTCAAATAAAACCCAGAAAGAAGCGTTCCAAGAAACTGCTCTCTGATATATGCATTGATTTCACAGAGTTAAAGCTTACTCTACATTGCCCAGTTTGGGAACTCTGTACTTGAGGAATCTGTGAAGGGATATTAAGCAGCACCCGGAGGACTGTGGTGAGCAAGGAAATGTCTTCCGTTGATATTGGAGAGAAGCTTTCTGAGCAACTGCTTTGTGATGTGTGTATTCATCTCATAGAGTTAAAGCACTCTTTGGATTGAGAAGTTTGAAATCACTGCTTCTGTGGAATCTGAGGAAGCACATTTGGGAACACAATTTAGAATATGGAGAAAGAAATATCCTCAGATAAAAACCAGAGGGAAGCTTCCTGTGAAATGGCTATGTGTTGTGTGAATTCCTCTTGCTCAGTTAAGCTTCTCTTTTCATTGAGCAGTTTTCTAACACTGTTTATGTTTAGTGTACGAAGGAATATTCGGGAGTGCTTCGTGGTTTACAGTGAGAAAGGAAATATGTTCAGATAGAAAATGGAGAGAAGGTTTAAGAGGAACTGTTTTGTGATGTGTGCATTGCACTCACAGTGTTATACCTCTCTTCTCATACAGCATTGGGAAACCCTTTTGGAGAAAACGTTACCAAGGGATATTAGGGAGCATATTGACACCTATGGTGAAAAAGGAAATAGCTTCAGACAAAAACTGTAAAGAAGCTTTCTGCGAAACTGCTCTGTGATATGTGTATTCATCTCACGTAAATAAAGCTTTCTTTACATTATGGGGCTTGAAAACTCTGTCATGGATGGATCCGCCAAGGGACATTAGGGATCACATTCAGTCCTATGGTGAAAAAGGAAATATCTTCAGTTAAAATCCGGAGAAAAGCTTTCTGAAAAACTTCTTTGTGATGTGTGCATTCTATTCAGGGAGTTATACCTCTTTTCTCATAAGACAATGTTTGAACACTGTTCCTGTAAAACCAAAAAAGTGATATTTTGGAACGCATTGATGACTATGGTGAAAAGCGAAATGTCCTCAAAAAAACGCAGAAAGAAGCGTTCCAAAAAACTGCTCTCTGATATGTGCATTCATTTCACAGAGTTAAAGCTTACTCTACATTGCCCAATTTGGAAACTCTGTCTTTGAGGAATCTGCGAAGGGATATTAAGTGTCGCCCAGAGGCCTGTGGTGAGGAAGGAAATGTCTTCCGTTGAAAACTGGAGAGAAGATTTATGAGCAACTGCTTTATGAAGTGTGTATTCATCTCATAGAGTTAAATTATTCTTTGGATTGAGCAGTTAGATATCAGTCTTTCTGAGGAATCTGATGGTGCACATTTGGGAACGCTCTTTGGAATATGGAGAAAGAAATATCCTCATATAAAAACCAGAAGAAAGGATTCTGTGAAACAGCCATGTGTCATGTGAATTCCTCTCACTCAGTTAAGCTTCTCTTTTCATAGAGCAGTTTTCTAACATTGTTTATGTTTAGTGTGTGAAAGGATATTCGGGAGTGCTTTGAGGCTTACGGTGAAAAAGGAAATATGTTCAGATTGATACCTGAGAGAAGCTTTCTGAGGAACTGCTTTGTGTTGTGTGCATTCCACTCACAGTGTTATAATTCTCTTCTCATAGAGGATTGGGGAAACCCTTTTGGAGAAAAAGGTACCAAGGGATATCTGGGAGCATATTGATGCCTATGGTGAAAAGGGAAATACCCTGAGACAAACACTGGAAAGAAATTTTCTATGAAACTGCAATGTGCTATGTGTATTCATCTAACATAGATAAAGGTTTCTCCATATTATGCAACTTGGAAACTCTGTCATGGACGGATCTGCAAAGGAACATTCAGAAGCACATCCAGGACTATGGTGAAAAAGGAAATATCTTCAGAAAAAAACTGGAAAGAAGCTTTCTGTGAAACTGCTTTGCGATATGTGTATTCTTCTCACATAGATAAAACTTTCTTTGCATTATTCAGCTTGGAAAGTCTGTCATGGATGGATCTGCGAAGGGACATGCAGGAGCACATTCAGGACTATGGTGCAAAAGGCAATAACTTCAGATAAAAACCGTGGAGAAGCTTTCTGAGAAACTGCTTTGTGATGTGTGCATTCCACTAAGGAATTATACCTCCTTTCTCATAAGGCACTGTTTGAATACTCTTCCTGTAATACTGAAAAAGTGATTATTCAGAGCGCTTTGAAGACTATGGTGAAAAGTGAACTATCCTCAAATAAAACCCAGAGAGAAGCATTCAAACAAACAGTTGTCTGATATGTGCATTCACTTCACAGAGTTAAAGCTTACTCTACATTGCCCAGTTTGGAAACTCCGTCTCTGAGAAATTTGCGAAGGGATATTAAGTGGTGCCCGGAGGCTGGTGGTGAGCAAGGAAATGT
>NW_012116866.1:125171-144530 GCF_000951035.1 Colobus angolensis palliatus | reverse complement strand
TCCTGACCTCGTGATCCACCCGCCTCGGCCTCCCAAAGTGCTGGGATTACAGGCTTGAGCCACCACGCCCGGCGGAAATGTCTTCTGATGAAAACTGGAGAGAAGCTTTATGAACAACTGCTTTTAATGTGTGTATTCATCTCAAAGAGTTAAATCATTCTTTGGATTGAGCAGTGTGAATTCACTGTCTCTGTGGAACTTGAGAAAGGATATTTGGGAACGCTCTTTAGAAAATGCTGAAAAAGAAATACCCTCAGATAAAAACCGGAAGGAAGCTTTCTGTGAAACTGCTCTGTGTCATGTGAATTCCACTCGCACAGTTAAGCTTCTCTTTTTATTGAGAAGTATTCTAACACTGTTTTTGTGTAGTGTGTGAAGGGATATTTGGGAGCGCTTTCTGAGCATTGAAGACTATGACGAAAAGTGAAATATCCTCAAATAAAACCCAGAAAGAAGCATTCCAAGAAGCTTCTCTCTGATATGTGCATTTATTTCACAGAGTTAAAGCTTACTCTACATTGCCCATTTTGGAAACTGTGAGGAATCTGCTAAGGAATATTAAGTGGTGCCCGGAGTCCTGTGGTGAGCAAGGAAATGTCTTCCATTGAAAACTGGAGAGAAGCTTTCTGAGAAACTGCTTTTTGATGTGTGTATTCATCTCATAGAGTTAAATTATTCTTTGGATTGAGCAGTATGAAATCACTGGTTTTGGAACCTGAGAAAGGACATTTGGGAATGCTCTTTAAAGTATGCTAAAAAAGAAATACTCTCTGATAAAAATCAGAAGGAAGCGTTCTGTGAAACTGCTCTGTGTCATGTGAATTCCACTCACACAGTTCAGCTTCTCTTTTCATTGAGCAGTATTGTAACACTGTTTATATTTAGCATGCGAAGGGATATTCGGGAGTGTTTTGAGGCTTACAATGAAAACGGAAATATCTTCAGATAAAAACTGGAGATATGCTTTCCACGGAACTGCTTTGTGACATGCTCATTCCACTCACAAAGTTATACATTTCTTGTTATAGAGTACTGGGGAATCCCTTTTAGAGAAAAAGCTACCAAAGGACATTCAGGAGTATATGGACGGCTATGGTGAAAAAGGAAATATCCTCCGGGACAGATTTGAAAGAAGCGTTCTTTGAAATGGCTTTGTGAAAGACAGATTTATTCATCTCACATAGATAAAACTTTCTTTATAGTACGCAGTTTGAAAACTGCGTCATGGATGGATCTGCAAAGGGACATTCTGGAGCACATTCAGGCCTATGGTGAAAAAGGAAATATCTCGAGGTAAAAATTGAAGAGAAGCTTTCTGAGAAACTGCTTTTTGATGTGTGCATTCCACTCAGGGAGTTGTACTTCTTTTCTCATAAGGCAGTGTTGGAACACGGTTCCTGTAAAATCGAAAAAGTGATACGTCAGAGTGCATTGAAGACTATAGCAAAAAGTGAAATATCCTCAAATAAAACCCAGAAAGAAGCTTTCCAAGAAACTGCTCCTTATATGTGCATTCATTTCACAGAGTTACGTTTTCTTTATGTTGCCCAGTGTGGAAACTCTGTCTCTGAGGAATCTGCGAGGGGATATTTAGTGGTGCCCAGAGGCCTGTGGTGAGCAAGGAAATGCCTTCTGATGAAAACTGGAGAGAAACTTTCTGAGCAACTACTTTGTGATGTTTGTATTCATCTCATAGAGTTAAAGCACTTTTTGGATTGAGCAGATTGAAATCACTGTTTCTGTGGAATCTGAGGAAGGACATCTGGGAACGTTCTTTAGAATATGGAGAAAGAAATATCCTCAAATAAAAAACAGAAGGAAGCTTTCTGTGAAACTGCTATGTGTCATGTGAATTCTTCTCGCTCAGTTAAGCTTCTCTTTTCATTGAGCAGTTTTCTAACACTGTTTATGTTTAACGTGTGAAGGGATATTCGGGAGCACTTTGAGGCTTACAGTGAAAAAGGAAATGTGTTCAGATAGAAACTGGAGAGGAGCTTTCCGAGTAACTGCTTTGCAACGTGTGCATTCCACTCACAATGTTATACTGCTCTTCTCATACAGCATCTGGAAAACCCCTTCAGTAAGTTTTACCGCTTTTCTCATAAGGCAGTGATTGAACACTGTTCCTGTAAATCCGAAAAAGTGATAGTTCAGAGCTCATTGAAAACTATTTTGAAAAGCGAAATATTCTTAAATAAAACCCAGAAAGAAGCGTTCCAAGAAACTGCTCTCTGATATGTGCATTCATTTCACAGAGTTAAAGCTTACTCTACATTGCCCAGTGTGGAAACTCTATCTTTGAGGAATCTGCTAAGGGATATTAAGTGGCGTCTGGAGGCCTGTGGTGAACAAGGAAATGTTTTCCGATGAAAACTGGAGAGAAACTTTCTGAGTAACTGCTTTGTGATGTATGTATTCATGTCATAGAGGTAAACCACTCTTTGGATTCAGCAATATGAAATCACTGTTTCTGTGGATTCTGAGGAAGGACATTTGGGAATGCTCTTTAGAATATGGAGAAGGAAATATCCTCAGATAGAAAACAGAAGGAAGCTTTCTGTGAAACTGCTATGTGTCGTGTGAATTCCTCTCACTCAGTTAAGCTGTTCTTTTCATTGAGCAGTTTTCTAACACTGTGTTTAGTGTGCAAGGGGATATTCAGGAGCGCTTTGAGACTTACGGCAAAAAAGGATATATGTTCAGATAGAAACTGAACATATATCTATGAAAGCTTCATAGAGAAGCTTTCTGAGGAACTGCTTTGTGACGTGTGCATTCCACTCACAGTGTTATACCTCTCTTCTCATGCAGTATTGGGGAAACCCTTTTGGGAGGAAAAGGTACCAAGGGATATTCGGGGCAATATTGACACCTATGGCGAAAAGGGAAATAGCCTCAGACAAAAAGTTGGAAAGAAGCCTTCCGTGAAAATGCTCTGTGCTATGTGTACTCATCTCACATTGATAAAGTTTTCTTTACATTTCACAGCTTGGAAACGTAAATCCATCCCTGTCATGGACAGATCTGTGAAGGGACATTTGGGAGCACTTTCAGAACTATGGTGAAAAAGGAAATATCTTCAGATAAAAACTGGAAAGAAGTTTCTATGAATCTGCTTTTTGTTATGTTTATTCATCTCACATAAGTAAAGCTTTCTTTATATTACACAGCTTGGTAACTTTGTCAGGAAGGATCCGCGAAGGGATATTCGGGATCACATCAGGCCTATGGTGAAAAAAGAAATACCTTCAGATAAAAACTGGAGAGAGATTTTCTGAGAAATTGCTTTGTGATGTGTGCATTCCACTCAAGGAGTTATACCTCTTTTCTCATAAGGCAGTGTTTGAACACTGTTCCTGTAAAATGGAAAAAGAGATATTTCAGAGTGCATTGAAGACAATGGGGAAAAGTCAAGTATCCTCAAATAAATCCCAGAAAGAAGCATTCCAAGAAACTGCTCTCTGATATGCGCATGCATTTCACAGAGTTAAAGCTTACTCTACATTGCCCAGTTTGAAAACTCTGTCTTTGAGGAATCTGCGAAGGGAAAGTAAGTTGCTCCCAGAGGCCTGTGGTAAGCATGGAAATGTCTTCCGATGAAAACTGAAGAGAAGCTTTCTGAGGAACTGCTTTGTGGCATGCGTATTTATCTCATAGAGTTAAATCATATTTTATATTGAGCAGTTTGAAATCACTGTTTCTGTGGAACCTGAGAAAGAACATTTGGGAACGCTCATTAGAATATGCTGAAAAAGTAATACCCTCAGATAAAAACCAGAAGGAAGCTTTCTGTGAAACCGCTCTATGTCATGTAAATTCCACTCACACAGTTCAGCTTCTCTTTTCATTGAGCTATTTTCTAATATTGTTTTTGTTTAGTCTCCGAAGGAATATTCGGGAGCCCTTTGAGGCTCATGGTGAAAATGAAAATATCTTCAGTTACAAAATGGAGAGAAGCATTCCGAGGAGCTGCTTTGTGACGTGTGCATTCCACTCACAGTGTTATGCCTTTCTTCTAATAGAGGATTGGGGAATCACTTTTGGAGAAAAAGCTACCAAAGGACATTCGGAAGTATATGTGCGAGTATGGTGAAAAAGGAAATGTCCTCAGACAGAAACATTAAAGAAGCTTTCTGTGAAACTGCTTTGTGATAGATAAGTTTATTCATCTCACATAGATAAAACTTTCTTCATATTACGTAGTTTGGAAACTCTGTCATGGATGGATCCGCAAAGGGAATTTTGGGGTCACATTAAGGCCTATGGTGAGAAAGGAAATATCTTCAGATAAAAACTGGAGAGAAGCTTTCTGAGAAACTGCTTTGTGGTGTGTGCATTCCAATCAGGGAATTATACCTCTTCTCTCATAAGGCATTGTTTCAACACGGTTCCTGTAAAACCAAAAAAGTGATATTTCAGAGCACATTGAAGACTATAGTGAAAAGTGATACATCCTCAAATAAAACCAAGAAAGAAGCGTTCCAAGAAACTGCTTTCTGATATATGCATTCATTTCACAGAGTTAAAGCTGACTCTACATTGCCCAGTTTGGAAACTCTTTCTTTGAGGAATCTGTGAAGGGAAAGTAGGTGGCGCCCAGAGGCCTCTGGTTAGCAGGGAAATGTCTTCTGATGAAAACTGGATAGAAGCTTTCTGAGCAACTGCTTTGTGATGTATTCATCTCATAGAGTTAAATCATTCTTTATATTGAGCAGTTTGAAATCACTGTTTCTGTGTAACCTGAGAAAGAACATTTGGGAACACTCATTAGAATATGCTGAAAAAGTAATACCCTCAGATAAAAACCAGAAGGAAGCTTTCTGTGAAACTACTCTGTATCATGTGAATTCCACTTGCACAGTTCAGCTTCTCTTTTCATTGAACAATATTCCAAACTTGTTTTTGTTTAATCTGTGAAGGTATATTTGGGAGCACTTGGAGGCTTATTGTGAAAACGGAAATAACTTCATATAGAAACTGGAGAGAAGCTTTCCGCAGAGCTGCTTTGTGACATGTGCATTCCACTCAGAGAGTTATACCTTTCTTCTCATACAGTATCGGGGAAACCGTTTTGGTCAAAAAGCTACCAAGGGACATTCAGGAGAATATGGATGGCTACATTGAAAGAGGAAATATCCTCAGACAAAAACTGGAAAGAAGCTTTCTGTGAAACTACTCTGTGATATGTGTATTCATCTTACATAGATAAAGCTTCCTTTACATTACGCAGCTTGGAAACTCTGTCATGGACGAATTGGTGAAGGGACATTCAGGAGCACATTCAGGACTATTTTGAAAAAGGAAACGTCTTCAGATGAAAACTGGAAGAAGCTTTCTGTGAATCTGCTTTTTGCTATGTTTATTCATCTCAGATAGATAAAGCTTTCTTTACATGAGGCAGCTTGGAAACTAAGTCATAGACAGATCCATGAAGGGACATTCAGGAGTACATTCAGGACTATGGTGATAAAGGAAATATCTTCGGACAAAAAATGGAGAAAAGCTTTCTGAGAAACTGCTTTGTGATGTTTGCATTCCACTCAGTGAGTTATACCTCTTTTCTCATAAGGCAGTGTTTGAACACTGTTCCTGTAAAACTGAAAAAGTGATATTTCGGAGAACATTGAAGACTATGGCAAAAAGTGAAATATCGTCAAATAAATCCCAGAAAGCAGCATTCCATGAAACTACTCTCTGATATGTGCATTCATTTCACAGAGTTAAAGCATACTCTACATTGCCCAGTTTGGAAACTTTGTCTTTGAGGAATCTGCGAAGGGATATTAAGTGGCACCAGGAGGCCTGTGATGAGCAAGGAAATGTCTTCCATTGAAAACTGGAGAGAAACTTTCTGAGCAACTGCTTTGTGACGTGTATATTATTCTCATAGAGTTAAACCATTCTTTGGTTTGAGGATTTTGAAATCACTGTTTCTGTGGAATCTGAGGAAGGACATTTGGGAACGCTCTTTAGAATATGGAGAAAGAAATATTGTCAGATAAAAACTAAGAGGAAGTTTTCTGTGAAACTGCTATGTGTTGTGTGATTTCCTGCCACTCAGTTAAGCTTCTCTTTTCATTGAGCTGTTATCTAACACTGTTTACGTTTAGCATGTGAAGGGAGATTCGGGAGCACTTGAGGCTTATGGTGAAAACGGAAATATATTCAGAAATAAACTGGAGAGAAACTTTTCAAGGAACTGCTTTCTGATGTGTGCATTCCACTCACAATGTTATACCTCTCTTCTCATAAAGCATCGGGAAAACCCTTTTGGAGAAAAAGGTACCAAGGGATATTCAGAGGCATATTGATGCCTATGGTGGAAAGGGAAATAGCCTCAGACAAAAACTGGAAGGAAGATTTCTGTGAAACTGCTCTGTGATATGTGTATTCATCTCACATAGATAAAGCTTTCTTTACATTACACAGCTTGGAAACTCTGTCATGGAGGGGCCCACGAAGGGAAATTCGGGAGCACATTCAGGATTATGGTGATAAAAGAAATATCTTCAGCTAAAATCTGGAAAGAAACTTTCTGTGAATCTGCTTTTTGCTATGTTTATTCATCTCGCATAGATAAAGTTTTCTTTATATTACATAACTTGGAAAATCCGTCATGGATGGATCCATGAAAGGACATTCAGGAGCACATTCAGGAATATGGTGAAAAAGGAAATATCTTCAGACAAAAACTGGAGAGAAGCTTTCTGAGAAACTGCTTTCTGATGTGTTTATACATCTCATAGAGATAAAACATTCTTTGGATTAAGCAATTTGAAATCACTCTTTCTGTGGAACCTGAGAAAGCACATTTGGGAACGCTCTTTAGAATATGCTAAAAAAGAAATACCTTCTGATTAAAACCAGAAGGAAGCTTTCTGTGAAACTTTTCTGTGTCATGTCAATTCCACTCACACACTTCAGCTTCTCTTTTGATTGAGCAGTATTCTAACACTGTGTTTCGTGTGTGAAGGGATATTCAGGAGAGTTTTGAGGCATAGGGTGAAAAAAGAAATATGTTGAGATAGAAACTGGAGAGAAGCTTTCCCAAAAACAGCTTTGTGACATGTGCATTCGACTCACAGAATTATCCCTTTCTTTACATAGAGGATTGGGGAATCCCTTTTGGAGAAAAAGCTACCAAGGGACATTTGGGAGTATATGGACTGCTATGGTGAAAAAGGAAATATCCTCAGACAAAAATTGGAAAGAAGCTTTCTTAGAAACGGCTTTGTGATAGATATATTTATTCATCTCACATAGATAAAACTTTCTTTATATTATACAGTTTGGAAACTCCATCATGGACGGAACAATGAAGGGACAATCGGGAGCACATTCAGGCCTATGGTGAAAGAGAAATATCTTCTGATAAAAACAGGAGAGAAGCTTTCTGAGAAAATGCTTTGTGATGTGTGCATTCCACTTAGGGAGTTATACCTCTTTTCTCATAAGGCAGTGTTTGAACACTGTTCCTGTAAAACCGAAAAGTGGATATTTCGGAACTCATTGAAGACTATGGTGAAAAGTGAAATATACTCAAATCAAACCCAAAGGAAGTGTTCCAAGAAACTGCTCTCTGATTTGTGCATTCATTTTACAGTGTTAAAGATTACTCTACTTTGAGCAGTTCGGAGGCCTGTGGTGAGCAACAAAATGTCTTCTGATGAAAACTGGAGAGAAACTTTCTGAGCAACTGTTTTGTGATGTGTGTATTCATTTCATAGAGTTAAACCATTCTTTGGATTGAGCAGTTTGAAACCACTGTTTCTGTGGAATCAGAGGAGTAACATTTGGGAATGATCTTTAAAATATGGAGAAAGAAATATCCTCAGATAAAAACGAGAAAGAAGCTTTCTGTGAAACTGCTATGTGTTGTGTGAATTCCTCTCCCTCAGTTAAGCTGCTCTTTTCATTAAGCAGTTTTCTAACACTGTTTATGTTTAGCATACAAAGGGATATTGGGGAGCACTTTGAGGCTTATGGTGAAAAAATAAATATGTTCAGGTAGAAACTGGAGAGAAGCCTTTCGAGCAACTGTTTTGTGACATGTGAATTCCACTCACAGTGTTATACCTTTCTTCTCATACAGCATCAGGGAAACCCTTTCAGTGAAACTGTTCTGTGATATGTGTATTCATTTCACATAAGCAAAGCTTTCTCTACTTTACACAGCTTGGAAACTCTCTCATGGATGGATCCGCGAAGGGATATTCGGGAGCACATTCAGGACTAGGTGAAAAAGAATATATGTTCAGAAGAAAACTGGAAAGAAGCTTTCTGTGAATCTGTTTTTTCTATGTTTATTTATCTCACATAGATAAAACTTTATTTATAATATGCAGTATGGAACCTCCATCATGGAAGGATCCACGAAAGGACACTCGGGAGCACATTCATGCCTATGGTGAAAAAGGAAATATCTTCAGATAAAAACTGGAAATTATCTTTCTGTGAATCTGCTTTTTGCTATGTTTATTCATCTCACATAGACAAAGCTTTCTTTACATTACACAGCTTGGAAACTCCGCCATGTATGAATCAGCAAAGGAATATTCGGGAGCACATTCAAGACTATGGTGAAAAAGGAAATATTTTCAGATAAAAACTGGAGGGAAGCTTTCTGAGAAACCATTTTGTGTTGTGTGCATTCAGCTCACAGACTTATACCTCTTTTCTCATAAGGCAGTGTTTGAACACTGTTCCTGTAAAACCAAAAAAGTGATATTTTGGAGCGCATTGAAGACTATGGTGAAAAGTGAACTATCTCAAATAAAACACAGAAAGAAGCGTTTCAAGAAACTGCTCTCTGACATTTGCATTCATTTCACAGAGTTAAAGCTTACTCTACATTGCCCAGTTTGGAAACTCTGTCTTTGAGGAATCTGTGAAGGGATATTAAGGGAGGCCTGGAGGCCTGTGGTGAGCAAGGAAATGTCTTCCGTTGAAAACTGCAGAGAAGCTTTCTGATGAACTGCCTGTGATGTGTGTATTCATCTCATAGAGTTAAATCATTCTTTATATTGAGCAGTTTGAAATCACTGTTTCTGTGGAACCTGAGAAAGGACATTTTGGAACGCTCTTTAGAATATGCTGAAAAAGAACTACCCTCAGATAAAAACCAGAAGGAAGCTTTCTGTAAAACTGCTCTGTGTCGTGTGAATTCCACTCACACAGTTTAGCTTCTGTTTTCATTGAGCAGTTTTCTAACACTGTTTATATGTAGTGTAAGAAGGGATATTAGGGAGCCCTTTGAGGCTTATGTTGAAAACGGAAATACCTTCAGATAGAAAATGGAGGAAGCTTTTTGAGGAGCTGATTTGTGATGTGTGCATTCCACTCACAGAGTTATACCTTTCTTCTCATAGAGGATTGGTGAATTCCTCTTGGATAAAAAGCTACCAAGGGACATTCGGGAGTATATGGATGACTATGGTGAAAAAGGGAATCTCCTCAGACAAAAACTGGAGAGAAGCTTTCTGTGAAAGTGCTTTGTGATAAAAATATTTTTTCATCTCACATAGATAAAACTTTCTTTATTTTATGCAGGTTGGAAACTCTGTCATCTAAAGATCCGCGAACCGATATTCGGGAGCATATTCAAGACTATGGTGCAAAAGAAAATATCTTCAGATACAAACTGGAGAGAAGCTTTCTGAGAAACTACTTTCTTATGTGTGTATTCATCTCATTGAGTTAAACCATTCTTTGGATTAAGCAGTTTGAAATCACTGTTTCTGTGGAACCTGAGAAAGGACATTTGGGAATGCTCTTTAGAATATGCTAAAAAAGAAATACCCTCTGATTCAAACCAGAAGGAAGCTTTCTGTGAAACTGCTTTGTATCATGTGAATTCCACTCACACAGTTCAGCTTCTCTTTTCATTGAGAAGTATTCTAACACTGCGTTTAGTCTGTGAATGGATATTTGGGAGACCTTTGAGGCTTAGGGTGAAAAAGGAAATACGTTCAGATAGAAACTGGAGAGAAACTTTCCCGGGAACTGCTTTTTGACATGTGCATTCCACTCACAGTGTTATACCTTTCTTCTCATAGAGGATTGGGGAATCCCTTTCTGAGGAAAAGCTACCAAGGGACATTCGGGAGTATGTGGACGACTATGGTGAGAAAGGAAATATCCTCAGACAAAAACTGGAAAGAAGCTTTCTGCAAAACTGCTTTGTGATAGATATGTTTATTCATCTCACATAGATAAAACTTTCTTTATATTACACAGTTTAGAAACTCCGTCATGGATAGTATCCATGAAGGGACATTCAGGAGCACATTGAGGCCTATGGTGAAAAGGAAATATCATCAGATAAAAGCTGGAGAGAAGCTTTTTGAGAAACTGCTCTGTGATGTGTGCATTACACTTTGGGAGTTATACCTCTTTTCTCATAAGGCAGTGTTTGAACACTGTTTCTGTAACTGAAGAAGTGATATTTCGGAGTGCATCGAAGACTATGGTGAAAAGTGAAATAACCTCAAATAAAACCAAAAGGAAGCATTCCAAGAAACTGCTCTCTGATTTGTGCCCTCTGATTAAATGGCAACTGGAGGCCTGTGGTGAGCAACAAAATGTCTTCTGATGAAAACTGGAGAGAAACTTTCTGAGCAACTGCTTTGTGATGTGTGTATTCATCTCATAGAGTTAAACCATTCTTTGGATTAACAGTTTGAAATCACTGCTTCTGGGTAATATGAGGAGGGATATTTGGGAATGATCTTTAGAATATGGAGAAAGAAATATCCTCAGATAAAATCGAGAAGGAAGCTTTATGTGAAACTACTATGTGTCGTGTGAATACCTCTCACTCAGTTAAGCTACTCTTTTCATTGAGCAATTCTCTAACACTGTTTATGTTTAGTGTACGAAGGGATATTCAGGAGCAGTTGGGGGCTTCCAGTGAAAAAGGAAATATGTTCAGATAGAAACTGGAGGGAAGCCTTCTGAGGAATTGCTTCATGATGTGTGCATTCCACTCACAGTGTTATATCTCTCTTCTCATACTGCTTCGGGGAAACCTTATCAGCGAAACTGTTCTGTGATATGTGTATTCATCTCACATAGATAAAGCTTTCTCTACTTTGTGCAGCTTGGAAACTCTGTCATGGATGGATCCATGAAGGGATATTCGGGAGCACATCCAGGACTATGGTGAAAAAGGAAATATCTTCAAATAAAAACTGAAAAGAAGCTTTATGTGAATCAGTTTTTGCTATGTTTATTCATCTCACATAGATAAAAGTTCCTTTATAATACTCAGTATGGAAACTCCATCATGGAAGTATCCACAAAAGGACTATCAGGAGCACATTTAGGCCTCTGGTGAAACAGGAAATATCTTCAGATAAAAACAGGAGAGAATCTTTCTGATAAACTGATTTGTGACAGATGCATTTATTCATCTCACATAGATAAAACTTTGTTTATATTACACAGTTTGGAAACTCCATCATGGACAGATCTATGACAGGACATTGGGAAGCACATTCAGGCCTGTGGTGAAAAAGGAAATATCTTCAAATAAAAATTGGAGAGAAACTCTTTGAGAAAATGCTTTGTGATGTGTGAATTCCACTCAGGGAGTTATACCTCTTTTCTCATAAGACAGTGTTTGAACAACGTTCCTGAAAAAACGAAATAGTGATATTTCGGAGCACATTGAAGTCTATGGGAAAAAGTGAAATATACTCTAATAAAACCCAGAAAGAAGCGTTCCAAGAAACTGCTCTCAGCTATGTACATTCATTTCACCGAATTAAAGCTTTGTCTACGTTTTCCCATTGGGAAACTCTGTCTTTTAGTAATCTGGGAGGGCATATTAAGTGGCGCCCAGAGGCCTGTGGTGACCAAGGAAATGCTTTCCAATGAAAACTGGAGAGAAGCTTTCCGAGCAACTGCTTTGATACGTGTTTATTCATCTCATAGAGTTAAACCACTCTTTGGATTGAGCAGTTTGAAATCACTGCTTCTGTGGAATCTCAGGAAGGACATATGGGAACGCTGTTTAGAATATGGAGAAAAAAATATCCTCAGATAAAAACCAGAAGAAAGCTTTCTGTGAAACTGCTATGTGTCGTATGAATTCCTCTCGCTAAGTCAAGCTTGTATTTTCATTGAGCAGTTTTCTAACACTGTTTATGTTTAGCGTGCGAAGGAATATTCGGGAGGGCTTTGAGGCTTACGGTGAAAAAGGAAATACGTTCAGATAGAAACTGGAGAGAAGCTTTCCGAGGAACTGCTTTGTGACATGTGCATTCCACTCACCGTGATATACCTCTCTTCTCATACAGCATCAGGGAAACCCTTTGGAGAAAAAGGTACCAAGGAATATCCGGGAGCATATTAACACCTATGGTGAAAAGGGAAAAAGCCTCAGACAAAAACTGGAAAGAAGCTTTCTGTGAATCTGTTCTGTGATATGTGTATTCATCTCACATAGATAAAGCTTTCTTTACATTACGCAGTTTGGAAACTCTGTCATGGAGGGATCCGTGAAGGGACATTCAGAAGCACATTCAGGACTATTTGAAAAAGGAAATATCTTCAGATAAAAACTGTAAAGAAGCCTTCTGTGAAACTGCTTTTTGCTGTGTTCATTCATCTCATGTAGATAAAGCTTTCTTTACATTATGCAGCTTGGAAACTATGTCATGGATGGATCCGCAAAGGGCATTCAGGAGCACGTTCAGGTCTATGGTGAAAAGGGAAATATCTTCACGTAAAAACTGGAAAGAAGCTTTCTGTGAATCTGCTTTTGCTCTGTTTATTCATCTCATGTAGGTAAAGCTTTTTTTTTTTTTACAATAGACAGCCTGGAAACACCGTTATGGACAGATCCGTGAAGGGGTATTCAGGATCACATTCAATTCTATGGTGAAAAAGGAAACATCTTCAGATAAAAACTGGAGAGAAGATTTCTGAGAAACTTTTTGTGATGTGTACATTCCACTCAGAGAGTTATGCCTCTTTTCTCATAAGGCAGTATTTGAACACTGTCCCTGTAAAACCGAAAAAATGGTATTTCGGAGCGCATTGAAGACTATGGTGAAAAGTGAAATATCCTCAAATAAAACCCAAAAAGAAGCTTTCCAAGCAACTGCTCTCTGATATGTGCATTCATTTCTCAGAGTGAAAGCTAACTCTACGTTGCCAGTTTGGAAACTCTGTCTTTGAGGAATCTGCAAAGGGATATTAAGTGGTGCCCGGAGGTCAGTGGTGAGCAAGGAAATGTCTTCTGATGAAAATTGAAGAGAAGCTTTCTGAGCAACTGCTTTGTGATGTGTGTACTCATCTCATGGAGTTAAATCATTCTTTGAATTGAGCAGTTTGTAATCACTGTTTCTGTGGAATCTTAGAAAGGACTTTTGGGAACGCACTGTAAAATATGCTGAAAAAAAAATACCCTCAGATAAAAACCAGAAGTAAACTTTCTGTGAAACTGCTCCAGATCGTGTGAACTCCACTCACACAATTAAGCCTCTCTTTTCATTGAGCAGTATTGTATCACTGTTTTTGTTTAGTCTCTGAAAGCATATTCGGGAGTGCTTTGAGGTTTGTGGTGAAAACGGAAATAACTTCATATAGAAACTGGAGAGAAGCTTTCCAAGGAGTTGCTTTGTGATGTGTGCATTCCACTCACAGAGTTATCCCTTTCTTCACATAGAGGATTTGGGAATCCCTTTTGGAGAAAAAGCTACCAAGGGACATTCGGGAGCATACAGACCACTATGGTGAAAAAGTAAATATCTTCAGACAAAAATTGGAAATAAGCTTTCTGTGAAACTGCTTTGTGAGAGATATGTTTATTCATCTCACATAGATAAAACTTTCTCTATATTACTCAGTTTGGAATCTCCATCATGGATGGATCCAGGAAAGCATATTCAGGAGCACATTCAGTCCTATGGTGAAAAAGGAAATAGCCTCAGAAAAAAACTGTAAAGGAACTTTCTGAGAAACTGCTGTGTGATGTGTGCATTCCACTCAGGGAGATATACCTCTTTTCTCATAAGGCAGTGTTTGAACACTGTTCCTGAAAACCGACAAAGTGATATTTCGGAGCGCATTGAAGACTGTGGTGAAAAGTGTAATATCCTCAAATAAAACACAGAAGGAAGTGTTCTAAGAAACTGCTCTCTGGTATGTGCATTCATTTCACAGAGTTCAAGCATACTCTACATTGCCCAGTTTGGAAACTCTGTCTTTGAGGAATCTGTGAAGGGAGGTGCCCGGAGGCCTGTGGTGAGCAAGGAAATGTCTTCTGTTGAAAACTCAAGAGAAGCATTCTGAGCAACTGCTTTGTGATGTGTGTATTCATCTCATAGAGTTAAACCATTCTTTGGATTGAGCAGTTTTAAATTACTGTTTCTGTGAAATCTGAGGAAGGACATTTGGGATCGCTCTTTGAATATGGAGAAAGAAATATCCTCAGAAAAAAACAAAAGGAAGATTTCTGTGCAACTGCTGTGTGTTGTGTGAATTCCCTTCACTCAGTTAAGTTTCTCTTTTCGTTGAGCAGTTTTCTAACACTGTTTCTGTTTAGCATGCAAAGGGATAATCGGGAGCACTTTGAAGCTTACCATGAAAAAGGAAATATGTTCAGACAGAAACTGGAGAGAAACTCTCCGAGGAACAGTTTTGTGACGTGTGCAGTCCTATTAAAGTGTTATACCTCTCTTCTCATACAGCATCGGGGAAACCCTTTTGGAGGAAGTGTTATCAGGGGATATTCGGGAGGATATCGATGACTATGGTGAAAAGGGAAATAGACTCAGACAAAAACTAGAAAGAAGCTTTCTTTGAAACTGCTTTGTGATAGATATGTTTATTCATCTCCCATAGATAAAACTTTCTTTATATTATGGAGCTTGGAAACTCCGTCATGGACAGATCTGCGAAGGGACGTTTGGGAGCACATTCAGGCCTATGGTGAGAAAGGAAATATCTTCACATAAATACTGGAGAGAAACTTTCTGAGAAACTGCTTTCTGATGTGTGCATTCCATTCAGGCATTTATACCTCTTTTCTCATAAGGCAGTGTTTGAACACTGTTCCTGTAATACCTAAAAAGTGATATTTCGGAGCCCATTCAAGACTGTGGTGAAAAGTGTAATTTCCTCAACTAAAACCCAGAAAGAATTGTTACAAGAAATTTCTCTCTGATATGTGCATTCATTGCACAAAGTTAAAGCTTACTCTACATTTTCCAGATTGGAAATTCTGTCTTTGAGGAATATGTGAAGGGGTATTAATTGGCACCTGGAGGCCTGTGGCGAGAAAGGAAATATCCTCCGTTGAAAACTGGAGAGAAGCTTTCTGAGCAACTGCTTTGTGCTGTGTGTATTCATCTCATGGAGTTAAAAAATTTGTTGGATTGAGCAGTTTGAAATCACTGTTTCTGTGAAATCTGAGGTCATTTTGGAATGCTCTTTAGAATATGGAGAAAGAAATATCATTAGATAAAAACCAGAAGGAAGCTTTCTGTGAAACTGCTATGTGTCGTGTGAATTTCTCTCGCTCCAATAAGCTTCTCTCTTCATTGAGCAGTTTTCTAACACTGTTTATGTTTAGCGTGCGATGGGATATTCACGAGTGCTTTGATGCTTACGGTGAAAAAGGAAATATCTTCCGATAGAAACTGGAGAGAAACTTCCCGGAGGAACTGCTTTGTGATGAGTGCATTCCACTCACAGTGTTATACCTCTCTTCTCAGACAGCATGGAGAAACCATTTTGGAGAAAACGGTACCAAGGTATATTCGGAAGAATATTGATGCCTATGGTGAAAAGGGAAATAGCCTCAGACAAAAGCCGGCAAGAAGCTTTCTGTGAAATTTCTCTGTGGTATGTGTATTCATCTCACATAAATAAAGTTTCTTTATATTATGCAGCTTGGAAACTCTCATGAACGGATGCGTGAACAGACATTCTGGAGCACATTCAGGACTATGGTGAAAAAGGAAATATCTTCAGATAAAATCTGGAAAGAAGCTTTCTGTGAATCTGCTTTTGCTATGTTTATTCATCTCACATAGATAAAGTTTTCTTTACATTATGCATCTTAGAAACTCTGTCATGGACAGATCTGCGAAGGGATATTCGGGATCACATACAGTCCTAAGGTTATAAAGGAAATATAGTCAGATAAAAACTGGAGAGAAGCTTTCTTAGAAACTGCTTGGTGATGTGTGCATTCCACTCAGGGAGTTATACCTCTTTTCTCATAAGGCAATGTTTGAACATTGTTCTTGTAAAACCAAAAAGGTGACATTTCACAGAACATTGAAGTCTATGGAGAAAAGTGAAATGCCCTCAAATAAAACCAAGAAAGAAGCATTCCAAGAAACTACTCTCGGACATGTGCATTCATTTCACAGAGTTAAAGCTTACTCTACATTTTCCAGTTTGGAAACTTCACTTTGAGGAATCTGTGAAGGGACATTTAGTGGCAAACAGAGGCCTGTGGTGAGCAAGGAAATGCCTTATGTTGAAAACTGGAGAGAAACTTTCTGAGCAACTGCTTTGTGATGTGTATATTCATCTCATAGAGTTAAAGAATTCTTTGGATTGAGCAGTTTGAAATCACTGTTTCTGTGGAACTTGACAAAGGACACTTGAGAACACTCTCTAGGATATGCTGTAAAAGAAATCCTCAGACAAAAACTGGAAAGAAGGTTTCTGTGAAACTGCTCTGTGCTATGTGTACTCATCTCACATATATAAAGCTTTCTTTATATTACGCAGCTTGGAAACACGGTCATAGACGGATCTGAGAAGGAACATTCAGGAGCACATTCAGGACTATGGTGAAAAAGGAAATATCCCCAGAATAAAACTGGAAGTAAGTTTCTGTGAATCTGTGTTTTGTCATGTTTACTCATCTCACATAGATAAAGCTTGGAAACTTTACATTATGCAGCTTGGAAACTCTGTCCTGGATGGATCCACGAAGGGATATTCAGGATCACACAAAGACCTATGGTGACAAAGGAAATATCTTCAGCTAAAAACTGGAGAGAAGTTTTCTGAGAAACTGTTTTGTGATGTGTGCATTTCACTCAGAGAGTTATACCTCTTTTCTCATAAGGCAGTGTTTGAACACTGTTCCTTTAATCTGAAAAAGTGATATTTCGGAGCACCTTGAAGACTATGGCGAAAAGTGAAATATCGTCAAATAAAACCCAGAAAGGAGCATTCCAAGAAACTGCTCTCTGATATGTATGTTCATTTCACAGAGTTAACACTCACTCTACGTTGCCCCATTTGGGAACTGTATCTTTGAGGAATCTGACAGGGATATTAAGTGGCACCCGAAGGCCTGTGGTGAGCAAGGAAGTGTCTTCCAGTGAAAACTGGAGAGAAGTTTTCTGAGCAACTGCTTTATGATGTGTGTGTTCCTCTAATAGAGTTAAACCATTCTTTGCACTGAGCAGTTTGAAATCACTGTTTCTGTGAAATCTGAGGAAGGTCATTTGGGAACGCTCTTTGGAATATGGAGAAAGAAATATCACCAGATAAAAACCAGAGGGAAACTTTCCGTGAAACTGCTATGTGTTGTGTGAATTCCTCCTGCTCAGTTCAGCTTCTCTTTTCATTGAGCAATTTTCTAACCCTGTTTATGTTTAGCGTGTGAAGGGATATTCAGGAGCTCTTTGAGGATTATGGTGAAAAAGAAAATATGTTCAGAAAGAAACTGATGACAAGCTTTCTGAAGAATTGCTTTGTGATGTGTACATTCGAAAGTAGTATACCGCCCTTCTCATAGAGCATCAGGGAAATCCTTTTGGAGAAAAAGGTACCAAGCGATATTCAGGGCTATATTGAGGACTACGGTGAATAAGGAAATAGCCTCAGAAAAAAACGGCAAAGAAGATTTCTGTGAAACTACTCTGTGCTATGTGTATTCATCTCACATAGAAAAAGGTTTGTTTACATTACACAACTTGGAAAATCTGTCATGGACGGATCCGCGAAGGGACATTCGGGAGCACATTCAGGACTATGGTGAAAAAGGAAATATCTTCTATAAAAACTGGAGAGAAGGTTTCTGAGCAACTGCTTTGAGATGTTTTTATTCATCTCATAGAGTTAAATCATTCTTCTATTGAGTAGTTTGAAATCACTCTTTCTGTGGAACCTGAGAGAGGACATTTTGGAACTCTGCTAAGAATATGCTGAAAAAGAAATACCCTCAGATAAAAACCAGAAGGAAGCGTTCTGTGAAACTGCTCTGTGTGATTTGAATTCCATTCACAGAGTTAAGCTTCTCTTTTCATTGAGAAGTATTCTAACACTGTTTTTGTTTAGCCTGCTAAGGAACATTTGGGAGTGCTTTGAATCTTATAGTGAACATGGAAATATCTTCAGATATAAACTGGAAAGAAGCTAACAGAGGAGCTGCTTTATGACGGTTGCACTCCACTCAGAGTTCTTCTCATAGAGGATTGGAGAATCCCTATTGGAGAAAAAGTTACCAAGGAACATTCGGGAGTATATGGATGGCTCTGGTGAAAAAGGAAATGTCATCACCCAAAAACTGGAAAGAAGCTTTCTGTGAAACTGCTTTGTGATAGATATGTTTATTCATCTTACATAGATAAAAGGTTCCCTATATTACAGTTTGGAAACTCCATCAAGGATGGATCCACGAAGGGATATTCGGGAGCATATTCAGGCCTATGGTGAAAAAGGAAATATCTTCAGATAAAAACTGGAAAGAAGCTTTCTGAGAAACTGCTTTGTGATGTGTGCATTCCACTCAGGGAGTTTTACCTCTTTTGTCAGAAGGCAGTGTTTGAAGACTGTTCCTGTAAAACTGAAAAAATGATATTTCGGAGCACCTTGAAGACTGGCGAAAAGTGAAATATCCTGAAATAAAACGCAGAAAGAAGCATTCAAAGAAACTGCTCTCTGATATGTGCATTCATTTCACAGAGTAAAAGCTTACTACACGCTGCCCAGTTTGGAAACTCTGTCTTTGAGGAATCTGCGAAGGGATATTAAGTGGTGCTAGGAGGCCTGTGGTTAGCAAAGAAATGTTTTCTGATGAAAACTGGATAGAAGGTTTCTGAGCAACTGCTTTGTGATGTGTGTATTCATCTCATAGAGATAAACCATTCTTTGCATTGAGCAATTTGAAATCACTGTTTCTGTGTAATCTGAGGAAGGACATTTGGGAATGATCTTTAGAATATGGAGAAAGAAATATCCTCAGATAAAAACCAGAAGGAAGCTTTATGTGAAACTGCTATGTGTCTTGTGAATTCCACTCGATCAGTTAAGCTTCTCTTTTCATTGAGCAGTTTTCTTTTTTTTTTTATTTATTTATTTATTTTTTTTTTTATTATACTT
>NW_012116866.1:104983-119951 GCF_000951035.1 Colobus angolensis palliatus | reverse complement strand
CCATCTTGCTCCGCCCCCTCATTGAGCAGTTTTCTAATGCTGTTTATGTTTAGCGTGCGAAGTGATATTCAGGAGTGCTTTGAAGCTCACGGTGAAAAAGAAAATATGTTCAGATAGAAACTGGAGAGAAGGTTTCCGAGGAACTGCTTTGTGACGTGTGCATTCCACTCCCAGTGTAATACTTCTCTTCTCATACAGCATCGGGGAACCTTTTGTAGAAAAAGGTACCAAGGGATATTTGGGGACATATTGATGAATATGGTGAAAAGGGAAATGGCCTCAGATGAAAACTGGAAAGAAGCTTTCTGTGGAACTACTCTGGATATATTTATTCATCTAACATAGATAATGCTTTCTTTTCATTACACAACTTGGTAACTCAGTCATGGACGGACCCACAAAGGGATATTCGGGAGTACATTCAGGACTGTGGTGAAAAAGGAAATATCTTCAGATAAAAACTAGAAAGAAGCTTTCTGTGAATCTCCTTTTTGCTATGTTTATTCATCCCACATAGATAAGGCTTTCTTCACATTACACAGCTTGGAAACTCTGTCATGGACGGATCCGCGAAGGGACATTCTGGAGCACATTCAGGACTATGGTGAAAAAGGAAATATCTTCAGATAAAAACTGGAGAGAAGCTTTCTGAGAAAGTGCTTTCTGATGTGTGCATTCCATTAGGAAGTTATACCTCTTTACTCCTAAGGCAGTGTTTGAACACTGTTCTTGTACATCAGGAAATTGATATTTTGGAGCGCATTATAGTCTATACCAAAAAGTGAAATATCCTGAAATAAAACACAGATAAAGCGTTCCAAGAAATGGTTCTCTGATATGTGCATTCATTTCAAATATTAAAGCTTAGTTTACATTGCCCAGGTTGAAAACTCTGTCTTTGAGGAATCTGCAAAGGGATATTAATTGGCGACAGCAGGCCTGTGGTGAGCAAGGAAAAGTCTTCCGATGAAAACTGGAGAGAAACTTTCTGAGCAACTGCTTTGTGATGTGTGTATTCATCTCATAGAATTAAACCATTCTTTGGATTGAGCAGTCTGATATCACTGTTTCTGCAGAATCTGAGGAAAGGCATTTGGAAACGTTCTTTAGAAATGGAGAAGGAAATATCCTCAGATAAAAACCAGAAGGAAGCTTTCTGTGAAACTGCTGAGTCGTGTGAATTCCTCTCGCTCAGTTAAGCTTCTCTTTTCATTGAGCAGTTTTCTAACCCTGTTTATGTTCAGCATGTGAAGGGATATTCTGGTGTGCTCTGAGACTTACGATGAAAAAGGAAATATGTTCAGATAGAAAGTGGAGAGAAGCCTTCCGAGGAACTGCTTTGTGACGTGTGCACCCAAATCACAGTGTTATACCACTCGTCTCATAACAGCATTGGGGAAACCCTTTTAGAGAAAAGGGTACCAAAGTATATTTGGGAGCATATTGACGCCTATGGTGAAAAAAGAAATAGCCTGAGACAAAAACTGCAAAGAAGCTTTCTCTGAAACTGCTTTGTGATATGCATATTAGTGTCACATAAATAAAGGATTCTTTACATTACCCAGCTTGGAAACTGTCATGTACAGATCTGAGAATGGACATTGAGGTGCTCATTCAGGAATATGGTGAAAAGGGAAATATTTTTAGATAAAAACTGAAAGGAAGCTTTCTGTGAATCTGCTTTTTGCTATGTTAATTCATCTCACATAGGTTAAGCTTTCTTTACGTTACACAGCTTGGAAACTCTGTCATGGACAGATACGCGAAGGGATATTTGGGATCACATTCAAGGCTATGGTGAAAAAGGAAATATCTTCACATAAAAACTGGAGAGAAACTTTCTGAGAAACTGCTTTTTGATGTGTGCATTCCACACAGGGAGTTATACCTCTTTTCTCCTAGAGTAGTGTTTGAACACTGTTCCTGTAAAACCGAAAAAGTGATATTTCAGAGTGCATTGAAGACTATGGTGAAAAGCAAAATGTCCTCAAATAAAATCCAGAAAGAAGCATTTCAAGAAACTGCTCTCTGACATGTGCATTCATTTCACATAGTTAAAGCTTACTCTACTTTGCCCAGTTTGGAAACTCTGTCTTTGAGGAATCTGAGAAGGGATATTAAATGGTTCCTGGAGGCCTGCGGTGAGCAAGGAAATGTCTTCAATGAAAACTGGAGAGAAACTTTCTGAGCAATTGCCTGTGATATGTTTTTTCATCTTAAACAGTTAAATCATTCCTTGGATTGAGCAATTTGATATTACTGTTTCTGTGGAACCTCAGAATGGACATTTTGGAGCACTCTTTAGAATATGCTGAAAAAGAAATACCCCCAGATAAAAACCAGAAGGAAGCTTTCTGTGAAACTGCTCTGTGTCGTGTGAATTCCACACATACAATTTAGCTTCTCTTTTCATTGAACAGTATTCTAACACTGTTTTTGTGTAGTCTGTGAAGGTATATTTGGTAGCACTTTGAGGTTTATGGTGAAAACCGAAATATCTTCAGATAGAAACTGGAAAGAAGCTTTCTAGGAAGCTGCTTTGTGATGTGTGCATTCCACTCACAGAGTTATACCTTTCATCTCATAGAGGATTGGGGAATCCCTTTTGGAGATAAAACTACCAGGGGACATTCAGGCGTATATGCACGGATATGGTGAAAAAGGAAATATTTTCAGTAAAAAACTGGAAAGAAGCTTTATGTGAAACTGCTTTGTGAGAGATATGTATATTCATCTCAAATAGATAAAACTTTCTTGATAGTATGCCGTCTGGAAACTCTGTCATGGATGGATGCACTAAGGGACATTCGGGAGCACATTCATTACTATGGTGAAAAAGGAAATATCTTCAGTTAAAAACTGGACAGAAGGTTTCTAAGAAACTGCTTTGTGATGTGTGCATTCCACTCAGGGATATTTACCTCTTTTCTCCTAAGGGGAGTTTGGACATTATTCCTGTGAAACCGAAAATGTGATATTTTGGAGTGTGTAGATGACTATGCTGAAAAGAGAAATATCCTCAAATAAAACCCAGAAAGAAGCATTCCAAGAAACTGCTCTCTGATATGTGCATTAATTTCACAGAGGTAAAGTTTTCTCCACATTGCCCAGTTTGGAAACTCTGTCTTTGAGGATTCTGCGAAGGGATATCAAGTGGTTCCTGGAGGCCTGTGGTGGGAAACGAGATGTCTTCCAATGAAAACTGGAGAGAAGCTTTCTGAGCAACTGCTTTGTGGCGTGTGTATTCACCTCACAGAGTTAAAACATTCCTTGGATTGAGCAGCTTGAAATCACTGCGTCTGTGGAATCTGAGGAAGATCATTTGGGAATGCTCTTTAGATTGTGGAGAAATAAATATCCTCAGATAAAAACCAGAAGGAAGCATTCTGTGAAACTACTATGTGTTGTATGAATTCCTCTTGCTCAATTAAGCTTCTCTTTTCATTGAGCAGTTTTCTAACACTGTTTATGTTTAGCGTGTGAAGGGATATTCGGGAGTGCTTCGAGGCTTATGGTGAGAAAGGGAATATCTTCAGATAAAATCTGGAAAGATGCTTTCTGTGAATCTGGTTTTTGCTAGGTTTATTCATCTCACATACATAAAGCTTTCTTTACATTACACAGCTTGGAAACTCCTTCGTGGACTGATCCGTAAAGGGATATTTGGGATGACATTCAGGACTTTGGTGAAAAAGGAAGTATCTTCAGATAAAAACTAGAGAAAAACTTTCTGATAAACTGCTTGTAATGTGTGCATTCCACACAGGGAGTTATACCTTTTTTCTCATAAGGCAGTGTTTGAACACTTTTCCTATAAAACCGAAAAAGTGATATTTTGGAGCACATTGAAGACTATGGCAAAAAGTGTAATATCCTCAAATAAAACTCAGAAACAAACGTTCTAAGAAACTGCTCTCTGGTGTGTGCATTCATTTCACAAAGTTAAAACTTACTCTACATTGCCCAGTTTGGATACTCTGCCTTTGCAGAATCTGTGAAGGGATGTTAAGTGGTGCCCAGAGGCCTGTGGTGAACAAGGAAATGTCTTCCATTGAAAACTGGAGAGAAGCTTTCTGAGCAACTGCTTTGTGATGTGTATATTATTCCCATTAAGTTAAATCATTCTTTGGATTGAGCAGCTTGAAATCACTGTTTCTGTGGAATCTGAGAAAAGCTATTTGGGAACGTTCTTTAGAATATGCTGAAAAAGAAATACCCTCAGATAGAAACCTGAAGGAAACTTTCTGTGAAAATGCTCTGTGTCGCGTGAATTCCACTCTCACAGTTCAGCTTCCCTTTTCATTGAGCAGTATTCCAACACTGTTTTTTTTTCAGTCTGCGAAGGGATGTGTGCTTGGAGGCTTATAGTGAAAACATAAATATCTTCAGATAGAAATTGGAGAGATTTCCGAGGAGATGCTTTGAGACGTGTACATTGCACGCACAGAGTAATACCTTTCTTCTCATAGATGATGGGGAATCCATTTTGGAGAAAAAGCTACCAAGGGACATTTGAGAATATCCTCAGACAAAAACAGGAAAGAAGCTTTCTGTGAAAATGCTTTGTGATAGATATGTTTATTGATCTCACATAGATAAAACTTTCTTAATATTACTCAGTTTGGAAACTCCATCACGGATGGATCCACTAAGGGGCATTTGGGAGCACATTAAGGCCTATGGTGAAAAAGAATACATCTTCAGATAAAAAATGGTGAGAAGCTTTCTGAGAAAGTGCTTTGTGATGTGTGCATTCCACTCAGGGAGTTGTACCTCTTTTCTCATAAGGCATTGTTTGAACACTCTTCTTGTAAAACCGAAAAAGTGATATTTCAGAGTGGTTTGAAGACTAGGGAGAAACATGAAATATCCTCAGATAAAACCCAAAAAGAAGCATTCCAAGAAGCTGCTCTCTGATATGTGCATTCGTTTCACAGAATTAAAGCTTATTCTGCATTGCCCAGTTTGGAGATTCTGTCTTTGAGGAATCTGCGGAGGGATATTAAGTGGCAACCAGAGGCCTGTGGTGAGCAAAGACATGTCTTCCGATGAAAACTGGAGAGAAGCTTCCTGAGCAACTGGTTTGTGATGTGTGTATTCATCTCATAGATTTAAACCATTGTTTGGATTGACCAATTTGAAATCACTATTTCTGTGGAAGATGAGGAAAGACATTTGGGAATGCTCTTTAGAATAAGGAGGAAGAAATATCCTCAGATAAAAACAATAAGGACGCTGTCTGTGAAACTGCTCTGTGTCGTGTGAATTCCTCTCACTCAGTTAAGCTTCTCTTTTCATTGAGCAGTTTAAAAGCACTGTTTGTATTTAGTGTGCGAAGAGATTTCATGAGTGCTTTGAGGCTTTAAGTAAAAAAGGACATATTTTCAGATAGAAACTGAAGAGAAGCTTTCTTAGGAACAGCTTTGTGATGTGTGCATTCCACTCACAGTGTTATACGTCTCTTCTCATACAGCAGCGGGGAAAACCTTTTGGAGAAAAAGGTACCAAGGGATATTCAGGGGCATATTGACACTTATGGTTTTGTGGCACATATACACCATGGAATACTATGCAGCCATAAAAAAGGATGAGTTTGCGTCCTCTGTAGGGACATGGATGCAGCTGGAAACCATCATTCTTAGCAAACTATCACAAGAACAGAAAACCAAACACCGCATGTTCTCACTTATAGGTGGGAACTGAACAATGAGATCACTTGGACTTGGGAAGGGGAACATCACACACTGGGGCCTATCATGGGGAGGGGGGAGGGATTGCACTGGGGAGTTATACCTGATATAAATGATGAATTGATGGGTGCTGACGAGTCAGCACACCAACATGGCACAAGTATACATATGTAACAAACCTGCACGTTATGCACATGTACCCTAGAACTTAAAGTACAATAATAAAAATAAAAAAATAAAAAAATAAAAACTGGAAAGAAGCTCTCTGTGAATCTGCTTTTTGCTATGTTTATTCATTTCACGTAGATAAAGCTTCCTTTACATTACGCAGCTTGGAAAACCTGTCATGGACAGATCCACGAAGGGACATTCGTCAGCACATTCAGGACTATGGTGAAAATGGAAGTATCTTCAGATAAATACTGAAGAGTAGCTTTCTGAGAAACTGCTTTGTGATGTGTGCATTCCAGTCAGGGAGTTATACCTCTTTTCTCATAAGACAGGGTTTGAACTCTGTTGCTGTAAAACTGAAAAAGTGATATTTCAGAGTGCATTGAAGACTACGGCAAAAAGTGAACTATTCTCAAGTAACACCCAGAAAGTAGCTTTCCCAAAAACGGCTCTCTGATATGTGCATTCATTTCACAGAGTTTAAGCCTACACTACATTGCCCAGTTTGATAACTCTGTCATTAAGGAATCTGCAAAGGGATATTAAGTGACACCCAGAGACCTGTGGTGAGGAAGGAAATGTCTTCCATTGAAAAACGGAGAGTAGGTTTCTGAGCAATTGCTTTGTGACGTGTGTATTCATCTCTTAGAGTTAAATCATTCTTTGGATTGAGCAGTTTGAAACCACTGTTTCTGTGGAATCCGAAAAAGAACATTTGAGAATACTTTTTAGAAGGAAGCTTTCTGTGAAACTGCTCTGTGTCGTGTGAATTCCACTTGTACAGTTAAGCTTCTCTTTTCATTGGGCAGATTTCTAACACTGTTTATGTTTAGTGAATGAAGGGATATTTGGGAGCTCTTTGAGGCTCACGGTTAAAAAGAGAATACTTTCAGATAGAAACTGAAGAGAAGCTTTCCGAGGAACTGCTATGTGATGTGAGCATTCTATTCAGTGTTATACCTCCCTTCTCATACAGCATCGGGGAAAACTTTTTTGAGAAAAAGGTACCAAGAGATAATGGGGAGCATATTGACACCTATCGTGAAAAGGGAAATATCCTCAGACAAAAACTGGAAAGAAGCTTCCTGTGCAACAGCTCTGTGATATGTGTATTCATCTCACATAGATAAAGCTTTCTTTATATTACGCAGCTTGGAAATTCTGTCATGTACGGATCCATGAAGGGATATTTGGAAACACATTCAGGATTATGGTGAAAAAGGAAATATCTTCAGATTAAAACCAGAGAGAAGCGTTCTGAGAATCTTCTTTGTGATGTGTGCATTTCACTCAGGAAGTTATATCTCTTTCATCATAAGACTGTGTTTGAACACTGTTTCTGTAAAACCGAAAAAGTGATATTTTGGACTGCATTGAAGACTATGGCGAAAACTGAAATATCCTCAAATAAAACCCAGAAAGAAGCATTCAAAGAAATGACTCTCTGATATGTGCATTCATTTCACAGAGTTTGAATTTTCTCTATATTGCCCAGTTTGGAACCTCAGTCTTTGAGGAATCTGTGAAGTGATATTAAGTGGCACTCAGAGGCCTGTGGTGAGCAAGGAAATGTATTCCATTGAAAACTTGAGAGAAGCTTTCTCAGCAACTGATTTGTGATGTGTGTATTTACTTCATAGAGTTAAATCATTCTTTGGATTGAGCAGTTTGAAATCACTGTTTCTGTGGAACCTGAGAAAGAAGAGTTGGGAAAGCTCTTTAGAATATGCTGAAAAAGGAATACCCTCAGGTGAAAACCAGAAGGAAGCTTTCTGTGAGGCTGCTCTGTGTCGTGTGAATTCCACTGACACATTTAAGCTTATCTTTTCATTGAACAGTATTCTAACAATGCGTTAAGTCTGTGAAGGGATATTCGAAAGCGCTTTGAGACTTATGGTGAAAATGGAAATATCTTCCGATAGAAACTGAAGAGAAGCTTTCTAAGGAGCTGCTTTTTGACGTGTGCATTCCACTCAAAGAGTTATACCTTTCTTCTCATAGAGGACTGTGGAAAACTTTTGGGAGGAAAAGCTACCAAGGGACATTCAGGAGTATATGGACGGCTATGGTGACAAAGGGAATATCCTCAGACAACAACTGGAAAATCTTTCTTTGAATCTGCTCTGAGATACATATGTATATTCATCTCACATAGATAAAACCTTCTTTATATTACACAGTTTGGAAACTCCATGATGGATGGATCCGGGAAGGGACACTCGGGAGCACATTCAGGACTATGGTGAAAAGCGAAATATCTTTAGATAAAAACTGCAAAGGAGCTTTCTGTGAATCTGCTTTTTGCTATGTTTATTCATCTACATAGATAAAGCTTTCTTTACATTATGCAGCTTGGAAACACTGTCATGGATGGATCCGCGAAGGGACATTCGGGAGCACATTCAGGACTATGGTGAAAAAGGAAATATCTTCAGATAAAAACAAGCAAGAAGATTTCTGTGAATCTACTTTTTGCTGTATTTATTCATCGCACATATATAAAGCTTTCTTTACATTACACAGCTTGGAAACTCCATCACGGATGGATCTGCAAAGGGATATTCATCTTCACATTCAGGCCTATGTTGAAAAAGGAAATATCTTCAGATGAAAACTGGAGAGAATCTTTCTGAGAAACTGCTTTGTGATGTGTGTATCTCACTCAGGGCGTTATATCTCTTTTCTCATAAGGCAGTTTTTGAACACTGTTCTTGTAAAACAGAAAATGTGATATTTCGAAGTGCATTGAAGACTACAGCTAAAAGTGAATTATCCTCAAATAAAACCGAGAAAGAAGCGTTCCAAGAAACTGCTCTCTGATATGTGCATTCATTTCACAGAGTGTAAGCATATTTTACATTACCCAATTTGGAAACTCTGTCTTTGAGGAATCTGCGAAGGGATATTAAGTAGTGCCTGGAGGCCTGTGGTGAACAAGGAAATGCTTTCCATTGAAAACTGGAGAGAAACTTTCTGAGCAACTTTTTTTGACGAATGTATTCATCACATAGAGTTAAATCATTCTTGGGATTGAGCAATTTGAAATCACTGTTTCTGTGGAATCCCGAAGGACACTTGGGGATGCTCTTTAGAATATGGTGAAAGAAATAGCCTCAGATAAAAACCAGAAGGAAGTTTTCTGTGAAACTGTTCTGTGTCATGTGAATTCCTCTGACTCAGTTAAGCTTCTCTTTTCCTTGAGCAGTTTTCTAACACTGTTTATGTTCAGCGTAGGAAGGGATGTTCGGGAATGCTTTGAGGCTTATGGTGAAAAAGGAAATATGTTCAGATAGAAACTGGAAGGAAGTTTTCCAAAGAACTGCTTCGTGACATGTGCATTGCACTCACAGTGTTATACGTCTCTTCTCATACAGCATCGGGGAAACCCTTTTGGAGAAAAAGTATCAAGGGATATTCAGGAGCATATTGACGTCTATGGTGAAACGGGAAATAGCCTCAGACAAAAACTGGGAAGAAGCTTTCTGTGAAACTGCTCTGTGATATGTGTATTCATCTCACATATATAAAGCATTCTTTACATTATGCAGCTTGCAAACTCTGTCGTGGATGGATCGGCGAAGGGATATTTGGGAGCACATTCAGGACTATGGTGAAAAAGTTAACATCTTCAGATACAAAATGAAAAGAAGCTTTCTTGAATTTGCTTTTTGCTATGTTTTTTCATCTCACATAGGTAAAACTTTCCTTATACTACTCAGTTTGGAAACTCCATCATGGACAGATCTGCAAATGGGCATTCTGGACCACATTCAGGCCTATGGTGGAAAAGGAAATATCTTCAGATAAAAACTGGAGAGAAGCTTTCTGAGAAACTGCTTTGTGATGTGTGCATTCCACTCATGGAGTTTTACCTCTTTTCTCGTAAGGCAGTGTTTGAACACTGTTCCTATAAAACTGAGAAAGTGATGTTTTGGAGCACTTTCAAGACCTTGACGAAAAGTGAAATATCCTCAAATAAAACTCAGAAAGAGATGTTTATAGAAACTTCTATCTGATATGTGGATTCATTTCACAGAGTTAAAGCTTACTCAACATTGCCCTCTTTGGAAACTCTGTCTTTGAGGAATCTGCAAAGGGATATTAAGAGACACCCGGAGGCCTGTGGTGAGCAAGGAAATGTCTTCCATTGAAAACTGGAGAGAAGCATTTTGAGCAACTGATTTGTGATGTGTGTATTCATTTTCCAGCATTAAACCACTCTTTGGATTGAGCAGGTTGAAATCATGTTTCTGCAGAATCTCAGGAAGGACATTTGGGGATGCTCTTTAGAATATCGAGAAGGAAATATCCTCAGATAAAAGCCAGAAGGAAGCTTTGTGTTAAACTGCTATGTGTCATGTGAATTCCTCTTGATCATTTAAGCTTCTTTTTCATTGAGCAGTTTTCTAACACTGTTTGCATTTAGCGTGTGAATGGATATTCGGGAGAGCTTTGAGGTTTATGGTGAAAAATAAAATTAGTTCAGAATGAAATTGAAGAGAACCTTCCCGAGGAACTGCTTTCTGATGTGTGCATTTCACTCAGTTTTTACCTCTGTTCTCATACGGCATTGGGGAAATTATTTTGGAAAAAAAGGTACCAAGTGATATTTGGGAGCATATTGACACCTATGGTGAAAAGAGAAATAGCCTCAGACAAAAACTGGAAAGAATCTTTCTGTAAAACTGCTCTGTGATATGTGCATTCATCTCACATAGATAAAGCATTCTTTACATTACGCTGCTTGGAAACACTGTCATGGACAGATTCCCAAAGGGACATTTGGGAGCACATTCACTACAATGGTGAAAAAGGGAATATCTTCAGATAAAACATGGAAAAAAACTTTCTGTGAATCTGCTTTTGGCTATGTTTATTCATCTCACATAGATAAAGCTTTCTTTACATTATGCAGCCCGGAAGTTCCATTATGGACAGATCCGCAAAGGGACATTTGGGATCACATTCAGGCCTACGGTGAAAAAAAAAATATCTTCAGGTTAACTGGAGAGAAGCTTTCTGAGAAACTGCTTTGTGATGTGTGCATTCCACTCAGGGAGTTGTACCTCTTTTCTCATAAGGCATTGTTTGAACACTGTTCCTGTAAAACCGAAAAAGTGATATTTTGGAGTGTATTGAAGACTATGGCGAAAAGTGAAATATCCTCAAATAAAACACAGAAAGAAGCATCCAAGAATATGCTCTCTGATATGTGCATTCATTTCACAGAGGTAAAGCCAACTCTACATTACCCAGATTGGAAATCTGCAAAAGGATATTAAGTGGTGTCCGGAGGCCTGTGGTGAGCAAGGAAATGTCTTCTGATGAAAACTGGAGAGAAGCTTTCTGAGCAACTGCTTTGTGATGCGTGCATTCATCTCATAGAGTTAAATCATTCTTTGGTTTGAGCAGGTTGAAATCACTGTTTCTGTGGAATCAGAGGAAAGACATTTGGAAATGCTATTTAGAATATGCAGAAGGAAATATCCTCAGATCAAAACCAGAGGGAAGCTTTCTGAGAAGCTGCTATGTGTCATATGAATTCCTCTCGCTCATTAGGCTTCTCTTTTCATTGAACAGTTTTCTAGCACTGTTTAAGTTTAGCTTGTGAAGGGATATTCAGGAGCACTTTGAAGCTTACGCTGAAAAAGTAATATGCTCAGATAGAAACTGGAGAGAAGGTTTCTGAGGAATGCTTTGTGATGTCTGCATTCCACTCACAGAGTTATACCTTTCTTCTCATAGAGGATTGGGGAATCCCTTTTGGAGAAAAAGCTACCAAGGGACATTTGGGAGTACATGGACATCAATGGTGAAAAAGGAAATATCCTCAGACAAAAACTGGAAAGAAGCTTTCTGTAAAACTGCTTAGTGATAGATATGTTTATTCATCTCACATAGATGAAACTTTCTTTATATTACCCAGTTTGCAAACTCCGTCATGGACGGATTCATGAAGGGACATTCAGGAGCACTTTCAGGACTATGGTGAAAAAGGAAATATTCTCAGATGAAAACTGGAAAGAAGCTTTCTGTGAATCTGCTCTTTGCTATGTTTATTCATCTCACGTAGATAAAGATTTCCTTACATTACGCAGCCTGGAAACTCTGTCATGGACAGATCCACGAAGGGAACTGTGAGAGCACATTCAGGACTATAGTGTAAATGGAAATATCTTCAGATAAAAACTGGAGAGAAGCTTTCTAAGAAACTACTTTGTGATGTGTGCATTTCACTCAGTTACTTATACCTCCTTTCTCATAAGGCAGTGTTTGAACACTGTTCCTGTAAAACTGAAAAAGAGAAATTTCGGAGCGCATTGAAGACAATGGGGAAAAGTCAAGTATCCTCAAATAAATCCCAGAAAGAAGCATTCCAAGAAACTGCTCTCTGATATGTGCATGCGTTTCACAGAGTTAAAGCTTACTCTACATTGCCCAGTCTGAAAACTCTGTCTTTGAGGAATCTGCGAAGGGAAAGTAAGTTGCTCCCAGAGGCCTGTGGTAAGCATGGAAATGTCTTCCAATGAAAACTGGAGATAAGCTTTCTGAGCAACTGCTTTGTGATGGGCGTATTTATCTCATAGAGTTAAATAATATTTTATATTGAGCAGTTTGAAATCACTGTTTCTGTGGAACCTGAGAAAGAACATTTGGGAATGCTCATTAGAATATGCTGAAAAAGTAATACCCTCAGATAAAAACCAGAAGGAAGCTTTCTGTGAAACTGCTCTGTGTCGTGTGAATTCCTTTCACACAGTTCATCTTCTCTTTTCAATGAGTGGTCTTCTAACACTGTTTTTGTTTATTCTGCGAAGGGATATTCGGGAGCTCTTTGAAGATTATGGTGAAAACAGAAGTATCTTCAGATAAAAATGGAGATATGATTTACGAGGAGCTGCTTTGAGACGTGTGTATTCCACTCACAGAGTTTTAACTTTCTTCTCATAGAGTACTAGGGAATCCCTTTTGGAGAAAAGGCTACCAAGGGATATTCACCATATGGATGGCTATAGTGGAAAAGGAAATATCCTCAGACAAATACTAGAAAGAAGCTTTCTCTTAAACTGGTTTGTGATACATATGTTTACTCAACTCACATAGATAACACTTTCTTTATATTACACAGTTGTGAAACTCCTTCATGGACGGATCCGCAAAGGGACATTCTGGAGCACATTCAGGCCTATGGTGAAAAAAGAAATATCTTCACATAAAACCTGGAGAAAAGCTTTCTGAGAAAATGCTTTGTGGTGTGTACATTCCACTCAGGGAGTTACACTTCTTTTCTCATGATGCAGTGTTTGAACAACATTCTGGAAAAACCAAAATAGTGATATTTCAGAGCACATTGAAGATTATGGCAAAAAGTAAAATATCCTCTAATAAAACCCAGAAAGGAGAGTTCCAAGAAACTGCTCTCTGATATGTGCATTCATTTCACAGAGAAAAATCTTTCTCTACTTTCCCTGTTGGGAAACTCTGTCTTTTAGTTATCTGCGAAGGGACATTAAGTGGTGCCCAGAGGCCTGTGGTGAACAAGGAAATGTCTTCTGATGAAATCTGGAGAGAAGCTTTCTGAGCAACTGCTTTGTGATGGGTGTATTCATTTCATAGAGTTAAACCACTCTTTGGATTGAGTAGTGTGAAATCACTGTTTCTGTGGAACCTCAGAAAGGATATTTGGGAACGGTCTTTAGAATGTGCTGAAAAAGAAATACCCTCAGATGAAAAGCAGAAAGAAGCTTTCTGTGAAAATGCTCTGTGTTATGTGTACTCATCTCATATAGATAAAGTTTTCTTTACATTACGCATCTTGGAAACTCTGTCATGGATGGATCTGTGAAGGGATATTCAGGAACACATTCGGGACTATGGTGAAAAAGGAAATATCTTCAGATAAAAACTGGAATGAAGCTTTCTGTGAATCTGCTTTTTGCTATGTTTATTCATCTCAGATAGATAAAGCTTTCTTTATGTTACGCACCTTGGAAGCTGTGTTGTGGATGGATCCGTGAAGGGACATTTAGGAGCACATTCAGTACGATGGTGAAAAGGAAAATATCTTCAGATTAAAACTGGAGATAAGCTCCCTGAGAAACTGCTTTTTGATGTGTGCATTCCACTCAGGGAGTTATACCTTTTTTCTCATAAAGGATAGGGGAATCCCTATTGGAGAAAAAACTACCAAGGGACATTCACCATATGAAGGGCTACGGTTAAAAAGGAAATATCCTCAGGCAAAAACTGGAAAGAAGCTTTCTGTGAAAATGATTTGTGATAGATATGTTTATTCATCTCATGTAGATAAACTTTCTTTATATTACACAGTTTGTAAACTCCGTCATGGATGGATCCGTGATAGGGGTATTCGGGATCACATTGAGGCCTTCGGTGAAAAAGGATCTATCTTCTGATAAAACCTGGAAAGAAATTTTCTCTGTATCTAATTTTTGCTAGGTTTATTCATCTCACATAGATAAAGCTTTCTTTATATTACACAGCTTGGAAACTCTGTCATGGATGGATCCACGAAGGGATATTCAGGATCATATTCAGGCCTATTGCGAAAAAAGAAACATCTTCAGATAAAAATTGAAGAGAAGCTTTCTCAGAAACAGCTTGGTGATGTTTGCATTCCACTCAGGAAATTATACCTCTTTTCTCATAAGGCAGTGTTTGAGCACTGTTCCTGTAAAACCAGGAAAGTGATATCTCGGAGCATATTGAAGACTATGGCGAAAAGTGAAATATCCTCAAATAAAACCCAGAAAGCAGCATTCCAAGAAACTGCTCTCTGATATGTGCACTTATTTCACAGAGTTAAAGCTTTCTCTATTTTTCCCAGTTGGGAAACTCTGTCTTTGAGGAATTTGTGAAGGGATATAAAGTGGCGCCTGGAGGCCTGTGGTGAGCAAGGAAATGTCTTCGATGAAAACTGGAGAGACGATTTCCAAGCAACTGCTTTGGGATGTGTGTATTCATCTCACAGAGTTAAACCATTCTTTGGATTCAGCAGTTTGAAATCACTCTTTCTGTGGAATGTGAGGAAGGACTTTTGGAAATGCTCTTTAGAATATGGAGAAAGAAATATCCTCAGATAAAAA
>NW_012116866.1:104098-104444 GCF_000951035.1 Colobus angolensis palliatus | reverse complement strand
GCAAGGGGGAAGGGAATCCCTTTTCCTAACCAGGGGAACTGAGACACACAACACCTGGAAAATCGGGTAACTACCACCCCAATACTGTGCTATAGCCTAATGGGCACACCAGGAGAATATACCCCACGCCTGGAGAGGAGGGTCCCACGCCCTGGGAGCCTCCCTCCTTGCTAACACAGCAGTCTGTGGTGATCTAACCACAGGGCAGCAGCGAGGCTGGGGAAGGGGCGCCCACCATTGCTGAGGCTTAAGTAGGTAAACAAAGCCTCTGGGAAGCTCCAACTGGGCGAAGTTCACAGCAGCTCAAGGAAACCTGCCTGTCTCTGTAGACTCCGCCTCTGGGGAC
>NW_012116866.1:92236-98808 GCF_000951035.1 Colobus angolensis palliatus | reverse complement strand
TATGCACATGTACCCTAGAACTTAAAGTATAATAAAAAAAAATGAAATATGTTCAGATAGAACCTGGAGAGAAGGTTTCTGAAGAACTGGTTTGTGACGTGTGCATTCCACTCACTGTGCTATACCTTTCTTCTCATACAGCTCAGGGAAACCCTTTTGGACAAAAAGGTACTTTGGAATATACGGGGGCATATGGACGCCTATGGTAAAAAGGGAAATAGCCTCGGACAAAAACTGGAAAGAAGCTTTCTGTGAAACTGCTTTGTGATAGATATATTTATTCATCTCACATAGATAAAACTTTCTTTATATTACACAGTTTTGATATTCCGTCATGGACAGATCCACGAGGGGACATTCGGGAGCACATTCATGACTGGCGAAAAAGAAAATATCTTCAGATAAAAACTGTAGAGAAGATGTCTGAAAAATTGCTTTGTGATATGTACCTTCCACTCAGGGTGTTGTTTTTCTTTTCTCATTAGGCAGTGTTTGAACATTGTTCCTGTAAAAGAAAAAAGTGATATTTCAGAGTGCATTGAAGACTGTGGTGAAAAGTGAAATATCCTCAAGTAAAACCCAGAAAGATGCATTCCAAGAAACTGCTCTCTGATATGTGCATTTATTTCTCCGAGTTAAAGCTAACTCTACATTGCTCAGTTTGCAATCTGTGTCTTTGAGGAATCTGTGAAAGGGTATTTGTGGCACCCAGTGGACTGTGGTGAGCAAGGAAAAGTCTTCCGATGAAAAATGGAGAGAAGCTTTTTGAGCTACTGCTTTGTGATGTGTGTATTCATCTCATAGAGTTAAACCATTCTTTGGGTTAAGCAGTTTGAAATCACTGTTTTTGTGGAATCGAAGGAAGGACATTTAGGAATGCTTTTTAGAATATGGAGAAAGAAATATCCTCAGATAAAAACGAGAAGGAAGTTTTCTGTGAAACTACTCTGTGTCATGTGAATTCCTCTCGCTCATTAAAACTTCTATTTTCATTGAGCAGTTTTGTAACACTGTTTATGTTTAGCATGTGAAGGGATATTCGGGAGAGCTTTGAGGTTTACTGTGAAAAAGAAAATATGTTCAGATAGAAACTGCAGAGAAGTTTTCCAAGAAACTGCTTTGTGATGTGGATTCCACTCACAGTGTTACACTTCTCTTTTCATACAGCATTGAGGAAACCATTTTGGAGAAAAAGGTACCAAGAGATATTCGGGATCATATTAATGTATATGGTGAAAATGCAAATGGCCTCAGACAAAAAGTGGAAAGAAGCTTTCTGTGAAACTGCTTTCTGATATGTGTTTTCATGTCAGATAGACAATGCTTTCTTTATATTATGCAGCATGGAAACTCTGTCATGGATGGATCCGCGAATGGACATTCGGGAGCACATTCAGGTTTATGGTGAAAAAGGAAATATCTTCAGATTAAAACTGGAAAGTATCTTTCTGTGTGTATACTTTTTGCTATGTTTATCCATCTCACTTAGATAAAGCTTTCTTTACATTACACAGCTTGGAAACTCTGTGATGTACGGTTCCACGAAGGAATATTCGGGAGCACATTGATGACCACGATGAAAAAGGAAATATTTACAGATAAAAACTAGAGAGGACCTTTCTGAGAAACTGCTTTGTGATGTGCGCATTCCACTCACGGAGTTATACCTCTTTTCTCATAAGGCAGTGTTTGAACACCGTTCCTGTAAAACTGAAAAAGTGATATTTTGGAGTGCATTGATGACTATGGCAAAAAGTGAAATATCCTCAAATAAAACTCAGAAAGAAGCATTCCAAGAAACTGCTGACTGACATGTGCATTCATTTCACAGAGTTAAAGCTTACCCTACATTACCCTGTTTGGAAACTCTTTGAGGAATCTGCGAAGGAATATTAAGTGAGGCCCAGAGGCCTGTGGCGAGCAAGGAAATGTCTTCGTTGAAAACTGCAGAGAAGCTTTCTGACCAACTGCCTGTGATGTGTGTATTCATCTCATAGATTTAAATCATATTTTATATTGAGCAGTTTGAAATCACTGTTTCTGTGGAACCTGAGAAAGGACATTTGGGAGCGCTCTTTAGAATATGCTGAAAAAGAACTACCCTCAGATCAAAACCAGAAGGAAGCTTTCTGTGAAACTGCTCTGTGTCATGTGAATTCCACTCACACAGTTTAGCTTCTGTTTTCATTGAGCAGTATTCTAACACTGTTTTTGTGTAGTGTGCAAAGGGATATTAGGAAACCCTTTGAGGCTTATGTTGAAAACGGAAATATCTTCAGATAGAAAATGGAGAGAAGGTTTCCGAGGAACTCCTTTGTGACGTGTGCATTCCACTCACAGAGTTACACCTTTCTTCTCATAGAGGAGTGGGGAATTCCTTTTGGAGAAAAAGCTACTAAGGGACATTCGGGAGTATATGGAAGCCTATGGTGAAAAACGGAATATCCTCAGACAAAAACTGGAAAGAAGCTTTCTGTGAAAGTGCTTTGTTATAGATATGTTTATTCTTCTCACATAGATAAAGCTTTCTTTATATTACACAGCTTGGAAACTCTATCATGGATGGATCCGCGAAGGAACATTCGGGAGCCCATTCAGGACTGTGATGATAAAGGAAATATCTTCAGACAAAAACTGGAAATAAGCTTCTGTGAAACTGCACTGTGATATGTGTATTCATCTCACATAGTTAAAGCATTCGTTACATTATGCATCTTGGAAACTCTGTCATGGACAGATCCGGGAAAGGACATTTGGGATCACATTCACTACTATGGTGAAAAAGGAAATATCTTCAGATATAAAATGGAAAGGAGCTTTCTGTGAATCTGCTTTTTCCTATGTTTATTCATCTCACATAGATAAAGCTTTCTTTACATTGAGCAGCCTGGAAATTCCACCATGCACAGATCCATGAATGGACATGTGGATCACATTCAGACCTATATTGGAAAAGGAAATCTCTTTAGATAAAAACTGGAGAGAAAATTTGTGAGAAACTGCTTTGTGATATGTGCATTCCATGCAGGGAGTTATACCTCTTTTCTCATAAGGCAGTGTTTGAACACTGTTACTGTAAAACCCAAAAAGTGATATTTCTGAGTGCATTGAAGACTATGACGAAAAGTGAAATATCCTCAAATAAAACACAGAAAGAAGCATTCCAAGAAACTGCTCTCTGATTTGTGCATTCATTTCACAGAGGTCAAGCTAACTATACATTGCCCAGTTTGGAAATCTGCGAAGAAATATTAAGTGACGCCCAGAGGCCTGTGGTGAGCAAGGAAATGTCTTGCGTTGAAAACTGGAGAGAAGCTTTCTGAGGAACTGAAGGTGTGGCCTGCCCCTCCACACCTGTGGGCATTTCTCATTAGGTGGAATGAGAGACTTGAGAAAAGAAATGAGACACAGAGACAAAGTATAGAGAAAGAAAATGTGGGCCCAAGGGACCGGCGCTCAGCATACAGAGGACCCACACCAGCACCAGTCTCTGAGTTTCCTTAGTATTTATTGATAATTATCCTTACCATCTTAAAGATAATGGAGTGTCAGGACAATAGGATCATTTTAGGGAGAAAATTAGCAGTAAGACATATGGATAAAAATCTCTGTGACATGGGTAAGTTCAAAGGAAAATGTTGTGCCTTGATACGCATATGCAAACATCTCCATAAACCTTTTAGCAGCATTGCTGCCAGCAAGTCCCGCCACCAAGTCCCACCTTATGCCGTAAGGTGGTTTTATCCTATGTCAGTAAACAGAGCATACAATTGGGTTTTACACTGAGATGTTCCATTGCCCAGGGACGGGCAGGATTTTGAACCAGGAAGCTGCCTTCAGGCACTTGCTTAACAAAGACACACATCCTGCACAGCCCAAAATCCATTAAGCCTTGAGTCACCACAGCACAAGTCTCTTGCAAGGATAAGATTGGGAGTAAGGTCACAGATTAACAGCATCTCAAATATAGAACAAAATGGAGTCTCTTATGTCTACTTCTTTCTATATAGACACAGTAACAGGCTGATCTCTCTTTCTTTTCCCCACAGGAACTGCTTCTTGATGTCTGTATTTATCACATAGAGATAAATCATTCTTTTTATAGAGGAGTTTGAAATCACTGTTTCTGTGGAATCTGAGGAAGGACATTTGGGAACGCTCTTTAGTATATGGAGAAAGAAATATCCTCAGATAAAAACCAGAAGGAAGTTTTCTGTGAAGCTGCTATGTGTCGTGTGAATTCCTCTTGCTGAGTTAACATTCTGTTTTCATTCAGCAGTTTTCTAACACTATTGATGTGTAGCATGTGAAGGGATATTCGGGAGTGCTTTGAAACTTATGGTGAAAAAGGAAATATGTTCAGATAGAAACTGGAAAGAAGCTTTCTGAGGAACTCATTTGTGAGGTGTGCATTCCACTCCCAGTGTTATACCTGTCTTCTCATTGAGGATTGGGGAATATCTTTTGGAGAAAAAACTACCAAGGGACATTCAGGAGTATATGGATGGCTGCGGTCAAAAACAAAATATCCTCACACAAAAACTGGAAAGAAGCTTTCTGTGAAACTGCTTTGCGATAGATATGTTTAATCATCTCACATAGATAAAACTTTCTTTATATTACGCAGTTTAGAAACTCCATCATGGACGGAACTATGAAGGGACAATCGGGAGCACATTCAGGCCTATGGAGAAAATGGAAATATCTTCAGATAAAAACTGAAGAGAAACTTTCTGAGAAAATGCTTTGTGATGTGTGCATTCCACTCAGGGAGTTATACCTCTTTTCTCATAAGGCAGTGTTTGAACACTGTCCCTGTAAAATTGAAAAAGTGATATTTTGGAGCGCATTGAAGACTATGGTGAATAGTGAAATATCCTCAAATAATACCCAGAATGAAGCATTACAAGAAACTGCTCTCTGATGTGTGCATTCATTTCACAGAGTGAAAGCTTACTTTACATAGCCCCATTTGGAAACTCTGCCGTGAGGACTCTGCAAAGGGATATTAAGTAGGGCCTGGAGGCATGTGGTGAGCAAGGAAATGTCTTTCATTGAAAACTGGAGAGGAACTTTCTGAGCGACTGCTTTGTGACGTGTGTATTCACCTCGTAGAGTTAAAGCATTCTTTGGAATGAGCAGTTTGAACTCACTGTTTCTGTGAAAATTGAAAAAGGACATTTGGGAACGCTCTTTAGAATATGTTGAAAAAGAAATACCCTCAGCTGGAAACCAGAAGGAAGTTTTCTGTGAAACTGCTCTGTGTTGCATGAATTCCACTCAAAGTTATGCTTCTCTTTTCATTGAACAGTATTCTAACACTGTGTTTAGTCTGGGAAGGGATATTCATGAGCGCCTTGAGGCTTATGGTGAAAAAGGAAATATTTTCAGATAGAAACTAGAGAGAAGCTTTCTGAGGAGTTGCTTTGTGATGTGCGTATTCATCTCATAGAGTTAAATCATTCTTTGGATTGAGCAGTTTGAAATCACTGCTATTGTAGAATCTGAGATGGGTCATTGGGGAACGATCTTTAGAATATGGAGAAAGAAATATCCTCAGGCAAAAACCAGAAGGAAGCTTTCTGTTAAACTGCTATGTGTCATGTGAATTCCTCTCGCTCAGTTAAGCTGCTCTTTTCATTGAGCAGTTTTCTAACACTGTTTATGTTTAGCATATGAAGAGATATTCGGAAGTGCTTTGAGGCTTTTGGTGGAAAGGGAAATATGTTCAGAAAGAAAATGGAGAGAAGCTTTCTGAGGAACTGCTTTGTGATGTGTGCATTCCACTCACAGTGCAATACCTCTCTTCTCGTGCAGCATTGGGGAAACCCTTTCTGTCGAAATGTTCTGTGAAATGTGTATTCACCTCACATAGATAAAGCTTTCTCTATTTTTCACAGCTTAGAAACTCTGTCATGGACTGATCCACGAAGGGATATTTGTGAGCACATTGAGAGCTATGGTGAAAAAGGAAATATCTTCGGATAAAAACTGGAAAGAAACTTTCGGTGAACCTGTTTTTGCTATGTTTATTTATCTCACATAGATAAAACTTTCCTTATATGCGCAGTTTGGAAACTCCATCATGGATGGATCTGCGAAGGGTGATTCGACAGCATATTCAGAACTATGGTGAAAAAGGAAACATCTTCAGAGAAAAACTGGAGAGAAGCTTTCTGAGAAACTGCTTTGTGATGTGTGCATTCCACTCAGGGAGTTATACCTCTTTTCTCATAAGGCAGTGTTTGAATACTGTTCCTGTAAAACCGAAAAAGTGGTATTGCAGAGCACATTGAAGACTATGGCGAAAAGTTAAATATCCTCAAATAAAACCCAGAAAAAAGCGTTCCAGGAAATTGCTCCCTGATATGTGCATTCATTTCACAGAGTTAAAGCTTACTCTACATTGCCCAGTTTGGAAACTCTGTCTTTGAGGAATCTGTGAAGGGATATTAAGTGGCTCCTGGAGACCTATGGTGAGCAAGGAAGTGTCTTCCATTGAAAACTGGAGAGAAGCTTTCTGAGCAACTGCTTTGTGATGTGTGTATTCATCTCTTTTTATTATTATTATT
>NW_012116866.1:90595-90971 GCF_000951035.1 Colobus angolensis palliatus | reverse complement strand
TTGCTTTTGGTGTTTTAGACATGAAGTCCTTGCCCATGACTATGTCCTGAGTGGTACTACCTAGAATTTCTGCTAGGGTTTTTATGGTATTAGGTCTAATATTTAAGTCTCTAATCCATCTTGAATTAATCTTCATATAAGGAGTAAGGAAAGGATCCAATTTCAGCTTTCTACTTATTGCTAGCCAATTTTCCCAGCACCATTTATTAAATAGGGAATCCTTTCCCCATTTCTTGTTTCTCTCAAGTTTGTAAAAGTTCAGATGGCTGTAGATGTGTGGTATTATTGCTGAGGACACTGTTCTGTTCCATTGGTCTATATCTCTGTGTTGGTACCAGTACCATGCTGTTTTGGTTACTGTAGCCTTGTAGTATAG
>NW_012116866.1:86566-87616 GCF_000951035.1 Colobus angolensis palliatus | reverse complement strand
CTTTGTGGGTAACCCGGCCTTTCTCTCTGGCTGCCCTTAAGATTTTTTCCTTCTAAGATTTCAACTTTGGTGAATCTGGCAATTGTGTGTCTTGGAGTTGCCCTTCTGGAGGAGTATATTTGTGGCATTCTCTGTATTTCCTGAATTTGAATGTTGGCCTGCCCTACTAGGTTGGGGAAGTTCCCCTGGATGATATCCTGAAAAGTGTTTTCCAATTTGGTTCCATTTTCCGCCTCACTTTCAGGCACCCCAATCAGACGTAGATTTGGTCTTTTTACATAATCCCATCCTTCTTGCAGGCTTTGTTCGTTTCTTTTTCTTCTTTTTTCTTTTGGTTTCTCTTCTCGCTTCATTCATTCTTTTGATCCTCAATCGCTGTGCATGTGTCACGTATTTCTCGTGTCATGGTTTTCATCTCTGTCATGTCGCTTATGAACTTCTCTGCATTAATTAGTCTAGCTGTCAATTCTTCCACTCTTTTTTCAAGATTTTTAGTCTCTTTGCGCTGGGTACGTAATTCCTCCTTTAGCTCTGAGAGTTTTGATGGACTGAAGCCTTCTTCTCTCATCTCGTCAAAGTCATTCTCTGACCAGTGTTGATCCGTTGTCGGCGATGGGCTGTGCTCCTTTGCAGGGGGAGATGCGCTCTAATTTTTTGAATTTCCAGCTTTTCTGCCCTGCCTTTTCCCCATCTTTGTGGCTTTATCTGTCTCTGGTCTTTGATGATGGTGATGTACTGATGGGGTTTTGGTATAGGTGTCCTTCCTGTTTGATAGTTTTCCTTCTGAACATCAGGACCCTCAGCTATAGGTCTGTTGGAGATTGCTTGAGGTCCACTCCAGACCCTGTTTGCCTGGGTATCAGCAGCAGAGGTTGCAGAAGATAGAATATTGCTGAACAGCAAGTGTACCTGTCTGATTCTTACTTTGCAAGCTTCCTCTCAGGGTTGTACTCCACCCTGTGAGTTGTGGGGTGTCAGACTGCCCCTAGTGGGGGATGTCAGCCAGTTAGGCTACTGAGGGGTCAGGGACCCACTTGAGCAGGCAGTCTG
>NW_012116866.1:40411-86121 GCF_000951035.1 Colobus angolensis palliatus | reverse complement strand
GATGCCTCGCCCTGCTTCAGCTCTCACTGCTCAGGCTGCAGCAGCTGACCAGCACCTATTGTCCGGCGCTCCTGAGTGAGATGACCCCAGTACCTCTGTTGAAAATGCAGAAATCACCCGTTTTCTGTGTCGCTCGCGCCGAGAGTTGGAGACTGGAGCTGTTCCTATTCAGCCATCTTGCTCCACCCCCGACAACATATTCGTGTGTATTCATCTCATAGTGTTAAGTCATTCTTTGGATTGAGCAGTTTGAAATCACTGTTTCTGTGGAACCTGAGAAAGGAAGATTGGAAACGTTCTTTAGAATATGCTAAGAAAGAAATACCCTCTGATAAAAACCAGAAGGAAGCTTTCTGTGAAACTACTCTGTGTCTTGTGAACTCCACTCACACAGTTAAGCTTCTCTTTTCATTGAGTAGTATTCTAACAACGTTTTTCTTTAGTGTGCGAAGGGATACTCGGGAGTGCTTTGAGACTTATGGTGATAACAGAAATATCTTCAGATAGAAACTGGAGAGAAGCTTTCTGAGGAGCTGCATTTTGATGCCTGCATTCCAGTCACAGAGCTATACTTTCTTCTCTTAGAGGATTTGGGAATCCGTTTTCGAGAAAAAGCTACCAAGGCACATTCACCATATGGGCAGCAATGGTAAAAAAGGAACTATCCTCAGAAAAAACCTGGAAAGAAGCTTTCTGTGAAGCTGTTTTGTGATAGATAGGTTTATTCATCTCACATAGGTAAAACTTTCTTTATATTATGCAGTTTGGAAACTCTGTCATGGACGGATCCACGAAGGCACATTCAGAGGCACCTTCAGGCCTATGGTGAAAAAGGAAATATCTTCAGATAAAAACTGGAGAGAAACTTTCTGAGGAACTCTTTAGCGATGTGTGCATTTTACTCAGGGAGTTATACCTCTTTTCTCATAAGGCAGTGTTTGAACTCTGTTCCTGTAAATCCGAAAAAGTGATATTTTTGAGCACATTGTAGTCTATGATGAAAAGTGAAATATCTTCAAATAAAACACAGAAAAAGTGTTCCAAGAAATTGTGCTCTGATACGTGCATTCATTTTACAGAGTTAAAGGTTAGTCTACATTTCCCAGTTTGGAAACTCTGTCTTTGAAGAATCTGCAAAGGGATATTAATTGGCGCCTGGAGGCCTGTGGTGAGCAAGGAAATGTCTTCTGATAAAACTGGAGAGAAGCTTTCTGAGCACCTGCTTTGTGATGTGTGTATTCACCTCATAGAGTTAAACCATTGTTTGGATTGAGCAGTTTTAAATCAGTTTCTGTGGAATGAAGAAGGACATTTGGGAACGCTCTTTAGAATATGGAGAAAGAAATATCCTCAGTTAAAAACCAGAGGGAAGCTTTCTGTGAAACTTCTGTATGTTGTGTGAATTCCTCTCACTCAGTTAAGCTTCTCTTTTCATTGAGAAGTTTTCTAACACTGTTTATGTTTAGCGTGCGAAGGGATATTTGGGATTGCTTTGAGGTTTACGGTGAAAAAGGAAATATGTTCAGATAGAAACTGGAGAGATGCTTTCTGAGGAACTGCTTTGTGACGTGTGCATTCCACTCACAGTGTTTTACCTCTCTTCTCATACAGCATTGGGTAAACCCTTTTGGAGTAAAAGGTACCAGGGGATATTCGGGAGCATATTGACGCCTATGGTGAAAAGGGAAATAGCCTCAGACAAAAACTGGAAAGAAGCTTTCTGTGAAACTGCTCCATCATATGTGTAATCATCTCATGTAGAAAAAGCTTTCTTAATATTACGCAGCTTTGAAAATCTGTCACGGACGTATCCGCAAAGGGACATTCAGGAGCCCATTGAGTCCTACTGTGAAAAAATAAACATCTTCAGATAAAAACAGGAGAGAAGCATTCTGTAAATCTGCTTTTTGCTATGCTTGTTCATCTCATGTAGATAAAGCTTTCTTTACATTACACAGCTTGGAAACTCTGTCTGGGATGGATCCGCAGAGACATTCGGGAACACATTCAGGACTATGGTGAAAAAGGAAACATCTTCAGATAAAAACTGGAAAGAAGCTTTTTGTGAATCTGATTTTTGATATGTTTATTCATCTCACAGAGATAAAGCTTTATTTATGTTACACAGCTTGGAAACTCCGTCATGGATGGATCTGCAAATGGACATTCGGGAGCACATTCAGGATGATGGTGAAAAAGGAAATATCATCAGTGAAAAACCGGAGAGAAACCTTCTAAGAAACTTCTCTGTGATGGCTGCATTCCACTCTGAGTGTTATACCTCTTTTCTCATAAGGCGGTGTTTGAACATTGTTCCTGTAAAACAGAAAAAGGGATATTTCAGAGAGCATTGAAGACTATGGCAAAAAGTGAAATATCCTCAAATAAAACCCAGAAAGAAACATTCCAAGAAACTGCTCTCTGATATGTGTATTCACTTCACAGAGTTAAAGCTTATTCTACATTGCCCAGTTTGGAAACTCTGTCTTTCAGGAATCTGCAAAGGGATATTAAGTGGACCTCGAGGACTGTGGTGGGCAAAGAAATGTCTTCCGATGAAAACTAGAGATAGGCTTTCTGAGCAACTGCTTTGTCATATGTGTATTCATCTCATAGAGTTAAACCATTATTTGTATTGAGCAGTTTGAAATCACTGTTTCTGTGGAATCTGAGGAAGGACATTTTGGAAGGCTCTTTAGAATATGCTGAAAAAGAAATACCCTCAGATAAAAACCAGAAGGAAGCTTTCTATGAAACTTCTCTATGTCATGTGAATTCCACTCCCACAGTTAAGCTTCTCTTTTCATTGAGCAGTATTCTAACGCTGTTTTTGTTTAGTCTACTAAGGGATATTCAGGAGCTCATTGTGGCATATGGTGAAAATGGAAATATGTTCAGATAGAAACTGGAGAGAAGCTTTCCGAGAAGCTGCTTTGTGACGTGTGCATTCCACTCACAACGTTTTACCTTTCTTCTCATAGAGGATTGGGGAATCCCTTTTGGAGATAAAACTACCAAGGGACTTTCAGGAGTATATGGCCTGTTATGGTGAAAAAAGAAATATCCTCAGACAGCAACTGGAAAGCTTTCTGTGAAACTGCTTTGTGATAGATATATTTACTTTTCTCAGGTAGAAAAAACTTTCTTTATATTATGCAGTTTGGAAACACCATTATGAATGGATCCATGAAGGGACATTCAGGAGAACGTTGAGGCCTATGGTGAAAATGGAAACATCTTCAAAAAAAAAAAAACTGGAGGGAAGCTTTCTGATAAACTGCTTTGTGACATGTGAATTCCAATGAGGGAGCTATACCTCTTTTCTCATAAGGCAGTGTTTGAAGACTGTTCCTGTAATACCGAAAATGTGATATTTCGAAGCGCATTGAAGACTACTGCGAAAAGTGAAATATACTCAAATAAAACCCAGAAAGAAGCATTCCAAGAAACTGCTCTCTCATATGTGCATTCATTTCACAGAGTTAAAGCTTACTCTACATTGCTCATTTTGGAAACTCTGTCTTTCAGGAATCTGCGAAGGGATATTAAGTGGTGCCCGGAGGCCCGTGGTGAGCAAGGAAATGTCTTCTGATGATAACTGGAGAGAAGCTTTCTGAGCAACTGCTTTGTGCTGTGTGTATTCATCTCATAGAGTTAAACCATTCTTTCAATTGAGCAGTTTGAAATCACTGCTTCTGTAGAATCTGAAGAAGGATATTTGGCAATGCTCTTTAGAATATGGAGAAAGAAATATCCTCAGATAAAAACCAAAAGGAAACTTTCTGTGAAACTGCTGTATGTCCTGTGAATTCCTCGCGCTCAGTTAAGCTTCTCTTTTCATTGAACAGTTTTCTAACACTGTTTAAGTTTAGTGTGTGAAGGGATATTCGGAAGCGTTCTGAGGCTTATGCTGAAAAAGAAAATATGTTCAGATAGAAACTGCAGAGAAGTTTTCCGAAAAACTCCTTTGTGACGTGTGCATTCCAGTCACAGTGTTATACCTCTCTTCTCATACAGCATTGGGGAAACCATTTCTGTGAAACTGTTCTGTGATATTTGTATTCATCTAACAAAGATAAAGCTCTCTTCACATTACACAGCTTGAAAACTCTCTCAAGGATGATTCTGCAAAGGGATATTTGGGAGCACATTCAGGACTACAGTGAAAAAGAAATATCTTCAGATAAAAACTGGAAAGAAGCTTTCTGTGAGTCTGCTTTTTGCTATGTTTCTTTATCTCACATAGATAAAGCTTTATTCACATTATGCAGCTTGGAAACTCTGTCACCGACGGATACATGAAGGGACATTCTGGAGCACATTCAGACCTACGGTGAAAAAGAAAATATCTTCAGATAAAACCTGGAGAGAAGCTTTCTGATAAACTGCTTTGTGACGTGTGAGAGAGTTATACCTCTTTTCTCATAATGCAGTGTTTGAACACTGTTCCTGTAAAGCTAAAATAGTGATATTTCGGAGCGCTTTGAAGACTATAGCAAAAAGTGAAATATCCTCAAATAAAACGCAGAAGGAAGTGTTCTGAGAAACTGCTGTCTGATATGTGCATTCATTTCACAGAGATAAAGCTTACTCTACCTTGCCAAATTTGGAAAATCTGTCTTTGAGGAATCTGTGAAGGGATATTAAGTGGTGATCAGAGGCCTCTGGTGAACAAGGAAACATCTTCTGAAAAAACTGGAGAGAAGCTTTCTGAGCAACCACTTTGTGATGTGTATATTACTCTCATAAAGCTAAGTCACTCTTTGGATTGAGCAGTTTGAAGTCACTGTTTCTGTGGAATCTCAGGGAGGATATTTGGGAGCGCTCTTTAGAATATGGAGGAAGAAATATGCTCAGAGAAAAACCGGAAGGAAGCTTTCTGTGAATCTGCTCTGTGACACATGAATTCAACTCACATAGTTAAGCTTCTCTTTTCTTTGGGAAGTATTCCCACCCTATTTTTGTTTACTCTGCAAAGGGATATCTGAGAGCGCACTGAGGCTGATGGTGAAAATGGCAATACCTCGTGATAGAAACTGGAAAGAAGCTTTCCGAGGAGCTGCTTTTTGACGTATGCATTCCACTCACAGAGTTATACCTTTCTTCTCATAGAGGATTGTGCAGTCCTGTTGGAGAAAACGATACCAAGGGAAACTTGGGAGTATATGGATGGCTATGGTGAAAAAGGAAATATCCTCTGACAAATACTGGAAAGAAGCTTTCTGTAAAACTGCTTTGTGATAGATATGTTTATTCATCTCACATAGATAAAATTTTATTTATATTACGCAGTTTGGAAACTCCTTCATGGATGGAACCGCGAAGGGACATTCGGGAGCACATTCAGGACTATGTCGAAAATGGAAATATCAGCAGATAAAAAGTGGAGAGCTTTCTGAGAAACTGCTTTGTGATGTGTGTATTCTACTCAGGGTGTTATACCTCTTTTCTCATAAGGCAGTGTTTGAACACTGTTCCTGTAAAATCAAAAAAGTGATATTTCAGAGCGCTTTGAAGAAGATAACGAAAAGTGAACTATCCTCAAATAAAACCCAGAAAGAAGCGTTCCAATAAACTGCTCTCTCATATATGTACATTCATTTCACAGAGTTAAAGTGTACTCTACATTGTCCAGCTTGAAAACGCTGTCTTTGCGGAATCTGCGAAGGGATATTAAGTGAGGACCGGAGGCCTGTGGTGAGCAAGGAAATGTCTTATGATGAAAACTGGAGAGAAGCTTTCTGAGGAACTGTTTTGTGATGTGTGTATTTATCTCATAGAGTTAAACCATTCCTTGGATTGAGCAGTTTGAAATCACTGTTTCTGTGGAATCTGAGGAAGGACATTTGGAAATGATCTTTAGAATATGCAGAAAGAAATATCCTCAGATAAAAACCAGAAGGAAGCTTTCCGTGAAACTGCTGTGTGTTGTGTGAATTCCTCTCACTCAGTTAAGCTTCTCTCTTCATTGAGAAGCTTTCTAACACTGTTTTTGTTTAGCCTGTGAAGGACTATTCTGGAGTCCTGTGAGTCTTAAGGTGTAAAAGTAAATATATTCAGACAGAAACTGGAGAGAAGCTTTCCAAGAAACTGCTTTGTGGAGTGTGCATACCACTCAAAGTGTTATACCTCTCTTCTCATACAACATCGAGGAAAGCCTTTTGGAGAAAACTGTAGCCAGGGATATCCAGGAGCATATTGACGTCTATGGTGAAAAGGGAAATAGACTCAGACAAAAACTAGATAGAAACTTTCTGTGAAGCTGTGCTGTGATATGTGTATTCATCTCACATAGATAAAGCTCTCTTTACATTACGCATCTTGGAAGCTCTGTCATGGACGGATCCATGAAGGGACATTCAGGAGCACATTCAGGACTATGGTGAAAAAGGAAATATCTTCAGATAAAAACTGAAATGAAGCTTTCTGTGAATCTGCTTTTTGCTATGTTTATTCATCTCACATTGGTAAAGTTTTCTTTACATTATGCAGCTTGGACACTCTGTCATGGGCGGATCTGCAAAGGGATATTCGGAATCACATTCAAGCATATTGTGAAAAAGGAAATATCTTCAGATAAAAGCTGGAGAGAAGTTTCTGAGAAACTTCTTTGCGATGTGTGCATTCCATTCAAGTAGTTGTACCTCTTTTCTCATAAGGCAATGTTGCAATGCTGTTTCTGTAAAATGGAAAATGTGATATTTTGGAGCGCATTGAAGACTATGGTGAAAAGTGAAATATCCTCAAATAAAACTCAGAAAGAAGCTTTTCAAGAATCTGCTCTGTGATATGTGCATTCATCTCAAAGTGGTAAAGCTTTCTCTATGTTGCCCAGTTTGGAAACTCTGTCTTTGAGGAATCTGGGAAGGGATATTAAGTGGCACCCGGAGGCCAGTGGTGAGCAAGAAACTGTCATCCGTTGAAAACTGTAGAGAAGCTTTCTGAGCAACTGCTTAGTGATGTGTGTATTCATTTCATAGAGTTAAATCATTCTTTGGATTGAGCAGTTTGAAATCACTCTTTCTGTGGAGCCTGAGAAAGGACATTTGTGAACACTCTTTAGAATATGCTGAAAAATAAATACCCTCAGATAAAAATCAGAAGGAAGCTTTCTGTGAAACTTCTCTATATCGTGTGAATTCCACTCACACAGTTAAGCTTCTCTTTTCATTGAGCAGTATTCTGACACTATTTTAGTTTAGTCTGCGAAGGGATATTTGGGATCGCTTTGAGGATTATGTTGTAAATGGAAATAACTTCAGATGGAAACTGGACATAAGTTTTCCAAGGAGCTGCTTTGTGATGTGTGCATTCCACTCACAGTTGTTCCCTTCTTCTCATAGAGGATTGCGGAACCCCTTTTGGAGAAAAAGCTACCAAGGGACATTCAGAGGTATATGGATGGCTATGGTGAAAAAGGAAATATTCTCAGACAAAAACTGGAAAGAAGCTTTCTGTGAAACTGTTTTGTGATATATTATTCATCTCACATAGATAAAACTTTCCTTATATAAGGAATTCCTTGTTTTTATCTGAGGATATTTCCATTGTCAACAAAATTTTCAATGTGATCCAAAATATACCGTCACAAATGCATCAGAAACACTGGTAGGAGACTGTGCCATGAAGTGAAATTTTAACTCTTTCAGATGAATTCACACCTCATAAAGAAGTTTCTCAGAAAGCTTCTTTCTAGTTTTTATCTGAGGATATTTCCTTTTTCACCATAGACCTCAAAGAGTTCCCAAATACCACTTTACGGTTTCCACAAAAACTATCTTACCAAACTGCTTCATGAAAGGAAACGTTTGGCTCTGTGAGATGAATTCAAACATCACAAAGAAGTTTCTCAAAAAGTTTCTTTCTAGTTTTTATCTGAGGATATTTACTTTTTCACCATAGGCCTCCATGTGCTGCAATATATCCATGAAGCAGTTTTGTAACACCATTTTCGTGTAATCTGCAAAATTGTATTTGAGAGTGCATTGAGGCCTATGGTGAAAAAGGAAATATCCTGAGATTGAAACTAGAAAGAAGCTTTGTGAGAAACCACTTTGTGATGTGTGAATTCATCTCACTGAGTTAAACTTTTCTCTTCATGCAGCAGTTTGCTAACACATTTTTTGTGGAATACATGAAGTGGTATTTGGAATGCATTGAGGCCTAAGGTGAAAAAGGAAATATCCTCAGATAAAAATGACAAAGACGCTTTCTGAGAAGCTACACTTACTTTCCGTGGAGCAGTCTCTTAGCATTCTTTTTGGGGACTCTGAAAGGGATATTTCGGATCACATTGAAGCCTATGCTGACAAAGGAAGTATCTTCAAATAAAAACGAGAAAGAAGTGTTCTGAGAAACTGCATTGTGATATGTGACTGCATCTCATAGAGTTACCCCTTTCTTTTAATTGATCATTTTGCTAACACTGTGTTCTTGAAATTTGCAATGGGATATTTCTTAGCGCAGTGAAACTTATGGTGACAAAGGGACTCTCCTCAGATAAAAACAAGCAAGAAGCTTTCTGAGAAACTTCTTTGTGATGTGACAATGCATCTCTTAGAGATACAGCTGTGTTTCGAGGAGCCGTTTGCAGCACTACTTTTGTGGAATCTGAGAAGTGATCATTTGGATCGCTATGAAGTCTCTATGGACAAAGGAAATATCATCAGATAAAAACCGGGGTGAAGCTTTCTGAGAAACTGGTTTGTGATGTGTGAACTCATTTCACAGTGACGCCACTCTTTCATGGAGGAGTTTGCTAGCACGGATTTTGTGGAATCTCAGAAGTGATATCTTGGATATCATTGAATCCCAGGGTGGAAAAAGAAATATCTTGAGATAAAAACTGCAGAGAAGCCTTCTGAGAAACTGCTTTGTTGTAGGCGAATTCAGCTCACAGAGTTACAGCATTCTTTTCTTTGAGAATTTGCTAACAGTGTTTTCGCAGAATCTGCATGAGACACACGGGGGCACTTTGAGACCAGAAATAAACTCAGATGAGAAAGGAAAGAAGCTTTCAGAGAAACTGCTTTGTCATGTGTGAGTTCAACTCACAGTCCAAATCACCTGTCTTTCGCAGAACTGTTTGATAGCCCTGTATTTGTGAAATCTGAGAACTGATATTTCGGATTGCTTTGAAGAATTTATGGCCAAAGGAAGTATCCTCAGATAAAAACCAGAATGAAGCTTTCTGAGAAACTGCTTTGTGATGTGTGAATTCATCCCACAGAGTTACACCTGTGTTTCATGGAGTCGTTTACTAGCACTGTTTTTGTGGAATCTGAGAAGTGATATTTTGGATTGCTACAAAGACTCTACAGATTAAGAAAATATCCTCAGACAGAAAGAAGAAAAATGCTTTCTGAGAAACTGCTTTATGATGTGTGAATTCATCTCACAGACTTACACCACACTTTCATGGAGGAGTTTGCTAGCACTTTTTCTGTGGAGTCTCAGTGGTGATATTTTTTGTATCATTGAATCCCATGGTGAATAATGAAATATCCTCAGATAAAACCTGGAGAGAGGCCTTCTCAGAAACTGCTTTGTGGTGTGTGAATTCATCTCACAGAGCTACACCTTTGTCTTCATGAAGCAGTTTGCTAACACTGTTTTTATGGTATCTGCATAGCGATATTTGGGAGAGCATTGAGGTCTATGGTGAAAAGGGAAATATTCTCAGATAAAAACCGGAAAGAAGCGTTCTGAGAAACAGCATTGTGATGTGTGAATGCAAGTCAGAGACTTACACATTTCTTTTAATTGATCAGCTAGCTAACACTGTTTTCTTGAAATCTGCAATGGGATATTTCTCAGTGCCATGAAGCTTACGGTGACAAAGGAAATATTCTATGACTAAAAGGAGAAAGATGCTTTCTGAGAAACTGCTTGATGATGTTTGAATTCATCTCACAGATTTACACTTTTGTCTCCATGAGGCAGTTTCCTAACACAGTTTTCGTGGAACCTGCAAAGTGATATTTGGGAGTGCGTTGAGGCCTGTGGTGAAAAAAGAAATATCCTCAGATGAAAACTAGAAAGAAGGTTTCTGAGAAAATACTCTGTGATGCGTGAGTTCATCTCACAGAGATAAACCTCTGTCTTCATGGATCAGTTTGCTAACACAGATTTCCTGTAATCTGTAAAGTGATATTTGGGAATGCATTGAGGTCTCCGGTGAAAAAGAAAATATTCTCAGATAAAAACTGGAAAGAAGCATTCTGACAAACTGCATTGTGATGTGTGAATGTAAATCAGAGAGTTACACATTTCTTTTTATTGATCAGCTCGCTAAAACTGTTTTCTTGAAATCTGCAATGGGATATTTCTCAGTGCCATGAAGCTTACGGTGACAAAGGAAATATACTCAGATTAAAACTAGAAAGAAGCTTTCTGAGAAACTGCTTCATGATGTGTCAATTCATCTGACAGAGTTAAAATTTCATTTCATGGAGCAGTGTGTTACAACTGTTTTTGCAGAATTTGTGAAGCGATATTTTGGATTGCTTTGAATCCTATGTTGACAAAGGAAATCTCGTCAGATAAAAATTAGAAAGAAGCTTTCTGAGAAACTACTTTGTGATGTGTGAATTCATCTGACAGAGTTACACCTTTCTCTCAATGAAACAGTTTGTTAACATGTTTCCGTGGAATCTGCAAAGTGACATTTTGGAGTGCTTTGAGGGCTATGGTGTAAAAGGAAACATCCTCAAATAAAAACTCGAAAGATGCTTTCTGAGAAACTGCTTTCTGATATCTGAATTCATCTCACAGAGTTACAGTTTCGTTTCATGGAGCAGTCTCTTACCATTGTTTTTGGCGAATTTGAAAGTGATATTTTTGATTGCATTGAAGCCTTTGTTCACAAAGGAAGTATCTTCAAATAAAAATGAGAAAGAAGCCTTCTGAGAAACTGCATTGTGATGTGTGAATGCAAGTCACAGAGTTACACATTTCTTTTCATAGATCAGCTTGCTAACACTGTTTTCTTGAAATCTGCAATATGTTTCTCAGCTCCATGAAGCTTACAGTGACAAACGAAATGTCCTCACAAAGAAAAACTAGAAAGAAGCTTTATGAGAAACTGCTTTGTGATTTGTGAATTCATCTCAAAGAGTTACACCTTCCTCTCCATGAAGCTGTTTGCTAACACTGTTTTTGTGGAATTGGCCAAGTTGTATTTGGGAGCACATTGAGTCCTACAGTGAAAAGGAAAATACCTCAGATAAAAATTAGAAAGAATCTTTCTGAGAAACTTCTTTGTGATGGGTGAATTCACCTCACATAGTTACAACTTAATCTTCATTAAGAAGTATGCTAACACTGTTTTTGTGGAATCTGCAAAGTGATATATAGGAGTGCTTTGAGGCCTATGGTGAAAAAACAAAATATCCTCATGTAAAAACAGAAAGATGATTCCTAGAAACTGCTTTGGGATGTGCAAATTCTTCTCACAGAGTTACACTTTCGTTTCATGGAGCAGTCTGTTACCACTGTTTCTGGGGAATTTGTGAAACCATATTTTGGATCGCATTGAAACCTATGTTGACAAAGGAAATATCCTCAGATAAAATCTAGACAGAAGCTTTCAGAGAAACTTCTTTGTGAAGTGTGAATTCACCTCACAGAGTTACATCTTTCTCTCAATGGAGCAGTTTGCATACATGTTTTCGTGGAATCTGCAAAGCCATATTTGGGAAATCATTGAGGCCTATGGTGAAAAAGGAAATATTCTCAGATAAAAACTACAAAAATACTTTCTGAGAAACTGCTTTCTGATATCTGAATTCATCTCACTGAGTTACACTTTCGTTTCATGGAGCAGTCTCTTACCATTTTTTGGGGGGGAATCAGAAAGGGATATTTTGGATCACATTGAAGCCTACTCTGACAAAGGAAGTATCTTCAAACAAAAATGAGAAATATGCATTCTGAGAAATTGCATTGTGATGTGTGACTGCAACTCAGAGAGTTACACCTTTCTTTTCAATGATCAGTTTGTAAACACTGTGTTCTTGAAATCTGCAATGGCATATTTCTTAGAACAATTATGCTTATGGTGACAAAGGAAATTTCCTCAGATAAAAACGAGAAAAAAACTTTCTGAGAAACTGCTTTGTGATGTGAAAATGCATCTCTTAGAGTTACACCTGTGTAACCAGACTGAAGCTTTCTGAGAAACTGGTTCATGATGTGTGAACTCATTTCACAGTGACAACACTTTTTCATGGAGGAGTTTGCTAGCACTGATTTTGTGGAATCTGAGAAGTGGTATCTTGGATATCGTTGAATCCCAGGGTGGAAAAGGAAATATCCTAAGAAAAAAACTGCAGGGAAGCCTTCTGAGAAACTGCTTTGTTGTAGGTGAATTCAGCTCACAGAGATACACCATTGCTTCACTGAGTAGCTTGCTAACAGTGTTTTCCCACAATCTGCAATGAGGCACACGGGGGCGCTTTGAGACCAGAAATAAAGTCAGATGAGAAAGGAAAGAAGCTTTCTGAGAAACTGCTTTGTGATGTGTGAATTCAACTCACAGAGATACACCTGTCTTTCATGGAGCTGTTTGATAGCCCTGTTTTTGTGAAATCTGAGAACTGATATTTCGGATCACTTTGAAGAATTTATGGCCAAAGGAAGTATCCTCAGATAAAAACCAGAATGAAGCTTTCTGAGAAACTGCTTTGTAGTGTGTGAATTCATCTCACAGAGTTACACCAGTATTTCATGGAGCCGTTTGCTAGCACTGCTTTTGTGGAATCTGGGAAGTCAGATTTTGGATATCATTGGATCTCATGGTGAAACATGAAATATCCTCAGATAAAACCTGTAGGGAAGCATTCTCAGAGACTGCCTTGCTTTTGTGTGAATGAATCTCACAGAGTTACACCTTTCTCTTCATGAAGCAGTTTGCTAACACTGTTTTTGTGGAATCTGCACAGTGATATTTGAGAGCGCATTGATGTCTACGGTGAAAAAGAATATATTCTCAGATAAAAACTGTAAATAAGTTTTCTGAGAAACTGTATTGTGATGTGGGAAGTCATCTTGCAGAGTTACACCTTTCTCTCCATCAATCAGTTAGCTAACACTGTTATTGTGGAACCTGCCGTGTGGTATTTAGGATTGCATTGAGACCTATGGTGAAAAAGGAAATATCCTCAGAAAAAAACTAGAAAGAAGCTTTCAGAGAAACTACTTTGTGATATGTGAATTCATCTCACATAGATAAAGCTTTCTTTACATTACATAGCTTGGAAACTCTATCAAGGGACTTTCGGGTGCACATTCAGGACTACGGTGAAAAAGGAAATATCTTCGGATAAACACTGGAAAGAAGCTTTCTGCGAATCTGCTGTTTGCTATGTTTATTCATCTCACATCGATAAAGCTTTCTTTACAATACATAGCTTGGAAACTCCTTCGTGGATGGATCTGCAAAGGGACATTCGGGAGCACATTCAGGCCTTTGGTGAAAAAGGAAACACCTTCACATAAAAAATGGAGAGAAGCTTTCTGGGAAACTGCTTTGTCATGTGTGAATTCCTCTCATGGATTTATTCCTCCTTACTCATAAGGCAGTGTTTGAACACCATTCCAGTAAAGCTGAAAAAATGTTATTTCGGAACGTATTGAAGACTATGGCGAAAAGTGAAATATCCTCAAATAAAATCCAGAAAGAAGCCTTCCAGGAGACTGCTCTCTGATATGTGCATTAATTTCACAGAGTTAAAGCTTACTCTACCTTGCCCAGTTTGGAAACTCTGTCTTTGAGGAATCTGCGAAGGGATATTTAGTGGCTCTAGGAAGCCTGTGTTGAGCAAGGAAATGTCTTCCGTTGAAAACTGGAGAGAAGCTTTCTGAGCAACTGCCTTGTGATGTGTGTATTCATCTCATAGAGTTAAAGCATTCTTTCCATTGAGCAGTTTGATATCACTGTTTCTGTGGAACCTGAGAAAGGACGTTTGGGATGGCTCTTTAGAATATGCTGAAAAAGAAATACCCTCAGATAAAAACCAGAAAGAAGCTCACTGTGACACTGCACTGTGTCGCCTGAATTCTATTCACACAGTTAAGCTTCTCTTTTCATTGAGAAGTATTCTAACACTGTTCTTGTTTAGTCTGTGAAGTGATATTCGGGAATGCTATGAGGCTGATAGTGAAAATGGCAATATCTTCTAATACAAACTGGAGAGAAGCTTTCCGAGAAGCTGCTTTGTGACGTGTGCATTCCAATCATAGAGTTAAATCTTTCTTCTCATAGAGGTTTGGGGAATCCCAGTTAGAGAAAAAGCTACCAAAGGACATTCGGGAGTATATGGGTGCCTATGGTGAAAAGGGAAATACTCTCAAACAAAAACTGGAAGGAAGCATTCTGTGAAACTGCTCTGTGATATATGTATTCATCTTACATAGATAAAGCATTCCTTATGTTACACAGCTTGGAAACTCTGTCATGGATGGATCCGCGAAGGGATATTCAGAATCACATTCAGGCCTATGGTGAAAAAGGAAATATTTTCAGACAAAAACTGGAAAGAAGCTTTCTGTGAATCTGGTTATTAATATGTTTATTTAACTCACATAGATAAACCTTTATTTACATTATGCAGCCTGGAAAACCCGTCATGGACAGAACTGTGAAGAGACATTTGGGTTCACATTCAGGCCTATGGTGAAAAAGGAAATATCTTCAGATAAAAACTGGAGAGAATCTTTCCAAGAAACTGCTTTGTGATGTGTGCATTCCACTCAGGAAATTATGCCTCTTTTCTCATAACGCAGTGTTTGAACACTGTTCCTGTAAAACCGAAAAAGTGGTATTTCAGAGCTCATTGAAGACTATGGCAAAAAGTGAAATATCCTCAAATAAAACCCAGAAAAAAGCGTTCCAACAAACTTTTCTCTGACACGTGCATTCATTTCACAGAGTTAAATATTACTCTACATTGCCCAGTTTGGAAACTCTGTCCTTGAGAAATCTGCAAAGAGATATTGAGCGATGCCCAGAGTCCTCTGTTGAGCAAGGAAATGTCTTCCATTTAAAACTGGAGAGGAGATTTAGGAGCAACTGCTTTGTGACATGTGTATTCATGTCATAGAGTTAAATCATTCTTTGGATTGAACAGTTTGAAGTCACTGTTTCTGTGGAATCTGATGCAGGAATTTTGGGAATGCTCTTTAGAATATGGAGAAAGAAATATCCTCTGATAAATACCAGAAGGAAGCTTTCTGTGGAACTGTTATGTGTCGTGTGAATTCCCCTCACTCAGTTAAGCTTCTCTTTTCATTGAGCAGTTTTCTAACACTGTTTATGTTTAGCGTACGAAGGAATATTCAGGAGCACTTTGAGGCTTACAGTGAAAAAGGAAGTATGCTTAGATAGAAACTGGAGAGAAACCTTCCGAGGAACTGCTTTGTGACGTGTGCATTCCACTCACACTGCTATACCTCTCTTCTCATACACCATCAGGGAACCCCTTTTGGAGAAAAAGGTACAAAGGGATATTTGGGAGCATATTGACGCCTATGGTGAAAAGGGAAATAGCCTCAGACAAAAACTAGAAAGAAGCTTTCTGTGGAACTGCTCTGTGATATGTGTTTTCATGTCACATAGACAAAGATTTCTTCACATTACGCAGCTTGGAAACTCTGTCATGGACGGACATGTGAAGGAACATTCGGGAGCACATTCAGGCCTATGGTGAAAAAGGAAATATCTTCAGATAAAAACTGGAAAAGAGCTTTCTGTGAATCTGCTTTTTGCTATGTTTATTCATCTCACACAGGTAAAGCTTTCTTTACATTACACAGCTTGGAAATTCCATCATGGACGGATTCGTGAAGGGATATTCGGAATCAAATTCAGGCCTATGGTGAAAAATGAAATATCTTCACATAAAAACTGGAGAGAAACTTTCTGAGAAACTTCTTTGTGATGTGTCCATTCCACTCAAGAAATTATACCTCTTTTCTCCTAAGGCAATGTTTAAACACTGTTCCTGTAAAACTGAAAAAGGGATGCTTCAGAGCGCATTGAAGACTGTGGCAAAAAGCAAAATGTCCTCAAGTAAAATCCAGAAAGAAGCATATCAAGAAACTGCTCTCTGACATGTGCATTCAATTCACAGAGTTAAAGCTTACTCTACATTGCCCAGTTTGGAAACTCTGTCTTTGAAGAATTTGCGAAGGGATATTAAGTGGGGCCCGGAGGCCTGTGGTGAGCAAGGAAATGTCTTCCGTTGAAAATGGGAGAGAAGCTTTCTGAGCTACTGCCTGTGACATGCATATTCATCTTAAATAGTCAAATCTTTCTTTGGATTGAGCAGTTTGATATCACTGTTTCTGTGGAACCTGAGAAAGGACATTTGGGAACGCTCTATCGAATATACTGAAAAAGAAAATACCTTCAGATTAAAACCAGAAGGAAACTTTCTGTGAAACTGCTTTGTGTCTTTTGAATTCCACTCACAAAGTTAAACTTCTCTTTTCATTGAGCAGTATTCTAACACTGTTTTTGAGTAGTCTGCAAAGGGATATTTGGGAGCGCATTGAGGCTTATGTTGAAAGTGGAAATATCTTCAGATAGAAACTGGAAAGAAGTTTTCCGAGGAGCTGCTTCATGACATGTGCATTCCATTCACAGAGTTATACCTTTCTTCTCATAGAGGACTTGGGAATCTCTTTTGGAGAAAAAGCTACCAACAGACATTCAGGAGTATATGGACGGCTGTGGTGAGAAAGGAAATATTCTCAGACATAAACTGGAAAGAAGCTTTCTGTGAAACTGCTTTGCAGAGTTATGTATATTCATCTCAAATAGATAAATCTTTCTTTATAGTACACTGTCCGGAAACTGGGTCATGGATGGATCCATGAAAGGACATTCGGGAGCACATTCAGGACTATGGTGAAAAAGGAAACATCTTCAGATAAAAACTTGAGAGAAGATTTCTGAGAAACTGCTTTGTGATATGTGCATTCCACTCAGGGAGTTATACCTCTTTTCTAATAAGGCAGTGTTTGAACACTATTCCTGTAAAACAGAAAAAGTGATATTTCAGAGCGCATTGGTGACTATGGCAAAAAGGGAAATATCCTCAAATTAAACCCAGAAAGAAGCGTTCCAAGAAACTCCTCTCTGATATGTTCATTTATTTCAAAGAGTTAAGGCTTACTCTAAGCTGCTCAGTTTGGAATCTCTGTCTTTGAGGAACCTGTGAAGGGGTATTAAGTGGCGCCTGGAGGTCTGTGGTGAACAAGGAAATATCTTCCGATGAAAACTGAAGAGAAGTTTTCTGAGCAACTGCTTTGTGATGTGTGTATTCATCTCATAGACTAAAATCATTCTTTCAATTGAGCAGTTTGAAGTCACTGTTTCTGTGGAACCTGAGAAAGGACATTTGGGAACGCTCTTTAGGATATGCTAGAAACGAAATAACCTCAGATAAAAACCAAAAGGAAGCTTTCTGTGGAACTGCTATGTGTCATTTGAATTCCTCCCACTCAGTTAAGCTCATGTGTTCATTGAGCAGTTTTCTGACACTGTTTATATTTAGTCTGCGAGGGGGGTTCGGGAGAACTTTGACGGTTATGATGAAAATGGAAATATGTTCAGATAGAAGCTGGAAAGAAGCTTTCCAAGGAGCTGTTTTGTGACGTGTGAATTCCACTCACAGAGTTATAACTTTCCTCTCATAGAGGATTGGGTAATCACTTTTGTAGAAAAAGCTACCAAGGGACATTAACCATATGGAGGATTACGGTGAAAAAGGAAATATCCTCAGGCAAAAACTGGAAAGAAGTTTACTGTGAAAATGCTTTGTGATAGATATATTTATTCATCTCATTTAGATAAAACTTTCTTCATATTACGTCGTTTGGAAACTCCATCATGGACGGATCCTCAAAAGGACATTTGGGAGCACATTCAGGCCTTTGGTGAAAAAGAAAATATCTTTAGATAAAAACTGGAGAGAATCTTTCTGAGAAACTGCTTTGTGATGTGTGCATTCCACTCAGGAAGTTATACCTCTTATCTCATTAGGCAGTGTTTGCACACTCTTCCTGTAAAACCAAAAGAGTGATATTTCAGAGTGCTTTGAAGACTTTGGAGAAAAGTGAAATATCCTCCAATAAAATCCAGAAAGAAGTCTTCCAAGAGACTGCTCTCTGATATGTGCATTCATTTCACAGAGTTAAAGCTTACTCTACCTTGCCCAGTTTGGAAACTGTGTCTTTGAGGAATCTGCAAAGGGATATTTAGTGGCTCCTGGAGGCCTGTGTTGAGCAAGGAAACGTCTTCCGTTGAAAACTGGGGAGAAGCTTTCTGAGCAACTGCCTTGTGATGTGTGTATTCATCTCATGGAGTTAAAGCATTCTTTCCACTGAGCAGTTTGATATCACTGTTTCTGTGGAACCTGAGAAAGGACGTTTGGGATGGCTCTTTAGAATATGCTGAAAAACAAATACTCTCAGATAAAAATCAGAAGGAAGCTGTCTATGACACTGCTCTGTGTCTCATGAATTCCACTCATGCAGTTAAACTTCTCTTTTCAGTGAGAAGTATTCTAACACTGTTCTTGTTTAGTCTGCAAATTGATATTCGGGAACGCTATGAGGCTGATGGTGAAAATGGCACTATCTTCTGATAGAAACTGGAGAGAAGCTTTCTGAGGAGCTGCTTTGTGACGAGTGCATTCCTCTCATAGAGGTTTGGGGAATTCCTTTTAGAGAAAAAGCTACCAAGGGACATTCGGGAGTCTATGGATGGCTATGGTGAAAAAGGAAATATCCTCAGACAAAAACTGGAAAGAAGCTTTCTGTGAAACAGCTTTGTGATAGATATGCTTATTCATCTCACATAGAAAAAACTTTCTTTATATTACACATTTTGGAAACTCCGTCATGGATAGGATCTGCGAAGGGGCATTTGGGAGCACATTCAGGCCTATGGTGAAAAAGGATATATCTTCAGATAAAAACTAGACAGAAGCTTTCTGAGAAACTGCTACATGATGTGGGCATTCCACTTAGGGAGTTCCACCTCTTTTCTCATAAGGCAGTGTTTGAACGGTGTTCCTGTAAAATGGAATATGTGATATTTTGGAGTGCATTGAAGACTATGGCAAAAAGTGAAACATTCTCAAATGAAACACAGAAAGAAGCGTTCCAAGAAGCAGCTCTCTGACATTTGCATTCATTTCACAGAGGTAAATTTAACTTTACATTGCCCAGTTTGGAAATCTGCGAAGGGATATTAAGTGATGCCCGGAGGCCTGTGGTTAGCAAGGAAACGTCTTCAAATGAAAACTGGAGAGAAGTTTTCTGAGCAACTGCTTTGTGATGTGTGTATTCATCTCATAGAATTAAACCATTCTTTGGATTGAGCAGTTTGAAATGATTGTTTCTGTAGAATCTGAGGAAGGATGTGGTGAAAGAAATATCCTCAAAACAAAACCAGAACGACGCTTTCTGTGAAACTGCTATGTGTCGTATTAATTCCTCCTGCTCAGTTAAGCTTCTCTTTTCATTGAGCAGTTTTCTAACACTGTTTATGTTTAGCATGTGAAGGAATATTTGGGAGCGATTTGAGGTTTACAGTGAAAAAGAAAATATGTTCAGATAGAAATTAGAGAGAAGCTTTCTAAGGAACTGCTTTGTGACGTGTGCATTCCACTCACAGTGTTACACCTCTCTTCTCATACAGCATTGAGAAAACGCTTTTGGAGAAAAAGGTAACAAGGGATATTCAGGAGCATATTGACACCTATGGTGAAAAGAGAAATAGCCTCAGACAAATACCGGAAAGAAGCTTTCTGTGAAACTACTCTATGATATGTGTTTTCATGTCACATAGATAAATATTTCTTTATGTAATGCAGCTTGGAAACTCTGTCATGAATGGATCCGCAAAGGGACATTCAGGAGCACATTCAGGCCTATGGTGAAAAAGGAAATATCTTAAGATAAAAACTGGAAAGAAGCTTTCTATGAATCTGCTTTATGCTATGTTTATTCATCTCACATTATTAAAGTTTTCCTTACATGACACAGCTTGGAAACTCTATCATGGACGGATCCACAAAGGGACATTAGGGAGCACGTTCATGACTATGGTGAAAAAGCAAATATCTTCATATAAAAACCGGAGAGAAGCTTTCTGAGAAACTCCTTTCTGATGTGTGCATTCCACTCAGGGAGTTGTACCTCTTTTCTCATAAGGCAGTGTTTGAACACTGTTCTTGTATAAAGGGAAAAAGTGATATTTTGAAGGCCATTGAAGACTATGATGAAAAGTGAAATATCCTCAAATAAAACCCAGAAAGAAGCATTCCAAGAAACTGCTCTCTGATATCTGCATTCATCTCAAAGTGGTGAAACTTTCTCTACATTTCCCAGTTTGGAAACTCTGTCTTTGAGGAATCTGTGAGGGATATTAAGTGGCTCCCGGAGGACTGTGTTGAGCAAGGAAACATCTTCTGTTGAAAACTGGAGAGAAGCTTTCTGAGCAACTGCTTTGTGATGTGTGTATTCATCTCATAGAGTTAAATCATTCTTTATAATGATGAACAGTTTGAAATCACTGTTTCTGTGGAACCAGAGAAAGGACATTTGGGAACACTCTTTAGAATATGCTGAAAAATAAATACCCTCAGATAAAACCAGAAGGAAGCTTTCAGAGAAACTGCTCTGCGTCGTGTGAATTCCACTCACACAGTTAGGCTACTTTTTTCATTGAGCAATATTCTAACACTCTTTTTGTTTAGTCTACGAAGGGATATCCAGGAGTGCTTCGAGGATTGTGGTGAAAACGGAAATAACTTCAGATAGAAACTGGAGAGAAGCTTTCCAGGGAGCTGCTTTGTGATATATGCATGACACTCAGAGTTATTCCTTTATTCTCATAGAGGATTGGGGAATCCCTTTTGGAGAAAAAGCTACCTAGGGACATTGGAAATAAATGTACAGCTATGGTGAAAAAGGAAATATTCCCAGACAAAAACTGGAAAGAAGCTTTCTCTGAAACTTTTTTGTGATATATTATTCATCTCACATAGATAAAACTTTCCTTATATAACGAATTTTTAGTTGTTTCTGAGGATATTTCCTTTGTTAATGATGGTTTCAATGCGATCCAAAATATATCATCACAAATGCATCAGAAACAGTGGCAACAAACTGCAACATGAAATGAAATTTTAACTCTGTGAGATGAATTCACACATCATAAAGTAGTTTCTCAGAAAGCTTCATTCTAGTTTTTATCTGAGGATATTTCCTTTTTCACCATAGGTCTCAATGAGTTCCCAAATATCACTTTACAATTTCCACGAAAACTGTGTTAGAAAACTGCTTCCTGAAAGGAAAAGTTTATGTCTCTGAGATGAATTCACATATCACAAAGAAGTTTCTCAGAAAGCTTCTGTCTAGTTTTTATCTGAGGATATTTACTTTTTCACCATATGCCACAATGCACTAAAAATATATCCATGAATCAGTTTGGTAACACCGTCTTTGTGGAACTTGCCAAGTTGTAATCGGGACCACATTGAGGTCTACAGTGATAAAGGAAATATTCTCAGATAGAAACAAGAAAGAAGCTTACTGAGAAACTACTTTGTGATGTGTTAATTCGTCTCACCAAATTAAACCTTTCGCTTCATGCAGTAGTGAGCTAACACAGTTTTCGTGGAATCCGTAAAGTGGTATTTGGGAATGCATTGAGGCCTATGGTGAAAAAGGAAATATCCTCAGATAAAAACTAGAAAGGAGATTGATGAGAAACTGCTTCATGAAGTGGGAATTCATCTCACAGAGTTAAAATTTCACTTCATAGAGCAGTCTGTTACCACTGATTTTGGGGAATCTGAGAAGGAATATTTCGGATTGCATTGAAGCCTATGCTGACAAAGGAAATATCCTCAAATAAAAAAGAGAAAGAAGTTTTCTGAGAAACTTCTCTGTCGTGTGAATTCATCTTACAGACTTACACATTTCTCTTCATAAAGCAGTTTCCTAACACTGTTTTCATGGAATCTGCAAAGTGATATTTGGGAGCTCTTTGATGCCTATGGTGAAAAAGGAAATATCCTCAGATAAAAATCAGAAAGAAGTTTTCTGAAAAACTGCTTTTTGATGTGCAAATTCTTCTCACAGAGTTACACTTTCGTTTCATGGAGCAGTCTGTTACCACTAGTTTTGGGGAATTTGTGAAGTGATATTTAGAATCGCATTGAAATCTATGTTGACAAAGGAAATATCCTAAGAAAAAACTAGAAAGAAGCTTTCTGAGAAACTTTTTTGTGATGTATGAATTCATCCCACAGAGTTACACCTTTGTCTCAACGAAGTAGTTTGCTAATACTGTTTTCCTGGAATCTGCTAAGTTGTATTTACAAGCACATTGATACCTACAGTGAAAAAGGAAATAGCCTCAGAAAAAAATCTAGAAAGAAGCTTTCTGAGAAACTACTTTGTGCTGTGTGAATTTGTCTTACAGAGATAAACCTTTCTCTTCATGAAACAGTTTGCTAACACAGTTTTCATGGAATCTGTAAACAGATATTTGGGAACGCTAAGGCCTAAGGTGAAAAAGCAAATATCCTGAAATGAAAACTAGAAAGAAGCTTTCTGAGAAACTACTTTATGATGTGTGAATTCATCTCACAGAAATAAACCTTTCCCTTCATGAAGCAGTTTGTTAACACAGTTTTCGTGGAATACGTAAAGTGGTATTTGGGAATGCATTGAAGCCTAAGATGAAAAAGGAAATATCCTCAGATAAAAACTAGAAATAAGTTTCCTGAAAAACTGCTTTATAATGTGTGAATTCATTTCACAGAATTGAAGTTTCACTTCATGGAGCAGTCTGTTGCCACTGTTTTTGGGGAATTAGTGATGTCTCCTTTTGGATCGCGTTGAAACCTATGTTGACAAAGGAAATCTCCTCAGATAAAAACCAGAAAGAAGATTTCTGAGAAACTTCTTTGTGATGTGTGAAATCATCTCACAGAGTTGCAAATTTCTCTCAATGAAGCAGTTTGCTAACACTGTTTTCATGGAATCTGAAAAGTTATATTTGGGAACGCATTGAGGGCTATGGTGAAATTGGAAATATCCTCAGGTAAAAACTGGAAGGAAGCTTTCTGAGAAGCTGCTTTCTGATATCTGAATTCATCTCACAGAGTTACACTTTCGTTTCATGGAGCAGTCTCTTACCATTGTTTTTGGGGAACCTGAAAGGGATATTTTGGATCACATTGAAGCCAACGCTGAGAAAGGAAGAATCTTCAAATAAAAATGAGAAAGAAGCGTTCTGAGACACTGCATTGTGATGTGTGACTGCAACTCAGAGAGTTACCCCTTTCTTTTCATTGATCAGTTTGTTAACACTGTGTTCTTGAAATCTGCAATGGCATATTTCTTAGTTCAGTGAAGCTTACAGTGACAAAGGAAATCTCCTCAGATAAAAATGAGAAAGAAGCTTTCTGAGAAACTGCTTTGTGATGTGACAATGCATCTCTTTGAGTTACACTTGTTTTTCGAGGAGCCATTTCCTAGCCCCGTTTTTGTGAAATCTGAGAACTGATAATTAGGATCGCTTGAAGACTCTATGGCCAAAGGAAATATCCTCAGACAAAAACCAGAAAGAAGCTTTATGAGAAACTGCTTTCTGATGTGTGAATTCATCTCACAGAGTTACACCACTCTTTCAGGGAGGAGTTTGCTAGCACTTATTCTGTGGAATCTCAGAGGTGATATTTTGGATATCATTGAATCCCATGGTGAAAAATGAAATATCCTCAGATAAAACATGGAGAGAAACCTTCTAAGAAACTGCTTTGTGGTGTGTGAATTCATCTCACAGAGCTACACCTTTGTCTTCATGAAGCAGTTTGCTAACACTGTTTCCGTGGAATCACCATAGTAGTGATATTTGGGAGCACGTTGAGGTCTACGGTGAAAAAGGAAACATTCTCAGTTAAAAACTGGAAAGAAGCGTTCGGAGAAACTGCACTGTGATGTGTGAATGCAAGTCACAGATCCGCACATTTCTTTTCATTGATCAGCTTGCTAACACTGTTTTCTTGAAATCTGCAATGGGATATTTATCACCTTGAAGCTTACAGTGACAAAGGAAATATCCTCCGATAAAAAGGAGAAAGAAGCTTTCTGAGAGACTACTTTGTGGTGCGTGTATTTATCTCACAGAGTTACACCATTCCCTCCAAGCACCATGAAGCTTGTGGTGACAAACGAAATACCCTCAGATAAAAACTAGAAGGAAGCTTTCTGAGAAACGGTTTCATGATGTGTGCAATCATCTCACAGAGTTAAAATGTCATTTCTTGAGGCTGTCTGTCAATACTGTTTTTGGGTAACCTGAGAAGGGATATTTTGGATTGCATTGAAGCCTAAGATGACAAAGGAAATATCCTCAAATAAAAACGAGAAAGAAACTGTCTGAGAAACTTCTTTGTGATGTGTGAATTCATCTCACAGAGTTACACTTTCTCACAGTGAAACAGTTTGCTAACATGTTTTCGTGGAATCTGCAATATGATATTTGGGAGCGCATTGAGGGCTGTGGTGAAAAAGGATATATACTCAGATAAAAATTATACAGACGTTTTCTGAGAAACCAGTTTCTGATATCTGAACTCGTCTTACAGAGCTGCACTTCGTTTGATGGAGCCATTGTTTTTGGGGAATCTGGAAGTGATATTTTGGATCGCATTGAAGATTACGCTGACAAAGGAGGTATCTTCAAATAAAAAGGAGAAAGAAGCGTTCTGAGAAACTGCATTGTGATGTGTGACTGCAACTCAGAGTGTTACTCCTTTCTTTTCATTGATCAGTTTACTAAAACTGTGTTCTTGAAATCTGCAATGGCATATTTCTTAGCGCAATGAAGCTTACAGTGACAAAGGAAATCTTCTCAGATAAAAATGAAAAAGAAGCTTTCTGAGACATTGCTTTGTGGTGAGTATATTCACCTCACAGAGTTACACCATTCCCTCCATGAAGCAGTTTGCTAACTCCGTTTTCCTAGAATCGGCCAAGTTGTATTTGCGAGCGCATTAAGTCCTACGGTGAAAAAGGAAATACCTCAGATAAAAACTAGAAAGAAGCTTTCTGAGAAATTACTCTGTGATGTGTGAATTCATCTCACAGAGCTAAACTTTTCTCTTCATGGAGCAGTTTGCTAACACAGCTTTCCTGGAACCGTAAAGTGATATTTGGGAACACATTGAGGCATATGGTGAAAAAAGGAAATATCCTCAGTAAAATCTAGAAAGAAGCTTTCTGAAAAAATGCTTTATGATATGTTCACTCACCTCACAGAGTTAAAATGTCACTTCATGAGGCAGTCCGCTACCACTGTTTTTGGGGAATCTGAGAAGGGATATTGTGGATCGCATTGAAGCCTAAGATGACAAAGGAAACATCATCAAATAAAAACCAGAAAGAAGCTTTCTGAGAAACTTGTTTGTGACGTGTGAATTCGTCTCACAGAGTTATACCTTTCTCTCAATGAGGCAGCTTGCTAAAACAGTTTTCATGCAACCCGTAAAGTGATATTTGGGAATGAATTGAGGCCTACGGTGAAAAAGGAAATATCCTCAGATAAAAATTAGAAAGACGCATTCTGAGAAACTGCTTTGTGATATCTGAATTCATCTCACAGTGTTACACTTTCATTTCATGGGGAAGTCTCTTATCATTGTTCTTGGGGAATCTGAAAGGGATAGTATGGTTTGCATTGAAGCATACGCTGACAAAGGAAGTATTTTGAAATAAAAATTAGAAAGAAGCATTCTCAGAAACTACATTGTGATGTGTGACTACAACTCAGAGAGTTACACTTTTCTTTTCATTGATCAGTTTGCTCGCACTGTGTTCTTGAAATCTGCAATGGGATATTTTTCAGCGCCATGAAGCTCATGGTGATGAAGGAAATATCCTCCAATAAAAACTAGAAAGAAGCTTTCTGAGAGACTGCTTTGTTGTGTGTGTATTCATCTCGCAGAGTTACACCATTCCCTCCATGAAGCAGCTTGCTGACACCGTTTTCGTGGAATTGGCCAAGTTGTACTTGGGACCACATTGAGTCCTATGATGAAAAAGGAAATACCTCAGATAAAAAGTAGAAAGAAGCTTTCTGAGAAAATACTCTGTGATGCCTGAGTTCATCTCACAGAGATAAATCTTTCTCTTCATTTAGCAGTTCGCTAACACAGTTTTCCTGGAATGCATAAAGTGATATTTGGAAACGCATTGAGGCCTATGGTGAAAAAGGAAATATCCTCAGATAAAAACTAGAAATAAGCATTCTGAAAAACTCCTTTATGAAGTGTGCATTCATCTGACAGAGTTAAAATGTCACCTCGTGAGGCAGTCTGCTACCACTGTTTTTGAGGAATGTGAGAAGGTATATTTTGGATCGCATTGAAGCCTAAGACAACAAAGGAAATATCCTCAAATAAAAGCGAGAAAGAGGCTTTCTGAGAAACTTCTTTGTGACGTGTGGATTCATCTCAGAGAGTTACACATTTCTCTTCATGATGGAGTTTGCTGACATTGTTTTCATGGAATCTGCAAAGTGATATTTGGGAACGCTTTGAGGCCTGTGGTGGAAAAGGAAATATCCTCAGATAAAACTCAGAAAGAAGCTTTCTGAAAAACTGCTTTTTGATGTGCGAATTCTTCTCACAGAATTACACTTTCATTTCATGGAACAGTCTGTTACCACTGTTTCTGGGCAATGTGTGAAGTGATATTTTGGATCGCATTGAAATCTATGTTGACAAAGGAAATATCGTCACATAAAAATGAGAAAGAATCTTTCTGAGAAACTTCTTTGTGCTGTGTGAATTCATCTCACAGAGTTACACTTTCTCTCAGTGAAGCAGTTTGCTAACATGTTTTCGTGGAATCTGCATGATGGTATTTGGGAGAGCATTGAGGGCTGTGGTGGAAAAGGAAATATTCTCAGTTAAACACTATACAAATGCTTTCTGAGAAATTGCTTTCTGATATCTGAATTCGTCTTACAGAGTTACACTTCGTTTCATGGAGAAATTGTTTTTTGGGAATCTGAAAGGTGTATTTTGGATCACATTGAAGCCTATGTTAACAAAGGAGGTATCTTCTAATAAAAACGAGAAAGAAGCGTTCTGAGAAACTGTATTGTGATGTATGACTGCAACTCAGAGAGTTACACCTTTCTTTTAACTGATCAGTTTGCTAATGGTGTGTTCTTGAAATCTGCAATGGGATATTTCTTATCGCAATGAAGCTTATGGTGACAAAGGAAATCTCCTCAGATAAAAATGAGAAAGAAGCTTTCTGAGAAATTGCTTTGTGACGTGACAATGCATCTCTTAGAGTTACACGTGTGTTTTGAGGAGCCATTTTCTAGTCGTGTTTTTGTGGAATCTGAGAACTGATATTCTGGATCACTTTGAAGACTCTACGACCAAAGGAAATATCCTCAGACAAAAAACAGAAAGAAGCTTTCTGAGAAACTGCTTTATGACATGTGAATTCATCTCACAGAGTTACACCACTCTTTCATGGAGGAGTTTGCTAGCATTTATTCTGTGGAATCTCAGAGGTGATATTTTGGATATCATTGAATCCCATGGTGAAAAATGAAATATCCTCAGATAAAACCAGGAGAGAAGCCTTCTAAGAAACTGCTTTGTGGTGTGTGAATTCATTTCACAGAGCTTCATGTTTGTCTTCATGAAGCAGTTTGCTAACATTGCTTCCGTGAAATCCCCATAGTGATGTTTGGGAGCTCTTTGAGGTCTATGGTGAAAAAGGAAATATTCTCAGTTATTCACAATAGCAAGGACTTGGAATCAAACCAAATGTCCATCTGTGACAGACTGGATTAAGAAAATGTGGCACATATACACCATGGAATACTATACAGCCATAAAAAAGGATGAGTTTTCATCCTTTGTAGGGACATGGATGCAGCTGGAAACCATCATTCTTAGCAAACTATCACAAGAACTGAAAACCAAACACTGCATGTTCTCACTCATAGGTGGGAACTGAAGAATGAGATCACTTGGACTTGGGAAGGGGAACATCACACACCGGGGCCTATCACGGGGAGGGGGTAGGGGGGACGGATCGCAATGGGAGTTATACCTGATATAAATGATGAATGGATGGGTGCTGACAAGTTGATGGGTGCAGCACACCAACATGGCACAAGTATACATATGTAACAAACCTGCACGTTATGCACATGTACCCTAGAACTTAAAGTAAAAAAAAAGAAAAACAAAGAAACAAAAACTGGAAAGAAGGGTTCTGAGAAGCTGCATTGTGATGTGTGAATGCAAGTCACAGAGTTACACATTTCTTTTCATTGATCAGCTTGCTAACACTGTTTTCTTGAAATCTGCAATGGGATATTTCTCAGTGCCGTGAAGCTTATGGTGACAAAGAAAATATCGTCTGATAAAAACTAGAAAGTAGCTTTCTGAGAGAATGTTTTGTGGTGTGTGTATTTACCTCACAGAGTTACACCATTCCCTCCATGAAGCAGTTTGTTAACAACGTTTACCTAGAATCGGCCAAGTTGTATTTGCGAGCACATTGAATCCTATGGTAAAAAAGGAAATACCTCAGATAAAAACTAGAAAGATTTCTGAGAAAATACTCTGTGATGCGTGAGTTCATCTCACAGAGATAAACCTCTCTCTTCATGGAGCAGTTTGCTAACACAGATTTCCAGTAATATGTAAAATGATATTTGGGAATGCATTGAGGCCTATGGTGAAAAAGGAAATATCCTCAGATAAAAACTAGTAAGAAGCTTTCTTAGAAACTGCTTTATGATATGTTAACTCAGTTAACTCACATTACAGAATTAAATTTCATTCATGAGGCCATCTGCTACCACTGTTTTTGGGGAATCTGAGAAGGGATATTTTGGATCGCATTGAAGTCTAAGATGACAAAGGAATTGTCCTCAAATAAAAACTAGAAAGAAGCTTTCTGAGAAACTTCTTTGTGACATGTGAATTAATCTCACAGAGTTACACATTTCTCTACATGAAGCAGTTTGCTGTCAGTGTTTTCGTGGAATCTGCAAAGTGATATTTGGGAGCACTAAGAGGCCTATGTTGAAAAAAGGAAATGTCCTCAGATAAAACCCAGAAAGAAGCTTTCTGAGAAACTTCTTTTTGATGTGTGAATTCTTCTCACAGAGTTACACTTTCATTTCATGGAGCAGTCTGTTACCACTGTCTCTGGGCAATTTGTGAAGCGATATTTTGGATCGAATTGAAACCTATGTTGACAAAGGAAATATCCTCACATGAAAACTAGAAAGAAGCTTTCTGAGAAACTTCTTTGTGAGGTGTGAATTCATCTCAAGGAGTTACACCTTTCTCTCAATGAGTCAGTTTACTGACACAGTTTTCATGGAATCTGTAAAGTGACATTTGGGAGTGAATTGAGGCCTATGGTAAAAAAGGAAATATCCTTAGATAAAAACTGGAAAGATGCTTTCTGAGAAACTGCTTTTTGATATCTGAATTCATCTCACAGGGTTACACTTTTGTTTCATGGGGAAGTCTCTTACCATTGTTCTTGTGGTATCTGAAAGGGATATTATGGATTGCATTGAAGCATACACTGACAAAGGAATTATCTTGAAGTAAAACGAGAAAGAAGCGTTCTGAGAAACTACATTGTGATGTGTGACTACAACTCAGAGAGTTACACCTTTCTTTTCATTGATCGGTTTCCTAACACTGTGGTCTTGAAATTTGCAATGGCATATTTCTTAGCACAATGAAGCTTATGGTGACAAAGGAAATCTCCTCAGATAAAAATGAGAAAGAATCCCTCTGAGAAACTGCCTTATGATGTGGCAATGCATCTCTTACAGTTACACTTGTGTTTCAAGGAGCCATTTCCTAGCCCTGTTTTTGTGGAATCTGAGAACTGATAATTCGGATCACTTTGAAGACTCTACGGCCAAAGGAAATATCCCCAGACAAACACCAGAAAGAAGCTTCCTGAGAAACTGCTTTCTGATGTGTGAATTCATCTCACAGAGTTACACCACTCATTCCTGGAGGAGATTGCTAGCATTTACACTGTAGAATCTCAGAGGTGATATTTTGGATATCATTGAAACCCATGGTGAATAATGAAATATCCTCAGATAAAACTTTGGGAAAGCCTTCTCAGAAACTACTTTGTGGTGTGTGAATTCATCTCACAGAGCTACACGTATATCTTCATGAAGCAGTTTGATAACACTGTTTCTGTGGAATCCCCATAGTAATATTTGTGAGCTCGTTGAGGTTTATGGTAGAAAAGGAAATATTCTCAGTTATAAACTGGAAAGACGCATTCTGCGAAACTGCATTGTGATGTGTGAATGCAAGTCACAGATTACACATTTATTTTCATTGATCAGCTTGCTAACACTGGTTTCTTGAAATATGCAATGGGATATTTCTCAGAGCCATGAAACTTTTGGAGACAAAGGCAATATCCTCAGATAAAAACTAGAAAGAAGCTTTCTGAGAGACTGCTTTGTGGTGTGTGTATTCATCTCACAGAGTTACACCATTTTCATAGAATCGGACAACTTGTATTTGGGAGCATATTGAGTCCCACGGTGAAAAAGGAAATACCTTAGGTAAAATATCAAAAGAAGCTTTCTGAGAAACTACTTTGTGATGTGTGAATTCATCTCACAGAGATAAAACTCTCTCTTCATGGAGCAGTTTGCTAACACAGTTTTCCTTGAATCCGAAAAGTGATATTTGGGAATCCATTGAGGCCTATGGTGGAAAAGTACATATCCTCAGATAAAAACTAGAAAGAAACTTTCCTAAAAACTACTTTATGATGTGTTCATTCGTCTCACAGAGTTAAAATTTCACTTCATGGGGCAGTCTGCTACCACTGTTTTCCGGAATCTGAGAAGGGATATTTTGGATCTCATTGAAGCCTAAGATGTCAAAGGAAATATCCTCAAATAAAAATGAGAAAGAAGTTTTCTGAGAAACTTCTTTGTGAGGTGTGAATTCATCTTACAGAGTTACACATTTCTCTACATGAAGCAGTTTGCTGACAGTGTTATCGTGGAATCTGCAAAGTGATATTTGGTAGTGCTTTCAGGTCTATGTTGAAAAAGGAAATATCCTCAGATAAAACCCAGAAAGAAGCTTTCTGGGTAACTGCCTTTGGATGTGTGAATTCTTCTCACAGAGTTACACTTTCGTTTCGTGGAGCAGTCTGTTACCACTGTCTCTGGGCAATTTGTGAAGTGATATTTTGGATCGCATTGAAACCTATGTTGACAAAGGAAATATCCTCACATAAAAACTAGAAAGAAGCTTTCTGAGAAACTTCTTTGTGACGTGTGAATTCATCTCACAGAGATACACCTTTCTCTCAATGAATCAGTTTACTAACACAGTTTTCATGGAATCCATAAGGTGATATTTGGGAATGAATTGAGGCCTATGGTGAAAAAGGAAATATCCTCAGATAAAAACTAGAAGGACACTTTTGAGAAACTGCTTTGTGATATCTGAATTTATCTCACAGTGTTACACTTTCGTTTCATGGGGAAGTCTCTTACCATTGTTTTTGGGAAATCTGAAAGGGATATTTTGGATTGCATTGAAGTATACGCTGACAATGGAAGTATCTTGAAACAAAAACGAGAAAGAAGATTTCTGGGAAACTACATTGTGGTGTGTGACTACAACTCAGAGAGTTACACCTTTCTTTCCATTGATCAGTTGGTTAACACTGTGTTCTTGAAATCTGCAATGGCATATTTCTTAGTTCAGTGAAGCTTACAGTGACAAAGGAAATCTCCACAGATAAAAATGAGAAAGAAGCCCTCTGAGAAACTGCTTTGTGATGTGACAATGCATCTCTTAGAGTTACACTTGTATTTCGAGGTGCTGTATCCTAACCATGTTTTTGTGGAATATGACAAGTGATATTTCGGATTGCTTTGAAGACTCTACGGCCAAAGAAAATATCCCCAGACAAAAACCAGAAAGAGGCTTTCTGGGAAACTGCTTTCTGATGTGTGAATTCATCTCACAGAGTTACACCACTCTTTCGGGGAGGATTCTGCTAGCACTTTTTCTGTGGAATCTCAGAGGTAATATTTTGGATATCATCGAATCCCATGGTGAAAACTGAAATATCCTCAGATAAAACCTGGAGAGACGCCTTCTAAGAAACTGTTTTGTGGTCTGTGAATTCATCTCACACAGCTACACGTTTGTCTTCATGAAGCAATTTGCTAACACTGTTTTCGTGGAATCCCCGTAGTGATATCTGGGAGCGCATTGAGGTCTACGGTGAAAAAGGAAATATTCTCAGTTAAAAACTGGAAAGAAGCATTCTAAGAAACTGCATTGTGATGTGTGAATGCAAGTCACAGAGTTACACATTTCTTTTCTTTGACCAGCTTGCTTACACTGGTTTCTTGAAATCTGCAATGGGATATTTCTCAGCACCATGAAGCTTACAGTGAAAAAGGAAATATCCTAAGATAAAAACTAGAAAGAAACTATCGAGAGACTGCTCTGTGGTGTGTGTATTCACCTCGCAGAGTTACACCATTCCCTCCATGAAGCAGTTTGTTAAAACCATTTCATAAAATTGGGGAAGTTGAATTTGGGAGAGCATTGAGTACCACGATGAAAAAGGAAATACCTTAAATAAAAACTAGAAAGAAGCTTTCTGAGAAACTACTTTGTGATGTGTGAATTCATCTCACAGGGGTAAACCTCTCTCTTCATGGAGTAGTTTGAACACTGCTCCTGTAAAACCAAAAGAGTGATATTCGGAGCACATTGAAGACTATGGCAAAAAGTGAAATGTCGTCCAATAAAAAAGAGAAAGAAGTACTCGAAGAAACTGCTCTCTGACATGTCCATTCTTTTCACAGGGTTAAAGCTTACTGCATAGTTCCCTGTTTCAAAGTCGGTCTTTGAGGATTCTGCGAAGGAATAGTAAGTGGCAACCGGAGGCCTGTGTCGAGCAAGGAAACGTCTTTCATCAAAAATTGGAGAGAAGCTTTCTGAGCAACACTTTTGGGATGTTTATATTCATCTCATAGAGTTAAATCATTCTTTGGATTCAGCAGTTTGATATCACTGTTTCTGTGGAATCTGAGAAAGAAGATTTGGAAACACTCTTTAGAATATCTGAAAAAGAAATAACCAAAGAGAGAAAGCAGAAGGAAGCTTTCTGTGAAAGTGCTCTGTGTCACGTGAATTCTGGTCACACAGTAAGCTTCTGTTTTAATTGAGCAGTATCATAACACTGTTTTTGTTAACTCTGTGATAGGGATATTCAGGAGCGCTTTGAGGCTTATGGTGAGAAAGGAAAAGTCTTCAGATAGAAACTGGCGAGAAGCTTTCTGAGGAGCTGCTTTGTGACGTGTGCATTCCACTCACAGAAATATACCTTTCTTCTCATAGAGAATTCCGGAATCCATTTTAGAGAAAAAGCTACCGAGAAACATTCGGGAGTATAGGGATGGCTATGGTGAAAAAGGAAATATCCTCAGACAAAAACTGGAAAGAAGATTTCTGTGAAACTGCTTTGTGTTAGATATATTTATTCATCTCGCATAGTTAACTCTTTTCTTACATTATGCAGTTTGGAAACTCCGTCATGCATGGATCCATGAACGGACATTTGGGAGCACATTCACGCCTATGGTGAAAGAGGAGATATCTTCAGATAAAAACTGGATAGAAGCTTTCTGAGAAACTACTTTGTGGTGTATGCATTCCACTCAGGGAGTTATACCTCTTTTCTCGAAGGCAGTGTTTGAGCACTGTTCCTGTGACACCAAAAAAGTGATATTTCGGAGTGCATTGAGGACTATGGCGAATAGTGAAATGTACTGAAATAAAATCGAAGAGAAAGTGTTCCAAGAATCTGCTCTCTGATATGTGCATTCACTTCACAGAGTTAATGCTTACTCTATGTTGCCCAGTTTTGAAACTCTGTCTTTCAAGAATCTGTGAAGGGATATTTTATGATGCCCAGAGGCTTCTGGTGAGCAAGGAAACGTCTTCCGATGAAACCTGCAGAGAAACTTTCTTAGAAACTGCTTTGCCTTGTGTGTATTCCCCTCATAGAGTTAAAATACTATTTAGATTGAACAGCTTGTAATCAATATTTTGTGGAATCTGAGGAAGGATATTTGGGAAGGAATCCTTAGCACATGGGAAAGGAAATATACTCAGGTAAAATCCAGAAGGAAGATTTTGGTGATACTGCTCTATGTCATTCTAATTTGTCTCACTCAGTTAAGCCTCTCTTTTCATCGAGCAGTTTTCTAACCCTGTGTGTGTTTAGCATCTGTTGGGATATTCGGGAGCACTTTGAGGCTTACGGTGAAAAGAAAATATGTTCAGACTGAAACTGGAGGGAAGATTTCCGAGGAACTGCTTTGTGACGTGTGCATTCCACTCACAGTGTTATACCTCTCTTCTCATACAGCGTCAGGGAAACCCTTTTGGAGAAACATGTACCAAGTGATATTCGGGAGCATGTTGATGCCGATGGTGAAAAGGGAAATAGCCTCAGACAAAAACTGGAAAGAAGCTTTCTATGAAACTACTCTGTGGTATGTGTAATCATCTCACATATATAAAGCTTTCTTTATATTACGCAGCTTGGAAACTGTCATGGACGGATCCACGAAGGACCTTCGGGAGCACATTCATGATTACGGTGGAAAAGGAAATATCTTCAGATAAAAACTGGAAAGAAGCTTTCTGTGAATCTGTTTTTGCTATGTTTATTCATCTCACATAGATGAAGCTTTCTTTACATTACACAGCTTGGAAAATCCCTCATGCATGCATCCGCAAAGGGATATTTGGGATCACATTTGGGCCTATGTTCAAATAGGAAATATAGTCAGACAAAAAACTGGAGAGAAGCTTTCTGAGAAACTGTTTGGTGATGTGTGCATTTCACTCAGGGTGTTATGACTTTCTTCTCATAAGGCACAGTTTGAACTGTGTTCCTGTAAAACCACAAGAGTAATATTGAGAGCATATTGAAGACCATGGGAAAAAGTGAAATGTCGTCCAATAAAAAACAGAAGGAAGCACTCGAAGAAACTGCTCTCCGACATGTCCAATCTTTTAACAGGGTTCAAGCTTACTCTACATATCGCAGTGTGGAAGTCCGTCTTTGAGGGTTCTGTGAAGGGTTAGTATGTGGCAACCAGAGGCCTGTGTCCAGCAAGGAAATGTCTTCCACTGAAAATTGGAGAGAAGCTTTCTGCGCAACTCTTTTGGGATGTTTGTATTCATCTCATAGAGTTAAGTCATTCTTTGGATGAGCATTTTGAAATCCCTGTTTCTGTGGAATCTTAGAAAGTACATTTGGAAATGCTCTTTAGAATATCCTGAAAAAGAAATAACCTCAGAGAGAAATCAGATGGAAGCTTTCTGTGAAACTGCTCTGTGTCACATGAATTCCACTCACACATTTAAGCTTCTTTTTTCAGTGAGCAGTATCACAACACTGTTTTTCTTTGTCTGTGAAGGGATATTCAGGAGCACTTTGAAGCTTAGAGTGAGAAAGGAAACGTCTTCAGATAGAAACTGGAGAGAAGCTTTCTGAGGAGCTGCTTTGTGACGTGTGCATTCCACTCACAGAAATATACCTTTCTTCTCATAGAGGATTGCGGAATGCCTTTTGGAGAAAAAGCTAAAAAGAGGCATTCGGGAGTACAGAGATGGCTATGGTGAAAAAGGAAATACCCTCAGACAAAATCTGGAAAGAATATCGCTGTGTAACAGCTTTGTGTTAGATATATTGATTTATCTCACATAGTTAAAACTTTTCTTATATTACGCAGTTTGAAAACCCCATCATGCATGGATCCACGATGGGACATTCAGGAGCACATTCAGGCCTATGGTGAAAGAGGACATATCTTCAGATAAAAACTTGATAGAAGCTTCCTGAGAAACTACATTGTGACGTGTGGATTTCACTCAGGGAGATATACCTCTTTTCTCACAAGGCAGTGTTTGAACATGGTTACTGTGAATCCGAAAAAGTGATATTTCGGAACGCCTTAAGGACTATGGCTAATAGTCAAATATACTGAAATAAAATCGAGTGAGAAGCGTTCCAAGAATCTGCTCTGATATGTGAATTGACTTCACAGGGTTAATGCTTACTCTATGTTCCTCAGTTTCGAAACTCTGTCTTTGAAGAATCTGTGAAGGGATATATAGTGATGCCCGGAGGCTTGTGGTGAGCAAGGAAACTTCCTCTGATGAAACTTGCAGAGAAATTTACTCAGTAACTGTTTGCAATCTGCATATTCATCTCATAGAGTTAAACCATTCTTTGTATTGAGCAGCTTGAAATCACTGTTTTAGTGTAATCGGAGGAAGGACATTTGGGAACGATCCTTAGAACATGGACAAAGAAATATCCTCAGGTAAAATCCAGAAGGCAGCTTTCTGTGTAACTGCTCCGTGTCATCTTAATTCCTCTTTTCAGTTAAGCCTCTCGTTTCATTGAACAGTTTTCTAACCCTTTGTATGTTTAGCATGTGATGGGATATTCAGGAGCAGTTTGAGGCTTACAGTGAAAAAGGAAATATATTCAGACCGAAACTGGAGAGAAGCTTTCTGAGGAACTACTTTGTGACGTGTGCATCCACTCACAGTGTTATACATCTCTTCTCATACCGCGTCAAGGAAACTCTTTTGGAGAAACAGGTACCAAATGATATTCGGAAGCATGTTGATGCCGATGGTGAAAAGGGAAATAGCCTCAGACAAAAACTGGAAATAAGCTTTCTAGGAAACTACTCTGTGATATGTGTAATCATCTAACATAGGTAGATCTTTCTTTACATTACACAGCTTGGAAACAGTCATGGATGGATGAACGAAGGGACATTCGGGAGCACATTCAGGACTATGGTGAAAAAGGAAATATCTTCAGATAAAAACTGGAAAGAGGCTTTCTGTGAATCTGTTTTTTGCTATGTACATTCATCTCACATAGATGAAGCTTTTTTAACATTACACAGCTTGGAAACTCCCCCTGGATGTATCCACGATGGGATATTTGGGATCACATTCAGGCATATGGTGAAATAGGAAATATAGTCAGATAAAAACTGGAGAGAAGCTTTTTGAGGAGCTGCTTTGTGACGTGTGCATTCCACTCACAGAAGTGTACCTTTCTTCTCATAGAGGATTCCGGAATCCCTTTTGGAAAAAAAAGCTAACAAGAGACATTCGGGACTGTAGGGATGGCTATGGTGAAAAAGGAAATATCCTCAGACAAAAACTGGAAAAAAGATTTCTGTGAAACTGCTTTGTGTTACATATATTGATTCATCTCGCATTGTTAAAACTTTTCTTATATTACGCAGTTTGGAAACTCCGTCATGCACGGATCTGCGAGGAGACATTCGGGAGCACATTCAGGCCTACGGTGAAAGAAGAGATATCCTCAGATAAAAGCTGGATAGAACTGCTTTGTGATGTTAGCATTCCACTCAGGGAGTTATACCTCTTTCCTCACAAGGCAGTGTTTGAACACTGTTTCTGTGAAATGGAAAAAGTGATATTTCGGAGCGCATTGAGGACTATGGCGAATAATGAAATATACTGAAAGAAAATCGAGGAAGAATCATTCCAAGAAGCTACTCTTCAATATATGCATTCACTTCACAGAGTTAATGCTTTCTCTACATTGCCCAGTTTTGAAAATCTGTTTTTGAAGAATCTGGAAAGGGATATTTAGTGACACAAGGAGGCTTGTTGTGAGCAAGGAAAAGCCTTTTGATGAAGCCTGCAGAGAAACTTTTGAGCAACTACTTTGCAATGTGTGTATTTTTCCCATAGAGTTAAATCATTCTTTGTATTGAGCAGTTTGAAATCACTGTTTCTGTGGAATCTGAGAAAGGACATTTGGAAACGTTCTTTAGAATGTCCTGAAAAAGAAATAACCTCAGAGAGAAACCAGAAGGAAGCTTTGTGTGAAACTGCTCTGTGTCACGTGAATTCCACTCACACAGTTAAGCTTCTCTTTTCATTGAGCAGTATCATAACACTGTCTTTGTTTAGCCTGCGAAGGGATACTCAGGAGTGCCTTGAGGCTTACGGTGAGAAAGGAAATGTCTTGAGATAGAAACTGAAGAGAAGCTTTCTGAGGAGCTGCTTTGTGATGCGTAGATTCCACTCATAGAAATATACCTTTCTTCTCATAGAGGATTCTGGAATCCCTTTTGGAATAAAAGCTACCAAGAGACATTCGGAAGTATAGCGATGGATATGGTGTAAAAGGAAATATCCTCAGACAAAAACTGGAAAGAAGATTGCTCTAAAACTGCTTTGTGTTTGATATATTGATTCATATTGCATAGTTAAAACTTTTTTGTATTATGCAGTTTGGAAACTCCGTCATGCAAGGATCCATGAAGGGTCATTCGGGAGCACATTCAGGCCTACGATGAAAGAGGAGATATCTTCAGATAAAAACTGGATAGAAGCTTTCTGAGAAAATACATTGTTATGTATGTATTCCACTCAGGGATTTATACCTCTTCTCTCACAAGGCAGTGATTGAACACTGTTTCTGTGAAACTGAATATGTGATATTTCAGAGCACATTGAGGATTATGGTGAATAGTGAAACATACTGAAATAAAATTGAGGAAGAATCGTTCCAAGAATGTGCTCTCTGATATGTGCATTCACTTCACCGAGTTAATGCTTACGCTATGTTGCCCAGTTTCGAAACTCTGTCTTTGCACAATATGTGAAGGGATATTTAGTGACGCCCAGAGGCCTGTCATGAGCAAGTAATTGCCTTCGGATGAAACATGCAGAGAAATTTTCTGAGCAACTGCTTTGTGATATGTGTATTTGTCTCATAGAGTTAAACCATTCTTTGGATTGAGCAGCTGGAAATCACTGTTTTTATGGCATCTGAGGAAGGACATTTGGGAATGATCCTTAGAATTTGGAGAAAGAAATATCCTCAGGTAAAATCCAGAAGGAAGCTATCTGTGAAACTGATCGGTGTCTTCTTAATTCCTCTCACTCAGTTAAGCCTCTCTTTTCATTGAGCAGTTTTCTTACACTGTGTATGTTTAGAGTGTGATGGGATATTCGGGAGCACTTTGAGGCTCACGGTGAAAAAGGAAATATGTTCAGATCGAAGCTGGAGAGAAGCTTTCGGAGAAACTGTTTTGTGATGTGTGCATTCCACTCACAGTGTTATACCTCTCTTCTGATACTGCGTTGGGGAAATCCTTTTAGAGAAACAGGTACCAAGTGATATTCGGGAGCATGTTGATACCTATGGTGAAAAGAGAAATAGCCTCAGACAAAAACTGGAAAGAAGCTTTCTAGGAAACTATTCTGTGACATTTGTATTCATTTCACATAGATAAAGCTTGCTTTAAATTACGCACCTTGAGAACTGTCATGGACGGATCCATGAAGGGACCTTCGGGAGCACATTCAGGACTATGATGAAAAAGGAAATATCTTCAGACAAAATCTGGAAAGAAGCTTTCTGTGAATCTGCTTTTCACTATGTTTATTCACCTCACGTAGAAGAAGCATTCTTAACATTACGCAGCTTGGAAATTCCCTCGTGGATGGATCTGCGAAGGGAAATTTGGGATCACATTCTGGCCTATGGTGAAATTCGAAATGTAGTCAGATAAAAACTGGAGAGAAGTTTTCTGAGAAACTGCTTGGTGATGTGTACATTCCACTCAGGGAGTTATCACTTTCCTCTCATAAGGCACAGTTTGAACACTGTTCCTGTAACACCGAAAGAGTGACAGTCAGAGCACATTGAAGACTATGGCGAAAAGTGAAATGTCATTCAATAAAAAGAGAAAGAAGCACTCCAAGAAACTACTCTCTGGCATGTCCATTCTTTTCACAGGGTTAAAGCTTACTCTACATTTCCCAGTTTGAAAGTCGGTCTTTGAGGGTTCTGCGAAGGGATAGTAAGTGGCAACAGGAGGCCTGTGTCGAGAAAGGAAATGTCTTCCATGGAAATTTGGAGAGAAGCTTATCACAAATCTTTTGTGATGTTTGTATTCATCTCATAGAGTTAAATCATTCTTTGGATGGGGAAGTTTCAAATCACTTTTTCTGTGGAATCTGAGAAAGGACAGTTGGAAACGCTCTTTAGAATATCCTGAAAAAGAAATAACCTCACAGAGAAACCAGAGGGCAGCTTTCTGTGAAATGGCTCTGTGTCACGTGAATTCCGCTCACACAGTCAAGCTTCTCTTTTCATTGAGCAGTATCACACCACTGTTTTTGTTTGGTGTGAGAAGGGATATTCTGGAGCACTTTGAGGCTTACGGTGAGAAAACAAACGTCTTGAGATAGAAACTGGAGAAAAACATTCTGAGGAGCTGCTTTGTGACGTGTGCATTCCACTCACATAAATATACCTTTCTTCTCATAGAGGATTTCAAAATCCCTTTTGGAGAAAAAGCTACCAAGAGACATTTGGGAGTATAGGGATCGCTATGGTAAAAAAGGAAATATCCTCAGACAAAAACTGGAAAGAAGATTTCTGTGAAATTGCTTTGTGTTAGATATATTGATACATCTCGCATAGTTAAAACTTTTCTTATATGACACAGTTGGGAAACTCTGTCATGCACAGGCCTGTGAAGGGACATTCAGGAGCACATTCAGGACTACAGTGCAAGAGGAGATATCTTCGGATAAAAAGTGATAAAAGCATTCTGAGAAACTAATTTGTGATGTATGCATTCCATTCAGGGAGTTATACCTCCTTTCTCACAAGGCAGTGTTTGAACACTGTTCCTGTGTACCCGAAATAGTGATATTTTGGAGCGCATTGAGGACTATGGCGAATAGTGAAATATACGGAATTAAAATCGAGGAAGAAGCACCCCAAGGATCTGTTATCCGATATGTGCATTCATTTCATGGAGTTAATGCTTACTCTATGTTGCCCAGTTTCGAAACTCTGTCTTTGAAGAATCTGTGAAGGGATACTTAGTGACGCCTGGAGGCTTGTGGTGAGCAAGGAATCCTCTTTGGATGAAACCTGCAGAGAAACTTTCTGAGCAACTGCTTTGCAATCTGTGTATTCACCTCATAGAGATAAAGCATGCTTTGGATTGAGCAGCTTGAAATCACTGTTTTTGTTTAATCTGAGGAAGGACATTTGGAAATGATGATTAGAATATGGAGAAAGAGATATCCTCAGGTGAAATCCAGAAGGAAGCTTTCTGTGAAACTCCTCTGTGTCGTCTTAATTCCTCTCGCTTATTTAAGCCTGTCTTTTCATTGAGCAATTTTCTAACCTTCTGTATGTTTTGCATGTGATGAGATATTCGGGAGCACTTTGATGCTTACGGTGAAAAAGGAAATATACTCAGACCGAAAGTGGAGAGAAGCTTTCGTAGTAAATGCTTTGTGGCATGTGCACTCCACTCACAGTGTTATACCTCTCTTCTCATATAGCGGAAACCCATTTGGAGAAACAGGTACCAAGTGATATTCGGGAGCATGTAGATGTCAATAGTGAAAAGGGAAATAGCCTCAGACAAAAACTGGAAAGAAACTTTCTAGGAAACTACTCCGTGATATGTGTAATCATCTCACATAGATAAAGCTTTCTTTACATTACGCATCTTGGAAACTGACATGGACGGATCCACAAAGGGACCTTCAGGAGCACATTCAGTACTATGGTGAAAAAGGGAATATCTTCAGATACACACTGGAAAGAAGCTTTTTGTGAATCTTCTTTTGGCATGTTTATTCATCTCATATAGATGAAGCTTTCTTAACATTACGTAGCTTGGAAACTCCCTCCTGGAAGTATCCATGAAGCTATATTTGGGATCACATTTGGGCCTATGGTGAAATAGGAAATATAGGCAGATAAAAACTGGAGAGAAGATTTCTGCGAAAATGCTTGGTGATGTGAACATTCCACTCAGGGAGTTATAACTTTCTTCTCCTAACGCACAGTTTGAGCAATGTTCCTGTAAAACTAAAAGAGTGATATTCAGAGCACATTGAAGACTATGGCAAAAAGTGAAATGTCGTCCAATAAAAAAGAGAAAGAAGCACTCGAAGAAACGATTCTCTGACAAGTCCATTTTGTTCAGAGGGTAAAACTTACTCTGCATTTCCCAGTTTGAAAGTCTGTTTTGAGAGGTCTGCAAAGGGATAGTAAGTGGCAACCAGAGACCTGTGTCGAGCAAGAAATGCCTTCCATCGAAAATTGGAGAGAAACTTTCTGCGCAACTCTTTTGTGATGTCTGTATTCATCTCATAGAGTTAAATCATTCTTTAGATTGAGCAGTTTGAAATGACTGTTTCTGTGGAAACTGAGAAAGGACATTTGGAAACGCTCTTTAGAATATCCTGAAAAAGAAATAACCTCAGAAAGAAACCAGAAGGAAGCTTTCTGTGAAACTGCTCTGTGTCACATGAATTTCGCTCACACAGTTAAGCTTCCCTTTTCATTGAGCAGTATCATAACACTGTTTTTGTTTAGTCTGCAAAGGGATATTCAGGAGTGCTTTGAGGCTTACAGTGAGATAGGAATCGTCTTGAGATAGAAACTGGAGAGAAGCTTTCTGAGGAGCTGTTTCATGACGAGTGCATTCCACTCACCGAAATATACCTTTCTTCTCATGGAGGATTCCTGAATCCCTTTTGGAAAAAAACCTACCAAGAGACATACGGGAGTATAGGGACAGCTATGGTGAAAAAGGAAATATCCTCAGAAAAAAACTGGAAAGAAGATTTCTCTGAAACTCCTTTGTGTTAGATATATTGATTCATCTCACACAGTTAAAACTTTTTTTATATTACGCAGTTTGGAAACTCTGTCATACACAGATCCGCGAAGGGACATTTGGGAGCACATTCAGGCCTACGGTGAGAGAGGAGATATCTTCAGATAAAAACTGGATAGAAGCTTTCTGAGAAACTGCTTCCTGATGTATGCATTCCACTCAGGGAGTTATACCTCTTTTCTCACAAGGCAGTGTTTGAACACTGTTCCTGTTAAACCGAAAAAATGATATTTCAGAACGCATTGAGGACTAGAGCGAATAGTGAAATATACTGAAATAAAATCGAGGAAGAAGCCTCCAGGAATCTGCTCTCTGATATGTGCATTCACTTTACAGAGTAAATGCTTACTTTATGTTGCCTAGTTTCGAAACTCTGTCTTTGAAGAATCTCTGAAGGGATATTTAGTGATGCCCAGAGGCTTGTGGTGAGCCAGGAAATGACTTCGAATGAAACATGCAGAGAAACTTTCTGAGCAACTTCTTTGCGATGTCTGTATTCATCTCAGAGAGTTAAACCATTCTTCTGATGGAGCAGCTTGACATCACTGTTTTTGCGGAATCTGAGGAATGACATTTGGGAGAGATCCTTAGAATATGGTGAAAGAAATATCCTCAGGTAAAATCCAGAAGGAAGCGATCTGTGAAACTGCTCTGTGTCTTCTTAATTCCTCTCACTCAGTTAAGCCTCTCTTTCCATTGAGCAGTTTTCTATCCCTGTGTATGTTTAGCGTGTGATGGGATATTTGGGAGCACTTTGAGGCTTACGGTGAAAAAGGAAATATGTTCAGACCGAAACTGGAGAGAAGCTTGCCGATGAACTGCTTTGTGATGTGTGCATTCCACTCACACCGTTATATCTCTCTTCTCATACAGCGTCTGGGAAACCATTTTGGAGAAACAGGTACCAAGTGATATTCAAGAGCATGTTGATGCTCATGGTGAAAAGGGAAATACCTCAGACAAAAACTGGAAAGAAGCATTCTAGGAAGCTATTCTATGATATGTGCAATCATCTCACATTGATAAAGCTTTCTTTACATTACACAGCTTGGAAACTGTCATGGACAGATACACAAAGGGGCATTCGGGAGCAAATTCAGGACTATTGTGAAAAAGGAACTATTTTCAGATAAAATCTGGAAGAAGCTTTCTGTGAATCCGATTTTTGCTTTGTTTATTCATCTCACATAGATGAAGCTTTCTTAACATTACACAGATTGAAAAATTCCTCCTGCATGGATCTGTGAATGGATATTTGGGATCACATTTTCGGCTATTGTCAAATAGGAAATATAGTCAGATAAAAACTAGAGAGAAGAAGATGGCCGAATATGAACAGCTCCAGTCTCCAACTCCCAGTGCGAGTGACACAGAAGACCAGTGATTTCTGCATTTTCAACTGAGGTACTGGGGTCATCTCACTAGGGAGTGCTGGACAATCAGTGCTGGTCAGCTGCTGCAGCCCGACCAGCGAGACTTGAAGCAGGACGAGACATCTCCTCACCTGGGAAGTGCAAGGTTGAAGGGAATCCCTTTTCCAGTCAGGGGAACTGAGACACACAACACCTGGAAAATCGGGTGACTCCCACCCCAATACTGTGCTTTAAGCAAATGGACACACCAGGAGAATATATCCCACACCTGTCCAGGAGGGTCCCATGCCCACGGAGACTCCCTCATTGCTAACAGAGGAGTCTACAATCTAACCACAAGGTGGCAGCGAGGCTGGGGGAGGGGCGCCCGCCATTGCAGAGGCTTAAGTAGGTGAACAAAGCCCTGGGAAGCTCCAACTGGGTGGAGCTCACAGCAGCTCAAGGAAACCTGCCTGTCTCTGTACACTCCACCTCTGGGGACAGGGCACAGTTAACAACAACAACAACAAAAGCAGCAGGAATCTCTGCAGACGCAAATGACTCTGTCTGACAGCTTTGAAGGGAGCAGTGGATCTCCCAACACGGAGGTTGAGATCCGAGAAGGGACAGATTGCCTGCTCAAGTGGGTCCCTGCCCCTGAGTAGCCCAACTGGAAGACATCCCCTACTAGGGGCAGTCTGACACCCCACACCTCACAGGGTGGAGTACACCCCTGAGAGGAAGCTTCCAAAGTAAGAATCAGACAGGCACACTTGCTGTTCAGCAATATTCTATCTTCTGTAAACTCTGCTGCTGATATCCAGGCAAACATGGTCTGGAGTGAACCTCAAGCAATCTCCAACAGACCAACAGCTGAGGGTCCTGACAGTTAGAAGAAAAACTATCCAACAGGAAGGACACCTATACCAAAACCCCATTAGTATGTCACCATCATCAAAGACCAGAGGCAGATAAAACCACAAAGATGTGGAAAAAGCAGGGCAGAAAAGCTGCAAATTCAAAAAATAAGAGCGCATCTCCCCCTGCAAAGCAGCGGAGTCCATTGCCAGCAACGGATCAAAGCTGGTCAGAGAATGACTTTGATGAGATGAGAGACGATGGCTTCAGTCCATCAAACTATTCAGAGCTAAAGGAGGAATTACATACCCAGCTAAAGAAACTAAAAATCTTGAAAAAAGAGTGGAAGAATTGACAGCAAGACTGAGTAATGCAGAGAAGGTCGTAAATTAAATGACAGAGATGAAAACCATGACATGAGAAATACGTGACAAATGCACAAGCTTAAGTAACCGACTTGAACAACTGGAAGAAAGAGTATCAGCGATTGAGGATCAAATTAAAGAAATGAAGTGAGAAGAGAAACCAAAAGAAAAAAGAAGAAAAAGAAATGAACAAAGCCTGCAAGAAGTATGGGATTATGTAAAAAGACCAAATCT
>NW_012116866.1:37783-38290 GCF_000951035.1 Colobus angolensis palliatus | reverse complement strand
TCTGAAAGTGAGGCCATAATTAACAGCCTACGAACCAAAAAAAGTCAGGACCAGAAGGATTCACAGCTTAAACCTTCCAGAGGTACAAGGAGGAGCTGCTACCATTCCTTTTGAAAGTATTCCAATCAATAGAAACGAGGGAATCCTCCCTAACTCATTTTCTGAGGCCAACATCATCCTGATACCAAAGCCTGGCATAGACACAACAAAAAAAGAGAACTTTAGACCAATATCCCTAATGAACATCGATGCAAAAATCCTCAATAAAATACTGGCAAACCGGATTCAGCAGCACATCAAAAAGCTTATCCAACATGATCAAGTGGGCTTCAGCCCTGGGATGGAAGGCTGGTTCAACATTTGCAAATCAATAAACGTAATCCAGCATATAACCAGAACCAAAGACAAGAAACACATGATTATCTCAATTGATGCAGAAAAGGCTTTTGACAAAATTCAACAGCCCTTCATGCTAAAAACGCTCAATAAATTCGGTATTGATGGAAC
>NW_012116866.1:30774-34808 GCF_000951035.1 Colobus angolensis palliatus | reverse complement strand
GAAGCTTTCTGTGAATCTGCTTTTTGCTATCTTTTTTCATCCCACGTAGATGCAGGTTTCTGTACATTACGCAGCTTGGAAACCCCCTCGTGGATGGATCCGCGAAGGGATATTTGGGATCACATTTGGGCCTATGGTGAAATATGAAATATAGTCAGATAAAAACCTGAGAGAATCTTTCTGAGAAACTGCTTGGTGCTATGAGCATTCCACTCAGGGATTTATAACTTTCTTCTCATAAGGCACAGTTTGAACGCTGTTTGTGTACAACCAAAGGAGTGATAGTTGGAGCACATTGAGGACTATGGCAAAAAGTGAAATGTCGTCCAATAAAAATCAGAAAGAAGCACTCGAGGAAAATGGTCTCTGACATATCCATTGTTTTCACAGAGTTAAAGATTACTCTCCATTTCCGAGTTTGAAAGTCAGTCTTTGAGGGTTCTGTGAAAAGATAGTAAGTAGCAACTGGAAGCCTGTGTTGAGCAAGGAAGTATCTTCCATCAAAAATTGGAGAGAAGGTTTCTGCGGAACTCTTTTGTGATGTTTGTATTCATCTGAAGGAGTTAAATCATTCTTTGCATTGAGAAGTTTGAAATCACTGTTTCTGTGGAATCTGAGAAAGGACATTTGGAGATGCTCTTTAGAACACCCTGAAAAAGAAATAACCTCAGAGAGAAACCAGAAGGAAGCTTTCTGTGAAACTGCTCTCTGTCACTTGTATTCCACTCACACAGTTAATCTTCTCCTTTCTTTGAGCAGTATCAGAACAGTTTTTGTTTAGTCTGCAAAGGGATATTAAGGAGTGCTTTGAGACTCACGGTGAGAAAGGAAACCTCTTCAGATAGAAACTGGAGAGAAGCTTTCTGAGGAGCTGCTTTGTGACATTTGCATTCCACTCACAAAAATATACCTTTCTTCTCATAGAGAATTCCAGAATCCCTTTTAGAGAAAAAGCTACTGAGAGACATTCGGGAGTATAGGGACGGCTATGGTGAAAAAGGAAATATCCTCCGATAAAAACTGGAAAGAAGATTTCTGTGAAACTGCTTTGTGTTAGATATATTGATTCATCTCCAATAGTTAAAACTTTTCTTATAGTATGCAGTTTGGAAACTCCATCATGCACGGATCCACGAAGGGACATTCTGAGCAATTAAGGCCTACGGTGCAGGAGTAGGTATCTTCAGATATAAACTGGATAGAAGCTTTCTGAGAAAGTACTTTGTGATGTAGACATTCCACTCAGGGAGTTTTACCTCTTTTCTCACAAGACAGTGTTTGAACACTTTTCCTGTGAAAGCGAGAAAGTGATATTTCAGAGCGCATTGAGGACTACGGCGAATAGTGAAATATACTGAACTAAAATCGAGGAAGAAGCGTTCCAAGAATCTGCTATCTGATATGGGCATTCACTTCACAGAGTTAATGCTTACTCTATCTTCCCCAGTTTTTTAACTCTCTCTTTGAAGAATCTGTGAAAGGATATTTAGTGACGCCCAGAGGCTTGCGGTGAGCAAGGAAACGTCTTCTGATGAAACCTGCAGAGAAACTTGGTGAGCAACTGCTTTGTGATGTGTGTATTCGTCTCATAGAGATCAAACATTCTTTCGATTGAGCAGCTTGAAATCACTGTTTTTGTGGCATCTGGGGAAGGACATTAGGGAACGATCCTTAGAATATGGAGAAAGAAATATCCTCAGGTAAAATCCAGAAGGAAGCTTTCTGTGAAACTGCTCTGTGTTGTCTTAATTCCTGTCACTCAGTTAAGCCTCTCTTTTCTTTGAGAAGTTTTCTAACACTGTGTATGTTTCACGTGTGATGGGATATTCGGGAGCACTTTGAGTCTTACTGTGAAAAAGGAAATATGTTCAGACCGAAACTGGTGAGAAGCTTTCCCAGGAATTGGTTTGTAAGTTGTGCATTCCACTCACAGTGTTATACCTCCCTTCTCATACAGCGTCAGGGAAACCCTTTGGGAGGAACAGGTACCAAATGATATTTGGGAGCATGTTGATGCTGATGGTGAAAAGGGAAATAGCCTCAGACAAAAACTGGAAAGAAGCTTTCTAGGAAACTACTCTGTGATATGTGTAATCATCTTACATAGATAAAGCTTTCTTTACATTACGCAGCTTGGAAACTGTCATGCACTTATCCATTAAGGGACCTTCGGGAGTACATTCAGGACTATGGTGAAAAAGGAAATATCTTCAGATAAAAAGTGGAAAGAAGCTTTCTGTGAATCTGGTTTTTGATATTTTATGCATCTCACATAGATGAAGCTTTGTTTTCATTACACAGCTTTGAAACTGTCATGGACAGATCCACAAAGTGACATTGTGGAGGACATTCAGGACTAATATGAAAAAGGAAATATCTTCATATAAAAACTGGAAAGAAGCATTCTGTGAATCTCCTTATTGCTATGTTTTTTCATCTCACATAGACGAAGCTTTCTTACCATTACGCAGCTTGGAAACTCCCTCCTGGTTTTATCCGCAAATGGATATTTGGGATCACTTTAGTGCCTATGGTGAAATAGGAAATATATTCAGATAGAAACATGGGAGAAGCTTTCTGAAAAACTGTTGGTGATATGTGCATTCCACTCAGGGAGTTGTAACTTTCTTCTGAAAAGGCACAATTTGAACACAGTTCCTCGAAAACCAAAAGAGTGATATTTGGAGCACATTGAAGATTGTGGCAAAAAGTGAAATGTCGTGCAATAAAAAACAGAAAGAAGCACTCAAAGAAACTGCTCTCTGACATGTCCATTCTTTTCACAGGGTAAAAGCTTACTCTCCATTTCCCAGTTTGAAAGTCGGTCTTTGAGGATTCTGCGAAGGGATAAGTGGCAACCGGAGGCCTGTGTCGAGCAAGGAAATGTCTTCCATTGAAAATTGGAGAGAAGCTTTCTGTGCAACTCTTTTGTGATGTTTGTATTAATCTCATAGAGTTAAATCATTCTTTGGATTGAGCAGTTTGAAATCCCCATTTCTGTGGAATCTGAGAAAGGACATTTGGAAACACTCTTTAGAATATCCTGAAAAAGAAATAACTTCAGAGAGAAAACAAATGGAAGCTTTCTGTGAAACTGCTCTGTGTCACGTGAGTTCCGCTCACACAGTTAAGCTTGTCTTTTCATTGAGCAGTATCATAACACTGTTTTTGTTTAGTCTGCGAAGGGATATTCAGGAGCACTTCGAGGCTTACGGTGAGAAAGGAAACGTCCTCAGATAGAAAGTGGAGAGAAGCTGTCTGAGGAGCTGCTTTGTGAAGTGTACATTCCACTCACAGAAATATATCTTTCTTCTCATGAAGGATTCCAGAACCCATTTTGCAGAAAAAGCTACCAAGAGACATTCAGCAGTATAGGGATGGCTATGGAGAAAAAGGAAATATCCTCAGACAAAAACTGGATAGAATATTTCTGTGAAACTGCTTTGAGTTAGATATATTGATTCATTTTGCATAGTGAAAACTTTCCATGTATTATGCAGTTTGGAAACTCCGTCATGCACAGAACCATGAAGCGACACTCGGGAGCACATTCAGGGCTATGGTGAAAGAGGAGATATCTTCAGATAAAAACAGAATAGAACCTTTCTGAGAAAATACTTTGTGATGTATGCATTCCACTCAGGGAGTTATACCTCCTTTCTCAGAAGGCAGTGTTTGAACACTGTTCCTGTGAAACCGAAAAAGTGATATTTCGGAGCGCATGGAGGACTATGGCAAATACAAAATATACTAAAATAAAATCGAGGAAGAAGCCTTCCAAGAATCTGCTCTCTGATATGTGCATTCACTTCACAGAGTTAATGCTTACTTTATGTTGTCCAGTGTCGAAACTCTGTCTTTGAAGAATCTGTGAAGGGCTATTTAGTGACGCCCGGAGGCTCATGTTGAGCAAGGAATCATCTTCCGATGAAACCTGCAGAGAAACTTTCTGAGCAATTGCTTTGCAATATGTGTATTCACCTCATATTGTTCAACCATTCTTTGGATGGAGCAGTATGAAATCACTGTTTTCG
>NW_012116866.1:0-30414 GCF_000951035.1 Colobus angolensis palliatus | reverse complement strand
TATGTTCAGACGGAAACTGGAGAGAAGCTTTCCGAGGAACTGCTTTCTGACGTGTGCATTCCAAACACAGTGTTATACTTCTCTTCTCATAGAGCGTTGGGGAAACCCTTTTGGAGAAACAGGTACCAAGTGATATTCGGGAACATGTTGATGCCGATGGTGAAAAGGGAAATAGCCTCAGACAAAAACTGGAAAGAAGCTTTCTAGGAAACTACTCTGTGATATGTGTAATCATCGCACATAGATGAAGCTTTCTTTACATTATGCAATTTGGAAACTCTCATGAACAGATCCACGAAGGCACCTTTGGGAGCACATTCAGGACTTTGGTGAAAAAGGGAATATCTTCAGATAAAAAGTGGAAAGAAGATTTCTGTGAATCTGCTTTTTGCTATTTCATGCATCTCACATAAATGAAGCTTTCTTTTCATTACGCAGCTTTGAAACTCCCTCCTGGATGTATCCGCGAAGGGATATTTGGGATCACATTCGGACCTATGGTGAAATAGGAAATATAGTCAGATAAAAACTGGACAGAAGCTTTCTAAGAAACTGCTTGGTGATGTGTACATTCCACTCAGGGAGTTCTAACTTTCTTGTCATAAGGCACAGTTTGAACACAGTTCCTGTAAAACCAAAAGAGTGATATTCTGAGAACATTGAAGACTGTGGCAAAAAGTGAAATGTCTTCCAATAAAAAACAGAAAGATGCACTTGAAGAAACTACTCTCTCTGACATGTCCATTGTTTTCACAGGGATAAATCTTACTCTACGTTTCCTAGTTTGAAAGTCAGTCTTTGAGCGTTCTGCAAAAAGATAGTAAGTGGCAAACGGAGGACTGTGTCGAGCAAGGAAATGTCTTCCATCGAAAATTGGAGAGAAGCTTTCTACACAACTCTTTTGTGATGTTTGTACTCATCTCATAGAGTTAAATTATTCTTTGGATTGAGCAGTTTGAAATCACTGTTTCTGTGGAATCTGAGAAAGGACATTTGGAAACGCTCTTTAGAATATCCTGACAAAGAAATAACCTCAGAGAGAAACCAGCAGGAAGATTTCTGTGAAACTGCTCTGTGTCACGTGAATTCCACTCACAAAGTTAAGCTTCTCTTTTCATTGAGCAGTATAATAACACTGTTATTGTTTAGTCTGCGAAGGGATGTTCAGCAGCACTTTGAGTCTTACGGTGAGAAATGAAACGTCTTCAGATAGAAACCAGAGAGATGCTTTCTGACGAGCTGCTTTGTGACGTGTGCATTTCACTCACAGAACTATACCTTTCTTCACCTAGAGGATTCCAGAATCGCTTTTGGAGAAAAAGCTACCAAGAGGCATTCGGAAGTATGGGAAGGGCTATGGTGAAAATGGAAATATCCTCAGGCACAAACTAGAAAGAAGATCTCTGTGAAACTGGTTTTTTTAGATATATTGATTTATCTCACATAGTTAAAACTGTTCTTACATTATGTAGTTTGGAGCCTCCGTCATTCAGGGATCCACGAAGGGACATTTGGAAGCACATTCAGGCGTACAGTGAAAGAGGAGATATCTTCAGGTAAAAACGGGATAGAAGCTTTCTGAAAAAATACTTTGTGATATATGCATTCCACTCAGGGAGTTATAGTTCTTTTCTCACAAGGCAGTGTTTGAACACTGTTCCTGTGAAACCGAAAAAGTGATATTTTGAAGCACATTGAGCACTATGGCGAATAGTGAAATATACTGAAATAAAATGGAGGAAGAAGCTTCCCAAGAATCTACTCTCTGATATGTGCATTGACTTCACAGAGTTAATGCTTACTCTTTGTTGCCCAGTTTCGAAACTCTGTCTTTCAAGAATCTGTGGAGGGATATTTAGTGACACACCCAGAGGCTTGTGGTGAGCAAGGAAACGTTGTCCCATAAAACCTGCAGAGAAACACTCTGAGCAACTGCTATGTGATGTGTGTATTTATCTCATGGAGTTAAATCATTCTTTGGATTGAGCAGCTTGAGATCACTGTTTTCGTGGAATCTGAGGAAGGACATTTGGGAACGATACTTATAATGTGGAGAAAGAAATATCCTCAGGGAAAATCCCGAAGGAAGCTTTCTGTGAAACTCCTTTGTTTAATCTTAATTCCTCTCACTTAGTTAAGCCTCTCTTTTCATTGAGCAGTTTTCTAACCCTTTGTATGTTTAGACTGTAATGGGATATTCGGGAGCATTTTGAGGCTTACAGTGAAAAAGGAAATATGTTCAGACTGACACTGGAGACAAGTTTTCTGAGGAACTGCTTTGTCACGTGTGCATTCCACTCACAGTGTTATACCTCTCTTCTCATACAGCTTCGGGGAAACCCTTTTGGAGAATCAGGTACCAAGTGCCATTCGGGAGCATGTTGATGCCGATGGTGAAAAGGGAAACAGCCTCAGACAAAGACTGGAAAGAAGCTTTCTAGAAAACTTCTCTGTGATATGTGTAATCATCTCACAAAAAGAAAGATTTCTGTACATTATGCAGCTTGGAAAATGTCATGGACGGATCCACGATGGGACCTTCAGGATCACATTCAGGACTATGGTGAAAAAGGAAATATCTTCAGATAAAAACGGGAAAGAAGCTTTCTGTGAATCTGCTTTTTTCTATGTTTATTCATCTCACATAGATAAAGCGTTCTTTACATTATGGAGCTTCGAATCTCCCTCGTGGATGGATCCGAGAAGGGATATTTGGGATCACATTCAGGCGTATGGTGAAATAGGAAACATAGTCAGATAAAAACTGGAGAGAAGCCTTCTGGGAAATTGCTTTGTGATGTGTGCATTCCACTCAGGGAATTATAACTTTCTTCTCATAAGGCACAGTTTGAAAACTGTTCCTGTAAAAGCAAAAGAGTGATATTGGGAGCACCCTGAGGACTATGACAAAAAGTGAATTGTCATCCAATAAGAACAGAAAGAAGCACTCGAAGAAACTGCTCTCTGACATGTCCATTCTTTTCACAGGGTAAAGCTTACTCTTCATTTCCCAGTTTGAAAGTCGGTCTTCGAGGGTTCTGCGAAGGGATAGTAAGTGGCAACCAGAGGCCTATGTCGAGTAATGAAAGGTCTTCCATCGAAATTGGAGAGAAGCTGTCTGCACAACTCTTTTGTGATGTTTGTGTTCATCTCATGGAGTTAAATCATTCTTTGGATTGAGCAGTTTGAAATCACTGTTTCTGTGGAATTTGAGAAAGGACATTTGGAAATGCTCTTTAGAATATCCTGAAAAAGTAATAACCTCAGAGAGAAAAGAGAAGGAAGCTTTCTGTGAAACTGCTCTGTGTCACGTGAATTATGCTCACACAGTTAAGCTTTTCTTTTCATTGAGCAGTATCATAACACTGTTTTTGTTTAGTCTGCTAAGGGAGATTCAGGAGTGCTTTGAGACTGACAGTGTGAAAGGAAACATCTTCAAGTAGTAACTTGAGAGAAGGTTTCTGAAGAGCTGCTTTGTGACTTGTGCATTCCACTCACAGTGTTATACCTCTCTTCAAATACAGCATTGGGAAAACCCTTTTGGAGAAACAGGTACCAAGTGATATATGGGAGCATGTTGATGCCAATGGTGAAAAGGGAAATAGCCTCAGACAAAAAAATGGAAAGAAGCTTTCTAGGAAAGTACTTTTTAATTTGTGTAATAATCTCATATAGATGAAGCTTTCTTTACATTATGCAGCTTGGAAACTGTCATGGATGGATCAAGGAAGGAACCTTCGGGAGCACATTCAGGACTATGGTGAAAAAGGGGATATCTTCAGATAAAAACTGGAAGGAAGCTTTCTGTGAATCTGCTTTTTGCTATGCTTATTCATCTCACATAGATGAATATTTCTTTACATTACACAGCTTTGAAACTCCTTCACGGATGGATCCACGAAGGGATATTTGGGATCACATTAGAGCCTATCGTGAAATAGGAAATATAATCAGATAAAAACTGGAGAGTAACTTTCGGAGAAACTGTTTGGTGATGTAAGCATTCCACTCAGGGAGTTATCACTTTCTTCTCATAAGGTACAGTTTGAACACTGTTCCTGTAAAACCAAAAGAGTGATATTCGGAGCACATTGAAGACTATGGTAAAAAGTGAAATGTCGTCCAATAAAAAAGATAAAGAAGCACTCGAGGAAACTGCTCTCTGACATGTCCATTCTTTTCACAGAGTTAAAGCTTCGTTTACATTTCCCAGTTTGAAACTCGGTCTTTGAGGATTCTATGAAGGCATAGTAAGTGGCAACTGGAGGCCTGTGTCAAGCAAGGAAATGTCTTCCATCAAAAATTGGGAAGAAGCTTTCTGCGCCACTCTTTTGTGATATTTGTATTTATCTCATAGAGTTAAATCATTCTTTGGATTGAGCAGTTTTAAATCACTGTTTCGGTGGAATCTGAGAAAGGACATTTGGGAAAGCACTTTAGAATATTCTGAAAAGAAATAACCTCAGAGAGAAACCAGAAGGAAGCTTTCTGTGAAACAGCTCTGTGTCAGGAGAATTCCACTCACAAAGTTAAGCTTCTCTTTCCATTGAGCAGTATCATAACACTGTTTTTGTTTAGTCTGAGAAGGGATATTCAGGAGCGCTTTGAGACTCACAGTGAGAAAGGAAACGTCTTCAGATAGAAACTGGAGAGAAGCTGTCTGAGGAGCTGCTTTGTGACGTGTGCATTCCACTCACAGAAATATCCCTTTCTTCTCCTGGAGGATAAAAGGATCCTTTTTGAAGAAAAAGCTACCAGGAGACATTCGGGACTATAGGGACGGCTCTGATGAAAAAGGAAATATATTCAGACAAAAACAGTAAAGAAGATTTCTGTTAAACTGCTTTGTGTTATATATATTTATTAATTTCGCATAGTTAAAATTTTTCTTATATTACGCAGTTTGGGAACTCCGTCATGCACGGATCTGTGAAAGGACATTCGGGAGCACATTCAGGCCTATGGTTAAAGAGGAGATATCTTCAGATGTAAACTGGATAGAAGCTTTCTGAACACTCAGGGAGTTATACCTCTTTTCTCACAAGGCAGTGTTTGAACACTGTTCCTGTGAAACCGAAAAAGTAATAAATCGGAGCGCATTGAGGACTATGGCGAAGATGAAATCTACTGAAATAAAATCCAGGAAGAAGCGTTCCAATAATCTGCTCTCTGATATGTGCATTCACTTCATAGAGTTAATGCTTACTCTATGTTGCCCAGTTTCAAAACTCTGTCTTTGAATTATCTGTGAAGGGATATTTAGTGACCCCCAGAGGCTTGTGGTGAGTGAGGAAATGTCTTCCGATGAAACCTGCAAAGAAACGTTCTGAGTAACTGCTTTGCGATGTGTGTATTCGTCTCTTAGAGTTCAACCATTCTTTGGATTGAGCAGATTGAAATCACTGTTTTTGTGGAATCTGAGGAAGGACATTTGTGAACAATCCTTAGAATACAGAGAAAGAAATAACCTCAGGTAAAATCCAGAAGGAAGCTTTCTGTGAAACTGCTCTGTGTCATCTTATATTCTCTCACTCACTTAAGCCTCTCTTTTCATTGAGCAGTTTTCTAACCCTGTGTATGTTTAGCGTGTGATGGGATATTCAGGAGTACTTTGAGGCTAATGGTGAAAAAGGAAATATATTCAGACCGAAACTGGAGAGAAGCTTTTGGAGGAACTGCTTTGTGATGTGTTCATTCCACTAACTGTGTCATACGTCTCTTCCCAAACAGCATCGGGGAAACCCCTTTGGAGAAACAGGTACTAGTGATATTCGGGAGCATGTTGATGGTGATGGTGAAAAGGAAAATAGCCTCAGACAAAGCTGGAAAGAATATTTCTAGGAAACTACTCTGTGACATGTGTAATCATCTCACAAATATAAAGCTTTCTTTAAATTATGCAGGATGGAACTCTCATGGACGGATCCACAAAGGGCCCTTCAGAAGCACATTCAGAAATATGGTGAAAAAGGAAATATCTTCAGATAAAAACTGGAAAGAAGCTTTCTGTGAATCTGTTTCTTGCTATGTTTATTCATCTCACATAGATAAAGCTTTCTTTACATTACGGAGCTTGAAGCCTCTCTCATGGATGGATCCGCGAAGGGATATTTGGGATCACATTAGCGACAATGGTGAAATAGGAAGTATAGTCAGATAAAAACTGGAGAGAAGCTTTCTGAGAAACTGCTCGGTGGCGTGTGCATTCCACTCAGGGAGTTATCACTTTCTTCTCATAAGGCACAGTTTGAACACTGTTCCTATAAAACCTAAAGAGTGATATTCAGAGCACATTGAAGACTACGGCAAAAAGTGAAATGTCATCCAATAAAAAATAGAAAGAAGCAGTCGAAGAAACTGCTCTCTGACATATCCATTCTTTCACAGTGTTAAGCTTTCTCTGTATTTCCCAGTTTGAAAGTTTGTCACTGACGGATCCGCGAAGGGATAGTAAGTGGCTACTGGAGGCCTTTGTCCAGCAAGGAAATGTCTTCCATTGAAAATTGGAGAGAGACTTTCTGCGCAACTCTTTTGTGATGTTTGTATTAATCTCATAGAGTAAAATCATTTTTTGGATGAGCATTTTGAAATCACTGTTTCTGTGGTATCTGAGAAAGGACATTTGGAAACGCTCTTTAGAATATCCTGAAAAATAAATTACCTCAGAGAGAAACCAGAAGGAAGCTTTCTGTGAAACTGCTCTGTGTCACATGAATTCCGCTCACACAGTAAAGCTTCTCTTTTCATTGATCATTATCATAACACTGTTTTTGTTTATTCTGTGAAGGGATATTCAGGAGCACTTTGAGGCTTTCAGTGAGAAAGGAAATGTCTTCAGATAGAAACTGGAGATAAGCTTTCTGAGGATCTGCTTTGTGACATGTGCATTCCACCTACAGAAATAAACCTTTCCTCTCATAGAGGATTCCGGAATCCCTTTTGGAGACAAAGCTAACAAAAGCCTTTCGGAGGATAGGGACCGCTATGGAGAAAAAGGAAATATCCTCAGAAAAAATCTGGAAAGAAGATTTCTGTGAAACTGCTTTGTGTTACATATATTGATTCATCTCACATTGTTAAAACGTTCCTTACATTATGCAGTTATGAATCTTTGTCATGCATAGATCCGCGAAGGGACATTCTGGAGCACATTCAGGACTATGGAGAAAGAGGACATATCTTCAGATAAAAACTTGATAGAAGCTTTCTGAGGTACTACTTTGTGATGTATGCATTCCACTCAGGGAGTTATACCTCTTTTCTCACAAGGCAGTGTTTGAACACTGTTCCTGTGAACCCGAAGAAGTGATATTTTGAGGACATTGAGGACTATGGCGAATAGTGAAATATACTGAAATGAAATTGAGAGAGAAGCGTTCCAAGCATCTGCTCTCTGATATGTGTGCTCACTTCACGTAGTTAATGCTTTCTCTATGCTGCCAAGTTTTGTAACTCTGTCTTTGAAGAATCTCTGAAGGGATATTTAGTGATGCCCGGAGGCTTGTGGTGACCCAGGAAACGTCTTCCAATGAAACCTGTAGAGAAACATTCTGAGCAACTGATTTGTGATGTGTGTATTCGTCTCATAGAATTAAACAATTCTTTGGATTGAGCAGCTTGACATCACTGTTTTTGTGTAATATGAGGAAGGACATTTGGGAACAATGCTTAGAATATGGAGAAAGAATTATTCTCAGGTAAAATACAGAAAGAAGCTTTCTGTGTAACTGCTCTATGTCATCTTAATTCCTCTCACTCAGTTAAGCTTCTCTTTTCATTGAGTAGTTTTCTAACACTGTGTATGTTTAGTGTGTGATGAGATATTTGGGAGCACTTTGAGGCTTACAGTGAAAAAGGAAATATGTTCAGACCAAAACTGGAGACAAGCTTTCCGAGGAACTGCTTTGTGACGTGTGCATTCCACTCACATTGTTATACCTCTCTTCTCATACAGCGTTGGGGAAACCCTTTTGGAGAAACAGGTACCAAGTGATATTCAGGAGCATGTTGATGCCGGAGGTGAAAAGGGAAATAGCATTCGACAAAAACTGGAAAGAAACTTTCTGTGAATCTGCTTTTTGCTGTGTTTATTCATCTCACATAGATGAAGGTTTCTTGACATTACACAGCTTGGAAACTCCCTCGTGGAAGGTTCCACGAAGGGATATTTTGAATCACCTTTGGGCCTATGGTGAAAGAGGAAATATAGTCAGATAAAAACTGGAGATAAGCCTTCTGTGACAAAGCTTGGTGACGTGTGCATTCCACTCAGGGAGTTACAACTTTCTTCTCATAAGGCACAGTTTGAACACTGTTCCTGTAGAACAAAAAGAGTGATATTCGGAGTGCATTGAAGACTATGGCAAAAGGTGAAATGTCGTCCAATAGAAAAGAGAAAAAAGCACTCGAAGAAACTGCTCTCTGACATGTCCATTGTTTTCACAGGGTTAAAGCTTACTCTTTATTTCCCAGAGTGAAAGTTGGTCTTTGATGTTTCTGCAAAGGGATAGTAAGTGGCAACCGGAGGCCTGTGTCGAGCAAGGAAATGTCTTGCATCGAAAATTGAAGAGAAGATTTATGCACAACTCTTTTGTGATGTTTGTATTCATCTCATAGAGTTAAATCATTCTTTGGATTGAGCAGTTTGAAATCACTGTTTCTGTGAAATCTGGGTAAGAACATTTGGAAACGCTCGTTAGAAAATCCTGAAAATGTAATAACCTCAGAGAGAAACCAGAAGGAAGCTTTCTGTGAAACTGCTCTGTATCACGTGAATTTTGCTCACACAGTAAAGTTTCTCTTTTCATTGAGCAGTATCATAACACTGTTTTTGTTTAGTCTGTGAAGGGATATTCAGAAGTGCTTAGGGGCTTACAGTGAGAAAGGAAATATTTTCAGATAGAAACTGGAGATAAGCTTTCTGAGGATCTGCTTTGTGACATGGGCATTCCACTCACAGAAATATACCTTTCTTCTCATAGAGGATTCCGGAAACCCTTTTGGAGAAAAAGGTAAGAATAGCCTTTCGGAGGATAGGGATAGCTATGGAGAAAAAGGAAATATCCTCAGACAAAAACTGGAAAGAAGTTTTTTCTGAAACTGCTTTGTGCTAGATATATTGATTCATCTCAGGTAGTTCAAAGTTTTCTTATATTACACAGTTAGGAAACTCCGTCATGCACGGATCCACGAAAGGCCATTTGGGAGCACATTCAAGTCTATGGTGAAAGTGGAGATATCATCAGATAAAAACTGGATAAAAGCTTTCTGAGAAACTACTTTGTAATGTATGCATTCCACTCAGGGAGTTATACCTTTTTTCTCACAAGGCAGTGTGTGAACACTGTTCCTGTGAAACCGAAAAGGTGATATTTTGGAGCGCATTGAGGACTATGGGGAATAGTGAAATCTAATGAATTAAAATCGAGGAAGAAGCGTTCCAAGAATCTGCTCTCTAATATGTGAATTCACTTCACAGAGTTATTGCTCACTCAATGTTGCCCAGTTTCAAAACTCTGTCTTTGAAGAATCTGTGAAGGGATATTTAGTGACGCCTGGAGGCTTGTGGTGAGCAAGGAAACATCTTCCAATGAAACCTGCAGAGAAACTTTCTGAGCAACTGTTTTGCAATGTGTGTATTCGTCTCATAGAGTTAAACTGTTCTTCGGGTGGAGCAGCTTTACATCACTGTTTTTGTGGCATCTGAGGAAGGACATTTGGAAATGATCCTTAGAATATGGAGAAAGAATTATCCTCAGGTAAACTCGAGAAGGAACGTTTCTGTGAAACTGCCCTGTGTCTTCTTAATTCCTCTCACTCAGTTAGGCCTCTCTTTTCATTGAGCAGTTTTCTAACCCTGTTTATGTTTAGCATGTGATGGGATATTCGGGAGTACTTTGAGGCTTACAGTGAAAAGAAAATATGTTCTGACTGAAACTGGAAGGAAGCTTTCTGAGGAACTGCTTTGTGACGTGTTCATTCCACTCACAGTGTTATACCTCTCTTCTCATACAGCGTTGGGGAAACCCTTTGGTGAAACAGGTACTAAGTGATATTCGGGAGCATGTTGATGCCAATGGTGAAAAAAGAAATAGCCTCAGACAAAAACTGGGAAGAAGGTTTCTAGGAAACTACTCTGTGATATGTGTAATTACCTCACATAAATAAAGCTTTCCTTATATTACGCAGCTTGGAAACTGTCATGGACGGATCCACAAAGGGACCGTTGGGAGCACATTCAGGACTATGGTGAAAAAGGAAATATCTTCACATAAAAACAGACTAGAAGCTTTCTGTGAATCTGCTTTTTAATACGTTGGTCCATCTCACATAGATGAAGCTTTCTTTACGTTACGCTGCTTGGTAACTCCCTCATGGGTGGATGCGCAAAGGGATATTTGGCAACACATTTGGGCTTCTGCTGAAAAGGAAAATATAATCAGATAAAAACTGGAGAGAAGCTTTCCGAGAAACTGCTAGGTGATGTGAGCATTCCACTCTGGGAGTTAGAACTTTGTTCTCATAAAGCACAGTTTGAAAAGTGTTCCTGTAAAACCAAGAGTGATATTCGGAGCACATTGAAGACTATGGCAAAAAGGGAAATGTCTTCCAATAAAAAATGGAAAGAAGCACTCGAAGAAACTGCTATCTGACATGTCCATTCTTTTCACAGGGTTAAAACTTACTCTACATTTCCCAATGTGAAAGTCGGTTTTTGAGGGTTCTGCGAAGGGATAGTAAGTGGCAACCAGAGGTCTGTGTCGAGCAAGGAAATGTCTTCCATCGAAAATTGGAAAGAAGCATTCTGCGCAAGTCTTTTGTGATGTTTGTATTCATCTCATAGAGTTAAATCATTCTTTGGATTGAGCAGTTAGAAATCACTGTTTCTGTGGAATCTGAGAAAGGACACTTGGAAACGCTCTTTAGAATATCCTGCAAAATAAATAAACTCATAGAGAACCCAGAAGGAAGGTTTCTGTGAAACTGCTCTGTGTCATGTAAATTCTGCTCACACAGTTAAGCTTCTCTTTTTATTGAGCAGTGGCATAATACTGTTTTTGTTTAGTCTGCGAATTGGTATTCAGGAGTGCTTCGAGGCTTACAGTGAGAAAGGAAACGTCTTCAGGTAGAAACTAGCGAGAAGCTTTCTGAGGAGCTGCTTTTTGATATGTGAATTCCACTCACAGAAATATACCTTTCTTCTCATAGAGGATTCCTGAATCCCCTTTGGAGAAAAAGCTACCAAGAGACATTTGGGAGTATAGGGACGGTTATGGTGAAAAAGGAAATAACTTCGACAAAAACTGGAAGGAAGATTTATGTGAAACTGCTGTGTTAGATATATTGATTCACCTCGCATGGTTAAAATTTCTTTATATTACACACTTTGGAAACTCCGTCATGCATGGATCCGCGAATGGACATTCGGGAGCCCATTCAGGCCTATGGTGAAAGAGAAGATATCTTCAGATCAAAACTGGATGGAAGCTTTCTGAGAAAATACTTTGTGATGTATGCATTCCACTCAGGGAGTTATACCTCTTTTCTCACAAGGCAGTGTGTGAACACTGTTACTGTGCAACCGAAAAAGTGATATTTCGGAGCTCATTGAGGACTATGGCAAACAGTGAAATATACTGAAATAAAATCGAGGAAGAAGTCTTCCAATAATGTGTTCTATGATATGTGCATTCACCTCACAGAGTTAATGCTTACTCTATGTTGCCCAGTTTTGAAACTCTGTCTTTGAAGAATCTGTTTAGGGATATTTAGTGATGCCCAGAGGCTTGTGGTGAACAAGGAATCCTCTTCGGATGAAACCTGCAGAGAAACGTTCTGAGCAACTGGTTTGCATTGTGTGTGTTCGTCTCATAGAATTAAGCCATTCTTTGGATTGAGCAGCTTGAAATCACTGTTTTTGTGGCATCTGAGGAAGGACATCTGGGAACGATCCTTAGAATATGGAGAAAGAAATATCCTCAGGTAAAATCCAGAAGGAAGCTTTCTGTGAACTGCTCTGTGTCGTCTTAATTCCTCTCACTCAATTAAGCCTCTCTTTTCATTGAGCGGTTTTCTAACCCTGTGTATGATTAGAGTGTGCTGGGATATTCGGGAGCACGTTGAGGCTCATGGTGAAAAAGGAAATATGTGCAGACTGAAACTGGAGAGAAGCTTTCTGAGGAACTGCTTTGTGATGTGTACATTGAACTCACACTGTTTTACCTCTCTTGTCATACAGCATCAGGAAAACCTTTGGGAGAAACAGGTACCAAGTGATATTCAGGAGCATGTTGATGCCGATGGTGAAAAGGGAAATAGCCTCAGACAAAAAGTGGAAAGAAGCTTTCTAGGAAACTACTCTGTGATATGTGTAATCCTCTCGCATAGATAAAGCATTCATCACATTACGCAGTTTGGAAATTGTCATGGATGGATCCACGGAGGGACCTTCGGGAGCACATTCAGGACTATGGTGAAAAAGGAACTATCTTCAGATAAAAACTGGAAAGAAGCTTTCTGTGAATATGCTTTTTGCTATGTTTATTCATCTCACATAGTTGAAGTTTTCTTTACATTACGCGGCTTGGAAACTCCCTAGTGGATGGATCTGTGAAGGGATATTTGTGATCACATTTGGGCCTATGTTGAAATAGGAAATATAGTCAGATAAAAAAATGGAGAAAAGCTTTCTGAATAAATGCTTGGTGATGTAAGCATTCCACCCAGGGAGTTATAGCTTCCTACACATAAGGCAGTGTTTGAAGAGTGTTGATGTAAAACCAAAAGAGTGATATTCTGAGCACATTGAAGTCTATGGCAAAAAGTGAAATGTCGTCCATTAAGAAACAAAAAGAAGCACTCGAAGAAACTGCTGTCTGACATGTCCATTCTTTTCACAGGGTGAAGCTTACTCTACATTCCCCAGTTTGAAAGTCGCTCTTTGAGGGTTCTTCAAAGGGATAGTAAGAGGCCACTGGAGGCCTGTGTCGAGTACAGAAATGTCTTCCATCGAAAGTTGGAGCGAAGCTTTCTGCTTCACTCTTTTGTGATGATTGTATTCATCTCCTAGAGTTAAATCATTCTTTGCATTGAGCAGTTTGAAATCACTGTTTCTGTGGAATCTGAGAAAGGATATATGGAAACGCTCTTTAGAATATACTGAAAAAGAAACAACCTCAGAGAGAAAGCAGAAGAAAGCTTTCTGTGAAACTGCTCTGTGTCACGTGAATTCCACTCACACAGTTAAGCTTCTCTTTTCATTGAACAGTATCATAACTCCCTTATTGTTTAGTCTGCGAAAGGGATATTCAGGAGTGCTTTGAGGCTTGCGGTGAGAAAGGAAACGTCTTCAGATAGAAACTGGCAAGAAGCTTTCTGAGGAGGTGCTTTGTGACGTTTGCATTCCACTCACAGAAATACACATTTCTTCTCATCGAGGATTCTGGAATTCCTTTTGGAGGAAAAGCTAGCAGGAGACATTCGGGAGTACAGGGACGGCTATGGTGAAAAAGGAAATATCCTCAGACAAAAACTGGAAGGAACATTTCTGTGAAACTGGTTTGTGTTAGATATATTGATTTATCTCACACAGATAAAATTTTTCTTATATTACGGAGCTTGGAAACTCCCTCATGCGTGGATCCATGAAGGGATATTTGGGATCACATCCGGGCCTATGGTGAAATAGGAAATATAGTCAGATAAAAACTTCAGTGAGAAGCTTTCTGAGAAACTGCTTAGTGATGTGTGCATTCCACTCAGGGAGTTATCACTTTCTTCTCATAAGGCATAGTTTGAACACTGTTCCTGTAAAACCAAAAGAGTGATATTCAGAGTACATTGAAGACCACGGCAAATAGTGAAATGTTGTCCAATGAAAAACTGAAAGAAGCACTCGAAGAAACTGCTCTCTGACATGTCCATTCTTTTCACAGGGTTAAAGCTTACTCTACACTTCCCAGTTTGAAAGTCGGTCTTCGAGGGTTCTGCGAAAGGATAGTAAATGGCAACTGGAAGCCTGTGTCGAGCAAGGAAATGTCTTCCATCGAAAATTGGAGAGAAGCTTTCAGAGCAACTCTTTTGCGATGTTGCTATTCATCTCATAGAGTTAAATCATTTTTTGGATTGAGTAGTTTGAAATCACTGTTTCTGTGGGATCTGAGAAAGGACAGTTGGAAATGCTCTTTAGAATATCCTGAAAAAGAAGCAACCTCAGTCAGAAACCAGAAGGAAGCTTTCTATGAAACTGCTCTGCATCATGTGAATTCCGCTCACACAGTTAAGCTTCTCTTTTAATTGAGCAGTATCATAACACTGTTTTTGTTTAGTCTGCGAAGGGATATTCAGGAGTGCATTTAGGCTTACAGTGAGAAAGGAAACGTATTCAGATTGAAACTGGAGAGAAGCTTTCTGAGGAGCTGCTTTGTGACGTGTACATTCCACTCATAAAAATATACCTTTCTTCTGCTAGAGGATTCTGGAATCCCTTTTAGAGAAAAAGCTACCAAGAGACATTTGGGAGTATAGGAATGGCAATGGTGAAAAAGGAAATATCCTCAGTCAAAAACTGGAAAGAAGATTTCTGTGAAACTGCTTTTTTTAAAGATATATTGATTCATCTTGCATAGTTAAAACTTTTCTTATATTACACAGTTTGGAAACTCCGTCGTGCACAGATCTGCGAAGGGGCATTTGGGAGTACATTAAGGGCTACGGTGAAAGAGGAGATATCTTCAGATAAAAACTAGAGGGAAGCTTTCTGAGAAACTACTTTGTGATGTATGCATTCCACTCAGGGAGTTATACCTCTTTTCTCAAAAGGCAATGTTTGAACCCTGTTCCTGTGAAACCAAAAAAGTGATATTTCGGAGTGCGTTGAGGACTACGGTGAGTAGTGAAACATACTGAAAAAAAGTCGAGGAAGAAGAGTTCCAGGAGTCTGCTCTCTGATATGTGCATTCACTTCACAGAGTTGATGTTTAGTGTTTGTTGCCCAGTTTCCAAACTCTATCTTTAAAGAATCTGTGAAGGGATATTTAGTGACACCTGGAGGCTTGTGGTGAGCAAGGAAACGTCCTCCGATGAAACCTGCAGAGAAACTTTCTGAGCAACTGTTTTGCAATGTGTGTATTCGTCTCATAGAGTTAAACCATTCTTCAGGTTGAGCAGCTTGACATCACTGTTTTTGTGGCATCTGAGGAAGGACATTTGGGAACGATCCTTAGAATATGGAGAAAGAAATATCCTCAGGTAAAATCCAGAAGGAAAGTTTCTGTGAAATTGCTCTGTGTCTTCTTAATTCCTCTCACTCAGTTAGGCCTCTCTTTTCATTGAGCAGTTTTCTAACCCTTTGTATGTTTAGCATATGATGGGATATTCGGGAGCACTTTGAGGCTTACGGTGAAAAAGGAAATATGTTCAGTCCAAAACTGGAGAGAAGATTTCTGAGGAACTACTTTGTGACGTGTTCATTCCACCTACAGTATTATACCTCTCTTCTCATACAGCGTTGGGGAATCCCTTTTGAGGAAACAGTTACCAAGTGATATTCAGGAACATGTTGATGCCAATGGAGAAAAGGGAAATAGCCTCAGACTAAAACTGGAAAGGATCTTTCCAGGAAACTATTCTGTGATATGTTTAATCATCTGACATAGATAAAGCTTTATTTACATTAAGCAGCTTGGGATCTGTCATGGACGGATCCACAAAGGGACCTTTGTGAGCACATTCAGGACTATGGTGAAAAAGGAAATATCCTCAGATAAAAACTGGAAAGAAGCTTTATGTGAATCTGGTTTTTGCTATTTTATTCATCTCATTTAGATGTAGCTTTGTTTACATTACACAGCTTGGAAACTCTCTCCTGGATTGATCCATGAAGGGATATTTGGGATCACATTTGGGCCTAGGGTGAAATAGGAAATATAGTCAGATAAAAACTGTAGAGAAGCTTTCTGAGAAATGGCTTGGTGATATGTGCATTTCACTCAGGTAGTTGTAACTTTCTTCTCATAAGGCACATTTAAGGCACAGTTTGAACACTGTTCCTGTAAAACCAATAGAGTGATATTCGGAGCACATTGAAGACTATGGCAAAAAGTGAAATGTCTTCCAATAAGAGAAAGAAAGAAGCACTTGAAGAAACTGCTCTCTGACATGTACATTTTTTCACAGGGTTAAAGATTACTCTACATTTCCCAGTTTGAAAGTCGGTTTTTGAGGGTTCTCCGAAGTGATGTTAAATGGCAACTGGAGGCCTGTGTCAAGCAAGGAAATGCCTTCCATCGAAAATTGGAGAGAAGCTTTCTACGCAACTCGTTGTGATGTTTGTATTTATCTCATAGAGTTAAATCATTCTTTGGATTGAGCAGTTTGTAATCACTGTTTCTCTGGAATCTGAGAGAGGATATTTGGAAACGCTCCTTAGAGTATCCTGAAAAAGAAATAACCTCAGAGAGAAACCAGAAGAAAGCTTTCTGTGAAACTGCTCTGTGTCACTTGAATTCAGCTGACACAGTTAAGCTTCTCTTTTCATTGAGCAATGTCATAATACTGTTTTTATATATTGTGCCAAAGGGATATTCAGGAGCACTTTCAGGCTTATGGTGAGAAAGGAAACATCTTCAGATAGAAAATGGTGAGAAGATTTCTGAGGAGCTGCTTTGTGACGTGTGTATTCCACTCACAGAAATATACCTTTCCTTTCATAGAGGACTCCAGAAACCCTTTTGGAGAAAAAGCTACCAAGAGACATTTGGGAGTATAGGGATGGCTGTGGTGAAAAAGGAAATATCCTCAGACAAAAACTGGAAAGAAGATTTCTGTGAAACTGCTTTGTGTTAGATATGTTGATTTATCTCTCATAGTTAAAACTTCTCTTTTATTACGCAGTTTGGAAACTTCGTCATGCACAGATCCACAAAGCGACTTTCAGGAGCACATTGAAGCCTACCATGAAAGAGGAGATATCTTCAGATAAAAACCGGATAGAAGCTTTCTGAGAAACTGCTTTGTGATGTATGCATTCCACTCAGGGAGTTTTACCACTTTTCTCAAAAGGCAGTGTTTGAAAACTGTTCCTGTGAAACCAAAAAAGTGATATTTCAGAGCGCATTGAGGACTATGGCGAATAGCAAAATATGCTGAAATAAAATCGAGAAAAAAGAGTTCCAAGAATCTGCTCTCTGATATGTGCATTCACTTCACAGAGTTAATGCTTACTCTTTTTTGCCCAGTTTCAAAACTCTGTCTTTGAAAAATCTGTGAAGGGATATTTAGTGACTCCCAGAGGCTTCTGGTGAGCAAGGAAATGTCTTCCGATGAAACCTGCACAGAAACTCTCTGAGCAACTGCTTTGCGATGTATGTATTCGTTGCATAGAGTTAAACCATTCTTTGGATTGAGCAGCTTGAAATCATTCTTTTTGTGTAATCTGAGGTAGGATATTTGGGAACAATCCTTAGAACATGGAGAAAAAAATATCCTGAGGTAAAAGCCAGAAGGGAGCTTTCTGTGTAACTTCTCTGTGTCATCTTAATTCCTCTCGCTCAGTTAAGCCTCTCTTTCCATTGAGGTGTTTTCTAATGCTGTGTATGTTTAGCATGTGATGCGATATTCCGGAGCACTGTGAGGCTTAGAGTGAGAAGAAGATATGTTCAGACTGATACTGGAGAGAAGCTTTCCGAGGAACTGTTTTGTGACATGTGCATTCCCCTCACAGTGTTATACCTCTCTTGTCATAGTGCATCAGGGAAACCCTTTTGGAGAAACAGGTTCCAAGTGCTATTGGGGAGCATGTTGATGTTGATGGTGGAAAGGGAAATAGCCTCAGACAAAAACCTGAAAGGAGCTTTCTAGGAACCTACTCTGTGGTATATGCAATCATCTCACATAGATAAAGCTTTCTTTACATTACGCAGCTTGGAAACTGTCATTGACAGATCCTCAAAGGGACCTTCAGGAGCACATACAGGACTATGGTGAAAAAGGAAATATCTTCAGATAAAAACTGGAAAGAAGCTTTCTGTGAATCTCCTTTTTGCTATGTTTATTCATCTCACGTAGGTGAAACTTTCTTTACATTACACTGCTTGGAAACTCCATCATGGATGGATCTGCAAAGGGATATTTAAGGTCACATTTGGGCCTATGGAGAAATAGGAAATATAGTCAGATAAAAACTAGAGAGAAGCTTTCTGAGAAACTGCCTGGTGATGTGAGCATTCCACTCTGGGAGTTATCACTTTTTTCTCATGAGGCACAGTTTGAACACTGTTCCTGTAAAACCAAAAGAGTGATATTCATAGCACATTGAAGACTGTGGCAAAAAGTGAAATGTCGTTCAATAAAAAAACAGAAAGAAACACTGGAAGAAACTGCTCTCTGACATGTCCATTCTCTTCACAGGGTTAAAGCTTACTCTACATTTCCCAGTTTGAAAGTCAGTCTTTGAGGGTTCTGCAAAGGGATAGTAAGCGGCAACCGGAGGCATGTGTCGAGCAAGGAAATATCTTCCATCAAAAATTGTAGAGAAGCTTTCTGCGCAACTCTTTTGTGAAGTTTGTATTCATCTCATAGAGTTAAATCATTCTTTGGATCGAGCAGTTTGGAATCACTGTTTCTGTGGAATTTGAGAAAGGACATTTTGAAACGATTTTAGAATGTCCGGAAAAAGAAATAACCTCAGACAGATACCAGAAGGAAGCTTTCTGTGAATCTACTCTGTGTCACGTGATTTCCACTCACACAGTTAAGCTTGTCAGTTCATTGAGCAGTATCATAACACTGTTTTTGTTTCATCTGCGAAGAGATATTCAGGAGCGCTTTCAGGCTTATGGTGAGAAAGGAAACCTCATCGGATAGAAACAGGAGAGTAGCTTTCTGAGGAGCTGCTTTGTGACGTATGCATTCCACTCAAAGAAATATACCTTTCTTCTCATAGAGGATTCCGGAATCCCTTTTGAAGAAAAAGCTACCAAGATATATTTTAGAGAGTAGAGACGGCTATGATGAAAAAGGAAATATTCTCAGACAAAAACTGGAAAGAAGATTTCTGTGAAACCACTTTGTGTTAGATATATCTATTCATATCGCGTAGTTAAAACTTTCATTATATTACACAGTTTGGAAACTCCATCATGCACGGATCTGCGAAGGGACATTCGGGAGCACATTCATGCCTACAGTGACAGAGGAGATATCTTCAGATAAAAACTGGATACAAGCTTTCTGAGGAAATGCTTTGTGATGTGTGCATTCCACTTAGGGAGTTATACCCCTTTTCTCACAAGGCAGTGTTTGAACACTGTTCCTGTGAAACCGAAAAACTGATAATTCAGGGTGCATTGAGGACTATGGCGAATAGTGAAATATACTGAAATAAAATCGAGGAAAAAGCGTTCCAAGAAACTCCTCTCTGATATGTGCATTCACTTCACAGAGTTAATGCTTACTGTATGTTGCCCAGTTTTGAAACTCTGTCTTTGAAGAATCTGTGAAGGGATATTCAGTGACCCCTGGAGGCTTGTGGTGAGCAAGCCAACGTCTTCCGATGAAACCTGCAGAGAAACATTTTGAGCAATTGCTTTGCAATTTGTGTATTGGTCTCATAGTGTTAAACTATTCTTTTGATTGAGCAGCTTGAAATCACTGTTGTTGTTTAATCTGAGGAAGGACATTTGGGAACGATCCTTAGAATATGGAGAAAGAAATATCCTAATGTAAAATCCAGAAGGAAGATTTCTGTGAAACTCCTCTGTGTCGTCTTAACTCCTCTTGCTCAGTAAAGGCTCTCTTTTCATTGAACAGTTTTCTAACCCTGTGTATGTTTAGCGTGTGATGGGATATTCGGGAGCACTTTGAGGCTTATGGTGAGAAAAGAAATATGTTCAGACTGAAACTAGATAGAAGCTTTCCGAGGAACTGCTTTGTGATGTGTGCATTCCCCTCACAGTGTTATACCTCTCTTTTCATACAGTGTCGGGGAAACTCTTTTGGAGAAACAGGTACCAAGTGATATTAGGGAGCATGTTGATGCCGATGGTGAAAAGGGAAATAGCCTCAGACAAAAAGTGGAAAGAGGCTTTCTAGGAAACTACTCTATGAAATGTGTAATCATCCCATGTAGATAAAGCTTTCTTTCCATTACACAGCTTGGAAACTGTCATGGAAGGAATCACGAACAGACCTTCGGGAGCACATTCAAGACTATGGTAAAAAGGAACTATCTTCAGATAAAAACTGGAAAGAAGTTTCTGTGAATCTACTTCTTGCTACGTTTATTCATATCACATAGATGAAGCTTTCTTAATATTACACAGCTTGGAAACTCCCTCGTGGATGGATCCGTGAAGGAATATTTGTGATCACATTCAGGTCTAAGGTGAAATAGGAAATATAGCCAGATAAAAACTGCAGAGAAGCTTTATTTGAAACTGCTTGGTGATGTGTGCTTTCAACTCAGGGAGTTGTAACTTTCTTCTCGTAAGGCACAGTTTGAACAGTGTTCCTGTAAAACGAAGAGTGGTATTCAGAGCACATTGAAGACTATGGCAAAAAGTGAAACGTCATGCAATAAAAAACAGAAATAAGTACTCGAACAAACTGCTCTCGGACATGTCCATTCTTTTCACAGGGTTTAAGCTTACTCTACATTTCCCAGAGCCCTGTGTGGAGCAGGAAATGCCTTCCATTGAAAATTGGAGAGAAGCTTTCTGCACAACTCTTTAGTGATGTTTGTATTTATCTCATAGAGTTAAATCATTCTTTGGATTGAGCAGTTTGAAATCACTGTTTCTGTGGAATCTGAGAAAGGGCATTTGGAAATGCTAATGAGAATATCCTGAAAAAGAAATAACCTCAGAGAGAAACCAGAAGGAAGCTTTCTGTGAAACGGCTCTGTGTCACGTGAATTCTGCTCACACAGTTAAGCTTGTCTTTTCATTGAGCAGTATCATAACACTGTTTTTGTTTAGTCTGTGAAAGGGATATTGAGGAGTGCTTTGAGGCTTACGGTGAGAAAGGAAACGTCTTCAGATAGAAACTGGAGAAAAGTTTTCTGTGGAGCTGCTTTGTGATGTGTGCATTCCACTCACAGAAATATACGTTTCTTCTCATAGAGGATACCAGAAATTGTTTTGAATAAAATGCTACCAAGAGACATTAGGGAATATAGGGACGGCTATGGTGGAAAAGGAAATATCCTCAGATAAAAACTGGAAAAAATATTTCTGTGAAACTGCTTTGTGTTAGATATATTGATTCATCTCGATTAGATAAATCTTTTCTTATATTATGCAGTTTGGAAACTCCATCATGCACGGATCCATGAAGGGACATTCAAGAGCACATTCAGGTCTATGGTGAAAGAGGCGATATCTTCAGATAAAAACTAGGTAGAAGCTTTCTGGGGAACTACATTGTGATGTATGCATGCCATTCAGGTAGTTATACATCTTTTCTCACAAGGCAGGGTTTGAACACTGTTCCTGTGAAACCAAAAATTGACATTTCAGAGCACATTGAGGACTATGGTGAATAGTGAAATATACTAAAATAAAATTGAAGAGAAAGCATTCCAAGAATGTTTTCTCTGATATGTGCATTCACTTCACAGAGTTAATGCTTATTCTATGTTGCCCAGTTTCGAAATTCTGTCTTTGAAAAATTTGTGAAGGGATACTTAGTGACGTACGGAGGCTTGTAGTGAGCAAGGAAACATCCTCCAATGAAACATGCAGAGAAACTTTCTGAGCAACTGCTTTGTGATGTGTGCATTCATCTCATAGAGTTAAACCATTTCTTGGATTGAGTAGCTGGAAATCACTCTTTTTCAGGCATCTGAGGAAGGACATTTGGGAACGATCCATTGAATATGGAGAAAGAAATATCCTCAGGTAAAATCCAGAAAGGAATCTTTCTGTGTAACTGCTCTGTGTCATCTTAATTCCTCTCGCTCAGTTAAGCCTCTCTTTTTTTGAGCAGTTTTCTAACCCTGTGTATGTTTAGCATGTGATGGGATATTCGGGAGCACGTTGAGGCTTACGGTGAAAAAGGAAATATGTTCAGACCAAAACTGGAGAGAAGCTTTCTGTGGAACTGCTTTGTGATGTGTGCTATCCACTCACAGTGTTGTATCTCTCTTCTCATACAGCGTCAGGGAAACAGTTTTGGAGAAACAGGTACCAAGTGATATTCAGGAGCATGTTGATGCTGATGGTGAAAAGGGAAATAGTCTCAGACAAAAACTGGAAACTTTCTAGGAAACTACTCTGTGATATGTGTAATCATTTCACAAAAATAAAGCTTTTTTTGCATTATGCAGCTTGGAAACTGTCATGGATGGATCCACGAAGGGACCTTCATGAGCACTTTCAGGACTATGGTGAAAAAAGAAATATCTTCAGATAAAAACTGGAAAGAAGCTTTCTGTGAATCTACTTTTTGCTATATTTATTCATCTCACACAGATGAAGCTTTCTTTACATTACGCAGCTTGAAAACTCCCTCATGGATGGATCCAGGAAGGGATATTAGGGATCACATTTGGACCTATGCTGAAAAGGGAAATGTAATCAGATAAAAACTGGAGAGAAGCTTTTGAGAAACTGCTTGGTGATGTGAGCATTCCACTCAGGGAGTTATAACTGTTTTTCTCATAAGGCAAAGTTTGAACACTGTTCCAGTGAAACCAAAAGAGTGATATTTGGAGCACATTGAAGACTATGGAAAAAAGTGAAATGTTCTCCAATAAAAAATGGAAAGAAGTACTCGAAGAAACAGCTCTCTGACATGTCCATTCTTTTCACAGGGTTAAAGCTTACTCTACATTTCCCAGTTTGAAAGTCGGTCTTTGAGGGTTCTGCGAAGGGATAGTAACTGGCAAACAAAGGCTTGTGTCGAGCAAGGAAATGTCTTCCATCGAAAATTGGAGAGCAGCTTTCTGCACAACTCCTGTATGATGTTTGTATTCATATCATAGAGTTAAAACATTCTATGGATTGAGCAGTTTGATATCACTGTTTCTGTGGAATCTGAGAAAGGACATTTTTAAACGCTCTTTATAATATCCTGAAAAAGAAATAACCTCAGAGAGAAAGCAGAAGGAAGCTTTCTGTGAAAGTGTTCTGTGTCACGTGAATTTCGTTCACACAGTTAAGCTTCTCTTTTCATTGAGCAGTGTCATACCACTGTTTTTGTTTAGTTTGTGAAGTGATATTCTGAGTGCTTTGAGGCTTACGGTGAGAAAGGAAACGTCTTCAGATAGGAACTGGAGAGAAGCTTTCTGAGGAGCTCCTTTGTGACATGTGCATTCTACTCACAGAAATATACCTCTCTTCTCGTAGCAGAATCCGGAATCCCTTTTGGAGAAAAAGCTACCAAGAGACATTCAGAAGTATAGAGACGGCTATGGTGAAAAAGAAATATCCTCAGAAAAAAACTGGAAAGAAGATATCTGTGAAACTGCTTTTGTTAGATATATTGGTTCATCTTGCATAGTTAAAACTTTTCTTATATTACGCAGTTTGGAAACTCCGTCATGAACAGGTCTGTAAATGCACATTTGGAAGCACATTCAGGCCTATGGTGAAAGAGGAGGTATCTTCAGATAAAAATTGGATATAAGCTTTCTGAGAAAAAACTTTGTGATGTATGCATTCCACTCAGGGAGTTTTACCTCTTCCCTGACAAGGTAGTGTTTTAACACTGGTCCTGTGAAACCGAAAAACTGATATTTCAGAGCACACTGAGGACTATGGTGAATAGGGAAATATACTGAAATAAAATCGAAGAAGAAGCGTTCCAGGAATCTGCTCTCTGTTATGTGCATTAATTTCACAGAGTTAATACTTACTCTATGTTGCGCAGTTTTGAAACTCTGTGTTTGAAGAACCTGTGAAGGGATATTTAGGCATGCCCGAAGGCTTGAGGGGAGAAAGAAAACGTCTTCCCATAAAACCTGCAGAGAAACTTTCTGAGCAACTGATTTGTGATGTGTGTATTCATCTCATAGAGTTAAAACATTCTTTGGATTGAGCAGCTTGAAATCACTGTTTTTGTGCCATCTGAGGAAGGACATTTGGGAACGATCCTTAGAATATGCAGAAACAAATTTCTTCAGGTAAAATTCAGAAAAAAGCTTTCTGTGAAACTGCTCTGTGTCATCTTAATTACTCTCACTCAGCTAAGCTTCTCTTTTCATTGAGCAGTTTTCTAACCCTTTGTATGTTTAGAGTGTGATGGGATATTCGGGAGCACTTCGAGGCTTACGGTGAAAAAGGAAACATGTTCAGACCAAAACTGGAAAGAAGCTTGCTGAGGAACTGCTTTGTGACGTGTGCATTCCACTCACAATGTTATACATCTCTTCTCACAGCATCAGGGAAACCCTTTTGGAGAAACAGGTACCAAGTGATATTTGGGAGCATGTTGATGCCGATGGGGAAAAGGAAAATAGACTCAGACAAAAACTGGAAAGAAGCTTTCTAGGAAACTACTCTGTGATATGTGTAATCATCTCACATAGATAAAGATTTATTTTTATCACGCAGCATGGAAACTGTCATGGACTGATCCACAAAGGGACCTTCGGGAGAACATTCAGGACTATGGAGAAAAAGGAAATATCTTCACATAAAAACTGGAAATAAGGTTTCTATGAATCTGCTATTTGCTATGTTGATTCATCTCAAACTGATGAAGCTTTCTTTACATTACACAGCTTGGAAACTCCCTCATGGGTGGATCCGTGAAGGGATATTTGGCATCACATTTGGGCCTATGCTGAAAAGGGAAATATAATCAGATAAAAACTGGAGAGAAGCTTTCCGAGAAACTGCTTGGTGATGTGAGCATTCCACTCTGGGAGTTAGAACTTTCTTCTCATAAAGCACAGTTTGAACAGTGTTCCTGTAAAACCAAAAGAGTGATATTCGGAGCACATTTAAGACTATGGCAAAAAGTGAAATGTCTTCCAATAAAAAACGGAAAGAAGCACTGGAAGAAACTGCTATCTGACTTGTCCATTCTTTTCACAGGGTTAAAGCTTACTCTACATTTCCCAGTGTGAAAGTCGGTTTTTGAGGGTTCTGTGAAGGGATAGTAAGTGGCAACCAGAGGCCTGTGTCGAGCAAGGAAATGTCTTCCATCGAAAATTGGAGAGAAGCATTCTGCACAACTCTTTTGTGATGTTTGTATTCATCTCATAAAGTTAAATCATTCTTTGGATTGAGCAGTTAGAAATCACTGTTTCTGTGGAATCTGAGAAAGGACATTTGGAAACGCTCTTTAGAATATCCTGCAAAATAAATAAACTCATAGAGAACCCAGAAGGAAGGTTTCTGTGAAACTGCTCTGTGTCATGTAAATTCTGCTCACACAGTTAAGCTTCTCTTTTTATTGAGCAGTGGCATAATACTGTTTTTGTTTAGTCTGCGAATTGGTATTCAGGAGTGCTTCGAGGCTTACAGTGAGAAAGGAAACCTCTTCAGGTAGAAACTAGCGAGAAGCTTTCTGAGGAGCTGCTTTTTGATATGTGAATTCCACTCACAGAAATATACCTTTCTTCTCATAGAGGATTCCTGAATCCCCTTTGGAGAAAAAGCTACCAAGAGACATTTGGGAGTATAGGGATGGTTATGGTGAAAAAGGAAATAACTTCGACAAAAACTGGAAGGAAGATTTATGTGAAACTGCTGTGTTAGATATATTGATTCACCTCGCATGGTTAAAATTTCTTTATATTACACACTTTGGAAACTCCGTCATGCATGGATCCGCGAATGGACATTCGGGAGCCCATTCAGGCCTATGGTGAAAGAGAAGATATCTTCATATTAAAACTGGATGGAAGCTTTCTGAGAAAATACTTTGTGATGTATGCATTCCACTCAGGGAGTTATACCTCTTTTCTCACAAGGCAGTGTGTGAACACTGTTACTGTGCAACCGAAAAAGTGATATTTCAGAGCTCATTGAGGACTATGGCAAACAGTGAAATATACTGAAATAAAATCGAGGAAGAAGTGCTCCAATAATGTGTTCTATGATATGTGCATTCACCTCACAGAGTTAATGTTTACTCTATGTTGCCCAGTTTCGAAACTCTGTCTTTGAAGAATCTGTTTAGGGATATTTAGTGATGCCCAGAGGCTTGTGGTGAGCAAGGAATCCTCTTCAGATGAAACCTGCAGAGAAACGTTCTGAGCAACTGGTTTGCATTGTGTGTGTTCGTCTCATAGAATTAAGCCATTCTTTGGATTGAGCAGCTTGAAATCACTGTTTTTGTGGCATCTGAGGAAGGACATCTGGGAACGATCCTTAGAATATGGAGAAAGAAATATCCTCAGGTAAAATCCAGAAGGAAGCTTTCTGTGAAACTGCTCTGTGTCGTCTTAATTCCCCTCGGTCAGTTAAGCCTCTCTTTTCATTGAGCAGTTTTCTAACCCTGTGTATGTTTACAGTGTGCTGGGATATTCGGGAGCACGTTGAGGCTTATGGTGAAAAGGGAATTATGTTCAGACTGAAACCGAAGAAAAGCTTTCTGAGGAACTGCTTTGTGATGTGTGCATTGAACTCACACTGTTTTACCTCTCTTCTCATACAGTGTCAGGGAAACCCTTTTGGAGAAACAGGTACCAAGTGATATTTGGGAGCATGTTGATGCCGATGGTGAAAAGGGAAATAGCCTCAGACAAAAAGTGGAAAGAAGCTTTCTAGGAAACTACTCTGTGATATGTGTAATCCTCTCACATAGATAAAGCATTCATCACATTACGCAGCTTGGAAATTGTCATGGATGGATCCACGGAGGGACCTTCGGCAGCACATTCAGGACTATGGTGAAAAAGGAACTATCTTCAGATAAAAACTGGAAAGAAGCTTTCTGTGAATATGCTTTTTGCTATGTTTATTCATCTCACATAGTTGAAGCTTTCTTTACATTATGCGGCTTGGAAACTCCCTAGTGGATGGATCTGTGAAGGGATATTTGTGATCACATTTGGGCCTATGTTGAAATAGGAAATATAGTCAGATAAAAAATGGAGTAAAGCTTTCTGAATAAATGCTTGGTGATGTGAGCATTCCACCCAGGGAGTAATAGCTTCCTTCACATAAGGCAGAGTTTGAAGAGTGTTGCTGTAAAACCAAAAGAGTGATATTCCGAGCACATTGAAGTCTACAGCAAAAAGTGAAATGTCGTCCAATAAGAAACAGAAAGAAGCGCTCAAAGAAACTGCTCTCTGACATGTCCATTCTTTTCACAGGGTGAAGCTTACTCTACATTTCCCAGTTTGAAAGTTGGTCTTTGAGGGTTCTTCAAAGGGATAGTAAGTGGCCAGTGGAGGCCTGTGTCGAGTAAAGAAATGTCTTCCACCGAAAATTGGAGAGAAGCTTTCTGCGCAACTCTTTTGTGAAGTTTGTGTTCATCTCCTAGAGTTAAATCATTCTTTGGATTGAGCAGTTTGAAATCACTGTTTCTGTGGAATCTGAGAAAGGACATTTGGAAATGCTCTTTAGAATATCCTGAAAAAGAGATAAAACTGGAAGGAAGCTCTTCATGAAACTATTCTGTGATATGTGTAATCACTTCAATTAGATAAAGCTTTCTTTACGTTATGCAGCTTGGAAACTGTCATGGACCGATCCACGAACGGACATTTGGGAGCACATTCAGGACTATTGTGAAAAAGGAAATATCTTCAGATAAAAACTGAAAAGAAGCTTTCTGTGAATCTGCTTTCTACTACGTTTATTCATGTCACATAGTTGAAGCTTTGTAAACATTACACTTCTTGGAAACTCCCTCCTGAATGGATCCGCAAAGGGATATTTGGGATCACATTCATTCCTATGGTGACATAGGAAATACAGTCAGAGAAAAACTGTAGAGAAGGTTTCTGAGTAACTGCTTGGTGATGTGTACATTCCATTAAGGAAGTTATAACTTTCTTCTCATAACGCACAGTTTGAACACTGTTCCTGTACAGCCAAAAGAGTGATATTCAGAACACATTCGGGGCATTTCCGTATGTCCTATCTCAGATTCCACAGAAAGAGTGATTTCAAACTACTCAATCTAAAGTATGATTTAACTCTAGGAGATGAATACAAACATCAAAAAACAGTTGCACAGAAAACTTCTCCCCAATTTTTGATGGAAGACATTTTCTTGCTCGATACAGGCCTCCGTTTGCCACGTAGTATCCCTGTGCAGAAACCTCAAAGACTGACTTTCAACTTGGAAGATGTAGAGTAAGCTTTAACCCTGTGAAAAGAATGGACATGTCAGAGAGCAGTTTCTTCTAGTGCATCTTTCTGTTTTTTATTGGGCGACATTTCACTTATTACCATAGTCTTCAATGTGTTCCGAATATCACTCTTTTGGTTTCACAGGAACAGTGTTCAAACTGTGCCTTATGAGAAGAAAGTCATAACTCGCTGAGTGTAATGCACACATCACCAAGCAGTATCTCAGATAGCTTCTCTCCAGTTTTTATCTGACTATATTTCCAGTTTCAACATAGGCCCAAATGTGATCCCAAATATCCATTCAAGGATCCATCCAGGTGGGAGTTTCCAAGCTGCATAACGTTAAGAAATCTGCATCTAAGTGAAAAGAATACACATAGCAAAATGCAGATTCACAGAAAGCTTCTTTCCAGTTTTTATCTGAAGATATTTCCTTTTTCACCATACACCTGAATGTGCTCCCGAAGGTTCCTCCGTGGATCCGTCCATGAGAGTTTCCAAGCTGTGTAATGTGATGAATGCTTTATCTACATGAGACGACTACACATATCACAGTGTGGTTTCCTAGACTGCTTCTTTCCAGTTTTTGTCTAAGGCTATTTCCCTTTTCACCATCGACATCAACATGCTCCTGAATATCACTTGGTACCTGGTTCTCCAAGAAGGTTTCCCCAACACTGTATGAAAAAGAGGTATAACATTGTGAGTGGAATGCACACGTCACAGAGCAGTTGCTCAGAAAGCTTCTCTTCATTTTTGGTCTGAACATATTTCCTTTTTCACCGTAAGCCTCAATGTGCTCCCGAATATCCCATCACATTCTAACCATACACAATGTTAGAAAACTGGTCAATGGAAAGAGACGCTTAACTGAGTGACAGGAATTAAGACGACACAGAGCAGTTTCACAGAAAGCTTCCTTCTGGATTTTACCTGAGGACATTTCTTTCTCCATATTCTAAGCATTGTTCCCAATAGTCGTTCCTCAGATTCCACAAAAACAGTGATTTCAAGCTGCTCAATCTAAAAGATGGTTTAACTCTATGAGACGAATACACACATCACAAAGCAGTTGCTGAGAAAGTTTCTCTGCATGTTTCTTTGGAAGACATTTGTTTGCTCAACACAAGCCTCCATGCGTCACTAATTATCCCTTCACAGATTCTTCAAGGAAGAGTTTCAAAACTGGGCAACATAGAGTAAGCATGAATTCTGTGAAGTGAATGCACATATCAGAGAGCAGATCCTTGCATCACTTCTTCCTCGATTTTTTTCAGTCACTATTTGCCATAGTCCTCAATACAGTCTGAAATGTTACTTTTTCAGTTTCACAAGAACAGTGTTCAAACACTGCCTTGTGAGAAAAGAGGTATAACTCCCTGAGTGGAATGCATACATCACAAAGTGTTTTCTCAGAAAGCTTCTATCTAGTTTTTATCTGAAGATATCTCCTCTTTCGCCATATGACTGAATGTGCTCCCGAACGTCACTTCGCTGATTTGTGCAGGACAGAGTTTCCAAACTGCGTAATATAAGAAACGTTTTAACTATGCGAGATGAATAAATATATCTAGCACAATGCAGTTTCACATAAATCTTCTTTCCAGTTTTTGTCTGAGGATATTTCCTTTTTCTCCATAGCAGCCCTATACTCCCAAATGTTTCTTGGTAGCTTTTTCTTCAAATGGGATTTTGGAATCCTCTGTGAGAAGAAAGGTATATTTCTGTGAGTGGAATGCACCCGTCACAAAGCACATCCTCCGAAATTTTCTCTGTAGTTTCTATCTGAAGACATTTCCTTTCTCATCATAAGCCTCAAAGCACTCCTGAATATCCATTCGCAGACTCAATAAAAGCAGTGTTATGATACTGCTCAATGAAAAGAGAAGCTTAAATGTGTGAGCGGAATTCATGTGACACAGAGCAGTTTCACAGAAAGCTTCCATCTGGTTTCTCTATGATGTTAATTCTTTTTCAGGATATTCTAAAGAGCGTTTCAAAATATCCTTTCTCAGATTCCACAGAAACAGTGATTTCAAACTGCTCAATCCAAAGAATGATTTAACTCTATGAGATGAATACAAACATCACAAAACAGTTGCACAGAAAGCGTCTCTCCAATTTTCTTTCTTTTTTTTTTTTTTTGAGGCGGAGTCTCGCTCTG
>NW_012116865.1:4297-5883 GCF_000951035.1 Colobus angolensis palliatus | reverse complement strand
AAAAAAAAAAAAAAAAAAAGCAGAGTAAAAGCTATCTCATGAGTAATTTTTACTTATTTATTTATTTATTTTTGAGATGGAGTCTTGCTCTGTCGCCAGGCTGGAGTGCAGTAGTATGATCTCGGCTCACTGAAACTTCTGCCTCCCGGGTTCAAGTGATTCTCCTGCCTCAGTCTCCCAAGTAGCTGGGACTACAGGCTCACGCCACCACACCCAGCTAATTTTTGTATTTTTAGTAGAGACGGGGTTTCACCGTGTTGACCAGGATGGCCTCGATCTCTTGACCTCAGGTGATCTGCCCGCCTTGGCCTCCCAAAGTGCTGGGATTACAGGCATGAGCCACTGGGCCCGGCCAAATTTTTATTTATTTATCTTTGAGATGGAGTCTTGCTCTGTTGTCCAGGCTCTAGTGCAGTGGTACAATTTTGGCTCACTGCAACCTCCACCTCCTGGGTTCAAGCGATTCTCCTGCCTCAGCCTCCGGAGTAGCTGGGATTATAGGCGCTACCATGTCCAGCATATTTTTGTATTTTTAGTAGAGATGGGGATTCACTATGTTGGCCTGGCTAGTCTCGAACTCCTGACTCCAAATGATTTGCCCGCCTCAGCCTTCCAAAGTGCTTGGATTACAGGCATGAGCCACTGTATCCAGCCAGTAGTATAATTTTTGTTTTCCTTTTTTTGAGATGGAGTCTTGCTCTGTTGTCCAGGCTGGAATGCAGTGGGCCGATCTTGGCTCACCACAACCTCTGCCTCCCAGGTTCAAGTGATTCTGCCTCAGCCTCCCAAGTAGCTGGGACTACAGACTCGCGCCACCATGCCTGGCTAATTTTTGTATTTTTAGTAGAAACAGGGTTTCACTATGTTGGCCAGGCTGGTCTCAAACTCCTCACCTCGTGATCCAGCTGCCTTAATTTTTGTTTTCAACTGTGAAATATATTTTTAACAAACTCAGACCAGGTGCAGTGGCTCACACCTGTAATCCCAGCACTTTGGGAGGCCGAGGGGAGTAGATCACGAGGTCAGAAGATCGGGAGCATCCTGCCCACATGGTGAAAACCCGTCCCTACTAAACATACAAAAATTAGCTAGGGTGGTGGTGCGTGCCTGTAGTCCCAGCTACTCAGGAGGCTGAGGCAGCAGAATCGCTTGAACCAGGGAGGCGGAGGTTGCAGTGAGCCGAGATTGTGACACTGCCCTCCAGCCTGGGCAACAGTGCGAGACTCTGCCTCAAAAAACAAAAAACAAAAGCAAAAACTCAAGAGGAAAAGAATATTCTATTTACCCTGGTACATATTATTTACTCGGGTATTTACCCTTTTTATTGTTCTTCATTCATTTCTTATGTTCCTAGCTTTCTTCTGATATAATTTATCTTATATCTGAACTTCCTTGGCAATTTATTCAGAGGAGTTTTGTTTGCAACAAATTCTCTTAGTTTCCTTGTATCTATGCATGTCTTTATTTCATCTTTATTCCTGAAGAATATTTTCATTGAATTTTGAGGTGACACCTCTTTTTTTTTTGTTTTGTCTTTTGGTGACACCCTTTTTTATTCAGCACTTTTTAAAGTTTTTTTTTTTTTT
>NW_012116865.1:0-692 GCF_000951035.1 Colobus angolensis palliatus | reverse complement strand
GGCATGATCTTGGCTCACTGCAACCTTCGCCTCACGGGTTCAAGAGATTCTCCTGCCTCAGCCTCCCCAGTAGCTGGGACTAGAGGCGCATGCCACCATACCTGGCTAATTTTTGTATTTTTAGTAGAGATGGGGTTTCACCATGTTGGTCAGGCTGGTCTCGAACTCCTGACCTCAAGTGATCTGCCCGCCTTGGCCTCCCAAAGTGCTGGGATTACAGGCATGAGCCACTGTGCCTGGCATACTTTTTGTACTTTAGTAGAGACAGGGTTTCACTGTGTTGACCAGGCTGGTCTCGAACTCCTGACCTCAAGTGATCTGCCCACCTTGGTCTCCCAGAGTGCTGGGATTACAGGTGTGAGCCACTGTGCCCAGCCAGCCATTTTATATTTTAAAAGAGAAAAGTTTAGGCCACGTGTGGTGCCTCACGCCCGAAATCTCAGCGCTTTGGGATGCCAAGGTAGGAGGATCGCTTGAGACCAGGAGTTCCAGACCAGCCTAGGCAACGTGGAAAAACGTCTTTAAGAAAAAAATTAGTCAGGTCTAGTGGTGCACACGTTTGGTCTTAGCTACTCAGGAGTCTGAGGTGGGAGCACTGCTTGAGCCCAGGGAGTTGGGGCTGCTGTGAGCCAAGATCACTCCACTGCATTTCAGCCTCAGTGATAGAGCAAGACTTTGTCTCCAAAAAACCA
>NW_012116864.1:2770-3463 GCF_000951035.1 Colobus angolensis palliatus | reverse complement strand
ACAAATTATAATGGATTGATGGCATATTACAACGTAAATAAACTCAAGTAACCAACACTTAGATCAGGAATGAATACGGGCAGCATTTCAGAAGCACCTCTGCCTTAGGCCAATTACGTGCCCTTCCTTCTCCCCAGAGGTGACCACTCTCCTGACCTCTAACATTGACCTCTAACATCATAGATTACTTCTGCTTGTGTTTGGCTTTAATACATGGAATCATGCAGTTTGTGTTGTTTTTGTATCTTGTTATTTTGAATACTATGTTTATAAGATTATTATGCTTTTTTTGTTTTTCAAATACCAGGGCTTTTTTTTTTTTCCTTTTCATGCTGTACAGTTTTCAATTACCGTGTATACCACAATTTGACCATTCTACTGCTTATGGGCATTTCTTCTTTTATATACATTTTTTAATATGTGTATACATTTCTACTGGTTATCTAGGAGTAGGGTGTGGATTTGCTGGGTCATAGGGTAAATATTCTTGCATATATTCAGATTTGGCAGATGCTGATAAACATTTCTTAAAGGTGATTGTACCAACTTGCAGTCCCACCAGCAGTCTGTGAGAATTTCATCTATTCTGCAATTATCTTCAGTTGTTTTAATTTTAGCCACTCTAGTGAAGGTGTAATGGCATTTACTGTGATTCTATTTGCATTTTTCTGCTGACAAATGAGAAGTGAGCAC
>NW_012116864.1:0-1308 GCF_000951035.1 Colobus angolensis palliatus | reverse complement strand
TGAGTAAGTTCTTTAGTGGTGATTTGTGAGATTTTGGTGCACCTGTCACCTGAGCAGTATACGTTGAACCCAGTTTGCAGTCTTTTATCCCTCTCTGCATAATTGATTTTTATGTAATAAATTTGTAAATAGAAACATTACTTATTCATTTACTTATTAAATGTACTTATTAATTATAATCCTTATAGATTCTTTTGGATTTTCTATGTTAATACTTATATCATTCACAAATAAAGACTGTTTCATTCTTTTCTTTCTAACTCTTATACATTTCATTAACATTATTCATGGTAGTTCTATTCTATAAGGTGCTATAAGTTATATTCTATAAGGTAGTGACAAACATTGCATTAGTGAATGCTGAATCATTGCTCCAAGGAGAAATACAGGGTTAAGTTGCTGTGCACCTCTGATCACAACTTTTTAAATCAATATATCCACATAATCTTAATATATATTGTTGATTCATTAACATTGAACTCATGGCATTCGACACTGTAACTGATGCCTGAATAAAGTTTATGTAGCACATATTTTTCTGCATAAGGCATGTCACAGCCTTCTGACTTCAGAACAGTAGATAGCACTTCAGCACTATGCTTGGGGGCTGTTTTAAACAGTATAATTGCTAGTAAAAACACAATAATGTGGAGCCTAATAGACCAAGGAAAGGACACTTGTTTATGGTATGAGCACTGAAACAAAGAGGCGAAGCAAGGCCTGTTCACCCTCAGCTGGAAACATGAGGATTGGTGAGTCAAAGTTTGCACTGCTCTATAGGTGACTGCCAATGTCTGCAAAAGTGCAGAACTGATTTTGAGTGACAAATTTCTGCCAGTAGGTAAATTTGCAAAAACTGAATTCTTGTGGAACTCAGAATTCTTTTGCAGTTAACTTTTTATCAAATTAAGGAATTTTTCCTTTATTAGCAGTTACCAGAGTTTTTAAAACTATTAATATCTATTTTATTTAGTTATAATTAAGTGAAAATCTCTGCCATTTTCCTGAATGAGAAGACAATTTTCTTAAGTCAATTAATTTATGAATTTAATTTATTTCCAATTCCGAATCTAAGAGGTGTGTGTGTGTGTGTGTGTGTGTGTGTGTTGTGGATGTGTGTTTGTGTGTGTATAAGGAGTGATGGGGAAGGAAACTAAAAAATCATCTTTACAAAAATTTTAAACAAATCTTAAGAGTGCCCTATACTAGGGGCAGAGCAAGATGGCCGAATAGGAACAGCTGCAGTCTCCAACTCCCAGCGCGAAGGACACAGAAAACCGGTGATTTCTGCATTTTGAACTGAGGTAC
>NW_012116863.1:9382-11711 GCF_000951035.1 Colobus angolensis palliatus | reverse complement strand
GATCTCAGCTCACTGCAACCTTCACCTCCCAGGTTCAAGTGATTCTCATGCCTCAACCTTCCGAGTAGCTAGGGTTACAGGTGTGCACCACCACGCCTGGCTAGTTTTTGTATTTTTCGTAGAGACAGAGTTTCACCATGTTGGCCAGGCTGGTCTCGAACTCCTGACTTCAAGCGATCAGCCCACCTCGGCCTCCCAAGGTGCTGGGATTACGTGTGAGCCACTGCGCCTGGCCAACAAAAACAAGGCTTTTGATTCAGAGGGCTATGAGTTCAAATCCTGGGTTCCCCACCCACTCCTGTGGAAACTCACACCACTTGGGTTTGTTTTTTTTAATACTGAATTTTTTTTATTTGACAAATGGGCCTGCTAATAACACCTTTCACATAGGATTATTAGGAATATGAAATGAGATATTTGCATAAAGGGCTTGCACGTAACTTCAGCTCCAGCAGCATTATTTCCTTACTGCACAGTGGGGCAGCTGTTCACCCAGAAGAGGGGCTGCAGTCCTTTTATCCTGCATGTGGCAGCAAGTAAATTCCTCATAGATCCTTGTGCCCAGAAAGGGAAGACCAGAAAGGGAGAGGAAGGCAGTTGGGAGGGAGAAAGGAAGACGGGCAGATGCTGAAGGGACATGAGACGCGAGGATGGCGGCTGGTGACTGAGAATGCCTGCTGCAGCTGGGGCCCCTTCATCTGCTCCAGAGTAGTGAGCCCCAGGCCAGGATGGGGATACATATCTGGCCTTCTTCTTTGCTTCTTTGGATGTGAAACTTGGTTGATCCATGTTCAAAATAAGGGCAATTTCTACTTTAGCCCAACTTGGGGGGAAAAGAGAGAGGTAGTAATTGTGAACATCTTAGCACAGATAGTAATAATGTTATTGTCATCATTTCAAGAAGCAAAGTGATGTTTGCAGTGCCACTGAAGAAATAAGCAGAAGTGGAACCCCTGCACTGATGTGCCAGGATAGCAGATTTTTTGTTGCCAGATGAACCATACAGGAAAGTATTGGCAAAGGAGATAGTGAGCCTCTCTCAGGCATGATCAGAGAAGGCTGGGGGAAGTAGGTTGGATTCAAGTTAGGCCCTGGTGGGCGCATAAGATTTAGGTGGACCAGAAGGAGAAACGAGCATTTGCAGTGCTGGAGAACCAGTGCGAGCAGGGACACAGGGGCAAAGCAAGCCCCTGACCGCTCCCTCTTCAAGCCTCCCTCTGGGCCTCTTCTACAGAGAGCGCTTCCTGTTCTTACCACTCTCCAGTGATTCCCCTGCTTTGGGCTGTACCCGATGATGAAGGTTATCACCATCATTAATATTATTGCAGCAGCTAACATTTATTGAGGACTTACTACATGCCACTCAACTTAAATTCAACTCATTGAATCTTCTCAATAACCCTGGGGAGTGGGTGTACTATTACTACTCCCATCTTACAGATGAGGAAACTAAAACACAAAGAGGCTATGTTACTTATCCCAATGGGAGAACTGCAATTCGGTGCCAAGCAGGTTGGCTCCAGAGGTTGCCCTTTTACTCACTATATCACATTACATCTGAAGATGGAAATGCCTAACATCTCACATAAAGTTATAGCATCCACCGTTCCCATCCGTGTGTCTGAAAACACCATCATCTTCTCTGTAAGGGGCCAGTGGGGGAAAGCTAAATCCACCTCCAGCACCCCCTGCGAGATCACCCACCACAGAGCTTTCAAGCAAGAGCCAGCAGGCCACAGCCTGGACCCCGACGCAGCAGTCTGGAGGTCAGCTGCGAAATGGAAGCCTGCACATCATCGGTAAGTGGGGTGCACCCTCTGCCGGTTTGGCTGCCGGTAGGAATGTGATTGTCCCAGCCTCTGGAGAGAGAGTTTGCTGGCCACAGTGCTGCCATCTCAGGGTGCATGCTTCTTTCATGAACACGGGCTCACTCCAGCACCAGCCAGCCCACAGGTTCTGTTAAATAGGGTTCCTTTCAAGGCTTTCTGCATAGTTTCGAGGCCCACTCTCTAGCCTTCTAATTCAGATTAGAGAAAGGGAAGAGAAGCAGCATTTAAACTGTGTGTGTGTGTGTGCGCGCGCGTGCGCGCGTGCGTGCATGTGCATGTGCGTGTGTGTGTGTCTGCGTGTCTATGGAGAAATCAATGCATAAGCCTGAAAGAGTAAAATGATATGGATAAAGAGAAAGAATACATAGAAGACCCACCAGGCAGAGGGACATTTCGAGTACAAGCATGGAGGTAGGAAGGAAAGTCACCTGGGGTCAGTTGTGAAGCCATGGAATCTTTGGATCCCTTCTGTGTGCTGGGCTAGTGTCTGACAGAGGCCC
>NW_012116863.1:0-367 GCF_000951035.1 Colobus angolensis palliatus | reverse complement strand
GAACACGGGCCTGCCCTGTGCTCGGGTCGGGGGAACACGGGCCTGCCCTGTGCTCGGGTGTGGGGAACACGGGCCTGCCCTGTGCTCCAGTCGGGGGAAAGTGGACCTACCCTGTGCTCAGGTCGGGGGAACATAGGCCGGCCCTGCGCTCAGGTGTGGGGAACACGGGCCTGCCCTGTGCTCAGGTGTGGGGAACACAGGCCTGCCCTGTGCTCAGGTGTGGGGAACGGGCCTGCCCTGTGCTCAGGTGAGGGGAACGGGCCTGCCCTGTGGTCAGGTGGGGGGAACACGGGCCGGCCCTGTGCTCAGGTGGGGGGAACACGGGCCGGCCCTGTGCTCAGGTGGGGGGAACACGGGCCGGCCCTGT
>NW_012116862.1:5941-7002 GCF_000951035.1 Colobus angolensis palliatus | reverse complement strand
AACTTATTTTAAAGCAAGCAATCACTCCATAATTTTTTTTGGTTTTTGTTTTTGGTTCGTTTTTTGAGACAGGGCCTGGCTCTGTCTCCCAGGCTGGCATGCAGTGATGTAATCACGGTTCATTACAGCCTTGACCCTCCTGGGCTCAAGTGATCCTCCCACTTCAGCCTCTGAAGTAACTGGGACCACAGATGTGCTAATTTTTTATTTTTTGTAGAGATGGGGTCTGCCTTGTTGCCCACACTGGGATAATTCGTTTGGGGGATTTTTAAAAAGAAATTAACTTTTTGCTAGATAGAGGCCCATACTCATACTTACCATTGGATAGGATTAACAATTCAGAAATCTTCTATTTTTTAGGTCTTAAAGAGATTATTGTACCCCAGTTAGGTTGCCATTCAGAATCAACAGTATCAGCTTGTGAGTCTGCTGCCTCTAAGTCAAAGAAGAGGAGAAAGGATGAAGTATCTGGTAAGAGTCTGGTTGGTTGGTTTGGTGATATCGTCTTTAGAGATTGTTTTACTGTGTTTTATGTCTTTTACTGAACCTCAGCAATTATAAGAAAATATTTTATTTTATTTTATTTTTATTAAAGAGACAGGGGTCTTACCATGTTGCCCAGGCTGGCCTCGAACTCCAGGCCTTAAGTGATTCTCCCATCTTGGCCTCCCAGAGTGCTGGAATTATAGGTGTAAGCTACCACACCTGGCCAAGAAATATGTTTTTGTTCTTACGAGTTTTTTCCTGAGAAACGTTTTACTCTCCATTGATGATTCTTTTTCAAGTTAAGCTAAAAGTTTGATCCCTTAGCCAAAAATAAGATCCAACCAAATTCTACTTTTACTGTATATGTGTGTACATCCCTTAAACAGATTAATCATATACCTTAATCTGCCTTAAGATAGTATTATGAAGTTTTCATCCATAGAGTGTTTAAAAAATTTTTGTGACAGGCCAGGCGCAGTGGCTCACGCCTGTAATCCCAGCACTTTGGGAGGCTGAGGCGGGCGGATCACGAGGTCAGGAGATCGAGACCATCCTGGCGAACACGGTGAAACCCC
>NW_012116862.1:0-736 GCF_000951035.1 Colobus angolensis palliatus | reverse complement strand
AGGTTCAAGCCTCTTCCCAAGTATCTGGGACTACAGGTGCACACCACCACACACAGCTATTTTTTTAAATTATTTTTCTAAAGATGGGGTCTCACTTACATGCTCTTGTTTGCCTCTGGACTCCCAAATTTTAAGAAAGGGGGAAATGCCCAGAACTTTTTTCTTTTTTGAGATGGAGTTTGGCTCTTGTCACCCAGGCTGGAGTGTAATGGCGCAATCTCAGCTCACTGCAGCCTCAACCTCCCAGGTTCAAGTGAATCTCCTGCCTCGGTCTCCTAAGTAGCTGGGATTACAGGTGCTTGCTACCATATGAGGTTTCACTATGTTGGCCAGACTGGTCTTGAACTCCTGACTTCAGGTCATCCACCTGTCTTGGCCTCCCAAAGTGCTGGGATTACAGGTGTGAGCCACCATGCCCGGCCCCACTTCTAAATAATCTTTTTTAAGGAAATAATTATTGGTATAGGAAAAACATTTTGTCTGGAGATGTTGATTTTATGATTATTTAGAGTATTAAAAAATTAGAAACAACTAAGGGTTAACCACTGGGGATAGTTAAAGGAACCATGGTAAAGCCACTTTACCATAGAATATCAGGCAGGCATAAAAATGAGTATAGTCTGGATGCACTGGGGCATGCCTGTAGTCCCAGCTACTCAGGAAACTGAGGCAGGAGGATGCCTTGAGCCTGGGAGCTCAAGGCTCTAGCACACTGTGATTGGACCTGCGAATAGCG
>NW_012116861.1:6056-6375 GCF_000951035.1 Colobus angolensis palliatus | reverse complement strand
AATTTGATTTTTCTAATCCAAATGCTGGGATATAAATTTCTAGTTACTTGGTATTTCTCTCTTGGGGAAACCATGTGGCAGTCTTCCAATATTGCTTCTCAGTATGATTGTGGAGTACCTCTTGGGATAAATGCCTTTGTCATTTACAAGCCACTGGAGAGCCAGACGTGGCTGCACCTGCCTCTAGTCCCAGCTGCTTGGGAGGTTGAGGCAGGAGGATCACTTGAATCCAGGAGTTCTGGGCTGTAGTGTGCTCTGCTGATTGGGTGTCCACACTAAGTTCGGCGGCAATATGACCTCCAGGTTGCCTATGTAGGGG
>NW_012116861.1:0-851 GCF_000951035.1 Colobus angolensis palliatus | reverse complement strand
AAGATATTCTTCTTATCACAGAGCATTACATTCAGGAAAGAGATTATGGCCGGTCTATTCCAATTCAGTTCAGTTAAAATGGAATCTAGTACATGCTCTTTGCAGTCCTTTGAAAGTCCTAGATTGGCATAGTCACCAAGAAAGAGTAATGGGAGTTCCTTCCTCTCCACTCAGCCCCTCTTCATCAGACCTCCTTCAGCGACACAGGGGAAATACAGCAAGGATTGGAAACTACAGAGAGGTGCCCACAGGATCACTTCTCTCCTAAGCCAGGGAAAGAGACGAGATTCCTTTCCCTGATGGTGCCAGGCCAGTGGAAGGGCACTGTGGGGGTTACACCCTCCTGAGTCTAGAGAACCTTGCTTACTATGCCTCCGTTATTGGCACACAAGCAGAAGATCAAGTGGGAAAACAGGTGCATGCAGGTTAAATAAGAAACAGGGAGAGTTCTGAGGCTAGTTCAGAAAAGGCCATACAGCGTCTATCTTTTTCTGCTGGAACACTTGTGCTTGGACCCCTGAGACACCACTTGAGAAACCCACTGGCCCAAGGCCACCATGCTGTGAGGATGAAGCCACACAGGCTCTGCTTAGGATGTCAGTTCACTCCTAGTCTGAATCTCCCCTCATCAGGCATGTGAAAGAACAGTCTTCAGATGATTCCAGCCTCCCAGCTTTCAAGGTACCTCAACCTTCAGGTTCCCACCTGAGGCCCCAAACATGGTGGAGCTGACAAAAGTCATCCCTGAATATGCCCCCCCTCTTTTTTTTTTGAGACAGAGTCTAGCTCTGTTGCCCAGGCTGGAGTGCAATGGCATGATCAAGGCTCACTGCAGCCTCCACCTCCTGGGC
>NW_012116860.1:6745-7409 GCF_000951035.1 Colobus angolensis palliatus | reverse complement strand
TTTTTTGAGACTGAATCTCGCTCTGTCGCCCAGGCTGGAGTGCAGTGGCACTATCTCTGCTCAACGCAACCTCTGCCTCCTGGGTTCAAGCAATTCTCCCACCTCAGCCTCCCAAAGTAGTTGGGATTACAGGCGCATGCTACCACGCCTGGCTACTTTTTTGTACTTTCGGTACAAAAAAGAATTCCCTCGCCCAGCTAGGAATTCTCTTTATCTATGCTGCAGGTAGTCAGAACTGGCACATTCTTTCTGAAAAGCAATTTGACAATATGCATGAAGAGTTCTAAAAATGTTCATGGCTCTTTCAGCCAGTAACTACACTTTCGAGAATCTATAGAGGCTAAGTGCAGTGGCTCAAGCCTGTAGTCCCTGCACTTTGGGAGGCTGAGGCGGGTGGATCACCTGACGTCAGGAGTTTGAGGCCAGCCTGGCCAACATGGCGAAACCCCATCTCTACTAAAAATACAAAAAATTAGCTGGGCGTGGTGGCACACACCTGTAATCCCAGCTACTCAGGAGGCTGAGGCAGGGTAATCACTTGAACCCAGGAGGCGAAGGTTGCAATGAACTGAGATTGCACCACTGCACTTCAGCTTGGGCAACAAGAGAGTTAAAGGAACTCAGATTTTTATATATATAAATATACATGTATTTTATTATATAT
>NW_012116860.1:0-576 GCF_000951035.1 Colobus angolensis palliatus | reverse complement strand
AAGGTTAATTTTTGTATTTTTGTAGAGATGGGGTTTCAACATGTTGGTGAACTCCTGACCTCGTGATCTGACCACCTCATCCTACCAAAGTGCTAGGATTACAGGTGTGAGCCACCGCACCCAGCCTGCACCCAGCTGGCAATATATTTTTATACTGAGGGGAAGAAAGCTCTTTTAAATACAAAAGATGCAGATAAGGATGGATAAGATGTGGTATATGCATACAATGGAATATTATTCAGCTATAAAGCAGTGAAGTTTTGACAGGCTATGACCTAGATGAACCTTGAAAACACTATGCTAAGTGAGGTACTCAAGGCCTCCAGGCACAAAAGGACAAATACTGCATGATTCTCTTCATTTGAAATATCTAAAATAGGCAATCCATAAAATAGAAAGTAGATTGGCTGTTACCAGGGGTTGGAGTAGAGGGGAATAAGGAGTTATTGTTTAATGGGTACCAAGTTTCAGTTGAGGAAAATGAAAAAAGTTCTAGAGATGAAAAAAAGTAGTGATGGTTGGCCAACATTGTGAATTTTAATGCCAATGAATTGTATAGTTAAAAACGGCTGGCCC
>NW_012116859.1:5134-5883 GCF_000951035.1 Colobus angolensis palliatus | reverse complement strand
CTGGCTCACGCCTGTAATCCCAACACTTTGGGAGGCTGAGGTGGGTGGATCACCTGAGGGCAGGAGTTCAAGACCAGCCTGGCCAACATGGCAAAACCCCGTCTCTACTAAAAATACAAAAATTAGCCGGGGTGGTCGGGGGGCACCTGTAATCCTAGCCACTTGGGAGGCTGAGGCATGAGAATTGCTTGAACCCGGGATGCGGAGGTCGCAGTGAGCTGAGATTGGCCACTGTACTCCAGCCTGGGCAACAGAGTGAGATTCTGTCTCAAAAAAAAGAGATTAATTAGCAACTGCAGTTGTCAATAATAAATTAATTGATTCTACATTTATTCAAATATTACAACTGTGAAAATGCAGCAAATACGGAAAACAGGTAAGATTTTCATTTACTAGGTGAAATTATGTACTGTAGGTACAACTAGGTATTTATATATAGTAGAGCTTTGTATGAGATGTAATACGTAGGATATAATGAATGAGTAATGATTATAGCTGTAGTATTTAAAAGTAAAGCACCTAGCATCTTTTTTTAACCTTTTATCGATGTATATGTCAGTATGCACAGAAGAGTACCTGCTCATAAAAGGATAGCTCAGTACATTTTCACCAGAGAACACGCCCATTTAGCTACCACCCACACCAAGAAGTAAAGCATTACCAGCACCCCAGAAGCCCCTAACCCCACCGCTGGTGACTCCCTCTCCCCTGACCTGACCACATCCCTAGGGTAGATTTTAAATGGCACT
>NW_012116859.1:0-529 GCF_000951035.1 Colobus angolensis palliatus | reverse complement strand
GCATCTTGGGCCACTCTTGTCAAGGAATGGCGGGAACCCTCCCCAAATCCCAGCTCCCCGGTGCCAGCCACCACCTTTGCAGGCAGGCCTTTCCTGCACAGAACCTTAGGCCAGAAGGGAGGTAGCCACACTCCAGTCCATCTTCACAGCTCACATGCAAGGAAACCGAGACCCAGAACGATGGCATGGCCTACCCAAGATTCTAGAACTCCCCCGCAGTCCAGCCAGGGTGGAGCCCAGGGATTCTGTTCCACCCACAGCCAGGGCTTTTGCGGTTGTGCTTCACAGACGACCATGATGACCACACAGGTCAAGCTCATTGTTTTTTAATATCCCAAGTCACAGTTAGTAAAACTCATTAAACCCTTTGATTAAAGAATTGAGCTTTTGGCCAGGCATGGTGGCTCATGCCTGTAATCCCAGCCCTTCGGGAGGCCAAGGCAGGTGGATCACCTGAGGTCAGGAGTTCGAGACCAGCCTGGCCAACATGGTGAAACCCCATTTCTACTAAAAATACAAAAATTAGCCA
>NW_012116858.1:5568-7141 GCF_000951035.1 Colobus angolensis palliatus | reverse complement strand
AAAGGCATCCATTGGATTTAGCAACAAGAATTGCATTAGTGACTTTGGTGAAACTAGTTTGGAGGGAAATACAGGTTTCTTAAATTCCACCTGAATATGTGTCCTGTTTTATGGGTGGAGATAGTAGAAGGATGGGGAGGGCTAGGGAGGTACCAGAAAAGAGAACCAGTGAGTACTCCAAGCAGAGAGGGCATTGCCAGTCATGGGCCTGAGACAATGAGAGGGTTCTGGGAGCTGTCCCATTTGGCTAGAGATAGTGTGCATTGTATTTTATTTATTTAATAAACACATTAGCAGTCAGTGTTCTAAGGAGTTTAATCCATCATTTAAAAAAATCACTTTTTTTTTTACAGTACATGGAACTCTACATTGCTAAAATACCGTTTAACTTCAGGGTGCATTGAAGAACAATAATAAAGGCAAGAAAACTGGAAAGGATATAGTAACCATCTATACCGTTACCTCTCCTTAATTTGCCTTTCTATAAAATGGTGCAAGTCATATCTTTCTTGGGAGTTGGTAGAGTGAACATGGGGGAGCTTTGACCTCATTCCAAGTTCATTTTGCTTACAGGACATGGAACGAAGGGTCTTTTTTTTTTTTTTTCATGTATGCGTATAGTTGTGAAGCTGCACAACATAACAATATCTTCAAGGCCACAGGAATGAGATAACCCTCTTTTTGGTGTATGCATTTAGGTGTGTATGTCTCTGTTACTCTCAGGGTATTCTTAGCGTGATGTCTGTGTGGCTCATATCTTATTCTCACTTGGTGTATGTTGCTTTTATTTTCCTGACAGCTCCTTATTTTCTATGTCCGAACCTGTGGTTTATCTCTCGAGGAGGTGCCTGGAGGAGGTAGGTCACTGTCTCAAGTTCTGTCTTTTGATATCACACCTCTCTTTTGGTCTCTTACTCTATCTTTATTTTCTTCTCTTTCTGACTATGTGTCTAATTTTCTTTTTCTTTGTATCTTTCTATCTTTTCCAGACATTCTTTGTTTCTTCTTCCTCTCTTTTTCTTTTAATTCTGTTTCTTAACAAGTCATAGTAGAGACCTATTTTTATTTGGACTATTCTTAAGAAATTACCTTGTCTTTCTGCTTTAAACCTTTGATCAGTTTCAATGATACAATATGTAACACAGTAGTATTTAATAACAAAACTCTTTAACTGAAAGCTTCAGTGACAAAACATTACACTCACAGAGAATTTAAAAGAGTAGACATTGCATTCAAATGAGGAACAATAGAGCTGTGGCTTTAAGGGCAAAGGGGAGAGCGAGGCTTGGCAGAGTGAAGGGAATCTGATTGTGGAAATGGCAGTCTTGGAGAAATTACACTGGCAAAATCAGGGGAATAGGGAAACATCATTCATTTTCTGCTTCTGATCCTGGAAGGAAAATGATCAGACACCTGAAGAGGGGTGCAAGAAAAGCAAAGCGATGCTGTAAGAGCATTCAGCAGAAAGGAATTATGGCAAAAAAAAAAAAAAAAAAGTGCAAGCAGCCCATGAATGAAAAGAAGCTGTAATGTAGATGCACAGAAGGTAGGGCGATTTTGTTGGAGGTTGTGG
>NW_012116858.1:0-673 GCF_000951035.1 Colobus angolensis palliatus | reverse complement strand
GTGTGTTTTTGTAGAGATGGGGTTTCACCATGTTAGCCAGGATGGTCTCGATCTCCTGACCTCGTGATCCGCCCGTCTCGGCCTCCCAAAGGGCTGGGATTACAAGCTTGAGCCACCGCTCCCGGCCAGCCAAGGGTTTCTAATGGGAGATAGAGATTGTTTTGAGTCATCAGTAAGTATATAATGGTGGCTCATCCACAGAAGGAGGTGAGATCACGCAGGGAGAGGTTACATGGCAGCATTTCTCAAAGTGTGGTCCTCGGACTGCCTGCATCCAAGGGGCCTTCTAAGGACGCAGACTCCTCAGGCAGAACCCCAAACCCACTGACTCAGGAATCTCTGGGGGTGGCACCCAGCAATCTGTATTTTGAATTTACTCCCTAGGGGATACATTTACACAAAGCAGTTCCATAACTGCTGGTGTGGAGGGTGAGGCTAAGGGGCTAAAGGAGGGAACTAAGAAGAGAGAGATCTGATCATTTAGGGGCCATGTCCTTCTCCCTTCACCCTCTTTCTTGATGGACTGAATCTAAGCTCTATTCTGTTCCCTTTCTGCTTGTTCTCTTGGCAAGCTCATCTCTAGATCTCTGAGGCTGGTATTTGAATTGACATAGTCTCGTTAGCTCTTGTCCCACATTTCCACCTGCTTTCTGGACACCTCTACCAAATGGAA
>NW_012116857.1:3454-7817 GCF_000951035.1 Colobus angolensis palliatus | reverse complement strand
TCCTCTCCTCCCCTTCCCCCTCCTTTCTCCTTCTCTCCTGCTGCAGTTCAACCCCTGCCCCCCAGCACCCAGCACCTTGCCACACCGCTACCAAATCCATACCTGAAAATGCCCATACCCCCCAGACACAAGGACAGAGACCCCCACTCCCCCCACGCACTGACGTCCCTCCCACTCTCCAGTGGGCTCCCCCTGCCGCGTTCCTGGCATGGCCACCACCCTGTACCGCACTGTCTCGCCTGGCCCTGGGGTGGCTTGGAATGGCTTCCAGGTCACCTGGGACTTGGCCAAGGTGGGTGCGGGGGGCAGCATCTCCAGCAGGTGGCTTCTTTTTTTTTTTTCTTTTTACTTTTTGAGACGGAGTTTTGCTCTTGTCACCCAGGCTGGAGTGCAATGACACCATTTCGGCTCACTGCAACCTCTGCTTCCCGGGTTCAAGCGATTCTCCTGCCTCAGCCTCCTAAGTAGCTAGGACTATAGGTACACACCATCAGCCTGGCTAATTTTCATATTTTTACTAGAGATGGGGTTTCTCCATGTTGGGCAGGCTGGCCTTGAACTCCTGACCTCAGGTGATCTGCCCGCCTCAGCCTTCCAAAGTGTTGTGATTACAGGCGTGAGCCACTGCGCCTGGCCTAGCAGTGGCTTCTTTCTCCTCACCCCCCAGGTCCCCCACCGTGGAGCCCTCATCAGGCATAACTAGGGGTTCGGCTGTGGCTTCCTCTTCCAGGAGGTCACGGCAGGGCCCAGCCAAGCCTGTGGGGCCAAGGTGAACCTGATCTTGGCCGGGAGGGGCTGCGGCTCCTTTAAGGAGGGGTCAGGACCTGCCCTGAAGTCTGTGGGCTCCCCCACCCCAAGGTAGACCTGGTGGCTTCTCCCGGGACACCCCAGCCCCACCTCACCTCGTCACCAGCTAGCCTCATTACCTGGGACAGGGGAGCGTCGACCCCAGCCCAGAACCTGTTTTGGGTGCACTGGGAGCAGGTCAGGCCCAGGGAGGTGCTGACGGAACGGAGCCAGAACTGGCCACACAGGTGGGTGACGGACCTGAGGGTGTGGTGGGTGGGGGGACGGGCTCCGGGATCTTCACAGCTCCAGGACTCACCTGTCTCTGAGCTGGCTCTGCCCAATTTCTATCTCTGACTCCAACTTACAGCTCCCACAGACACCCAGTGTGCACCCAGCAACCCGCACAGGAGATCCCAGCTGTCTGGGCCGTGCTGGCCCCATGCCCCACTCCTATGGGAGACCCCCAGCAAGCCCAGCTTCCTTTCTGGCTGTCCCGCCACTGGTCCCACCTCCCGCGGCCTCCCGGGGCCCTGGCAGAGTGGCCTGGGGCACACAGAAGGCTCAGGGATGAGCTCGAGTTCCCTGCAGGCCGGCCCCGGGGTGACCCAGACCCCTGAGCCACCTCCCGCCCTCACGGGTACTTCCTAAGGTCCCACAGCCACTGGGTGGCATGGCCTTCCCTCCAGGAGACGGACAGACTCCTGCTTACTTCCTGGGACAACAGACACCTCCTGTGTGGAGGCCGCACCACTCACCCCACCTCGAGACTCCAGAGGGATGGAGGCCCATAGGCTCAGTCTGCCCTGGGTCCTGCTGCTCCCTAGAGGTGGCTTGTCCTGCCCCTGGTCATGGAGCAGGCTTGGCCGGCCTCAGCCCAAAGGTGTAGGGCGTCTGCTTCCTTGAGGGCAACCTGTTTGCCTCCCGCCAGCCCTTGAGCGTCTCCTCATTTCTGTAGAGTGATTCTTTTTTCTTTTTCTTTTTTCTTTAGTTCTGCAGAATGCAAGGCGACTTTCAGCCTGTGTTGGATGTAGGGTGTCCCCAAAGCCCCACAGGAGGTGCCCAGGCAGGTCCTGACTTGCCAGCCCTGGGCCTCTTCCTCCACCCATCTCCTTTGAGCCAGGGAGGCAGGTTGGCTATACAGCCCACCCTGACCACCCCTCTTAGGGCCCAGCTGGGTGTGTGCAGCAAGGGATCCTATGGGGGTTTCCACTGTCTGGAGGCTTTTGGTTTGTTTGTTGTTTTTGAGACGGAGTCTCGCTCTGTTGTCAGGCTGGAGTGCAGTGGCTCCATCTCGGCTCGCGGCAACCTCCGCCTCCCAGGTTCAGGTGATCCTCATGCTTCAGCCTCCCAAGTAGCTGGGACTACAGGCACGCACCACCATGCCCAGCTAATTTTTGTATTTTTAGTAGAGACGGGTTTTGCTATGTTGGTCAGGCTGATCTCGAACTCCTGAGCTCAATCAGCCCGCCTCCACCACCCAAAGTGCTAGGATTACAAGTGTGAGCCACCGCGCCCGGCAACGCTCAGCTCATTTTATTTTCTGAGATGGGGGTCTCAACATGTTGCCTAGGCTGGTCTTGAACTCCTGGTCTCAAATGATTCTCCTGCCTCAGCCTCCCAAAGTGCTGGGATCACCACGCCAGGCCCAGTTATTCCCTGTTTATCTGCAATTCAAAGTTAGCTTGGTGTCCGTATTGTATCAGACAGCCCTACGGCGGGGTGACAATAAAGACCTTTCCCCTACAACATAAAAAAAAAAACAAAAAACCTTGCTGTGGGTGGTCTGAGTGTGAGCAGATCGGGGCGTATGTCTGTGTGCCTGTGGAGGCAGGTGTCCCTGGAAGAGGCCCCAAGCCTGGGTCCTTGCAGGGTCAGCCACGGGCCCATGTGGGAGTGAAGAGGTGGGGGTAGGCTGTGCGTACCTGCACACTCTTGCAAGTGCAGTGGGTGCCACGAAACCCCACCTCGCAGTTCCCACCTGCCTGGCCCTCCAGGGACCAGAACCACAGCCTAAGGGGCGTCCCTTGCTATGAAGGGCCATGGGCAGGGTCATTTCGGGACCCCTGCGGGGCTGAGACCTCTGGCCATGGGGCCATGCGGCAGGAACATCTGATGCAAGTGGCCGCAAGCGTCCCTTCCTGCCGGCTGACTCACTCTCACTCCACTCTGGTGGCTCAGTCCGCCTGCCTGGGGACACAGCCAGGACCCGCGGTCCTCCAGTGGGGGCAGGGAGCGGGCACGGCAGGTGTGGCCTGGAGCCCGGGGCTGCCCACCTGCCCTGGCTGTGGGTGTCTGGCCAGGAGCCCGGGGCAGCCACGGGGCCATCCACCCTGCTCTGACGGAGTGGTATCAGGGGCAGCGTGCATGCCCTGCCTCCCTGGGGTTCAGCTCCTGCACAGTCCCCAGGGAAGTGTGGAGCAGGGCTGGCCCAGGAGATGGCCAAAGGCCAACGCCCTGCCCCAGTGACCGTGGACAAAGCGCTCTGCTGGTCACCTGGCGTCGTCTCCTCCTCCTATTACCTGGGGGTGGAGCCCAGAAGACACCCAGATGGCTCTCAGAGGGACACGGGGAGCCTGGTGCCCTGTGCCCTGGTCCCAGCTGATCTGTTCCCCAACAAGGCCTTAGTTTAGTTTTGTTTTTTTGAGACAGTCTTGCTCTGTCGCCCAGGCTGGAGTGCAGTGGCAAGATCTCGGCTCACTGGAACCTCCGCCTCCCAGGTTCAAGCAATTGTCCCGCCTCAGCTTCCCAAGTAGGTGGGATTACACCCGGCTAATTTTTGTATTTTTAGTAGAGACGGGGTTTCACCGTGTTAGCCAGAATGGTCTCGAACTCCTGACCTCAGAAAATCCGCCCACCTCAGCCTCTCAAAGTGCTGAGATTACAGGGGTGAGCCACCCCGCCCGGCCACAAGGCCTTAGGTTTTTTGGGGGGTGTTTCAGGGTGCACATCCTGGGAAGGACATGGCCAGGGGAACTTCCAAGGCGAAAGGCACTCTGCAGGTGGGACTGAGTTAGGATTTTGAGAGGGGAGATCACCCTGGATGACTGGGGAGCCCAGTGTCCTCACAGGGTCCTCATGAGAGGGGGGGGGCAGCGGGGTGAGAGTCAGAGAGAGACTGGAAGAGGCTGCCCTTGGCTGTGAGTGGGAAGGGGCCCGAGCTGAAGGATGTGGGCGCCTCTAAACGCTGGGAAAGGCAAGAACTGGATTCTCCCGGGAGCCCCCAAGAGGGACTAGCCCTGTGCACACCTTGATGTTAGCCCAGTGAGGCCCCGTGTCAGGTTTCTGACCTCCAGAACCGTGAGAGAACAGACGTGGGTCGTTTCAAGCCCCTGCACGTGTGTGATTCATTGCACAGCCCCACGACGCTCACACAGGCGGTGCTTTCCTGAGCTCCCACTGTGCAAATGAGAATGCTGAGGCCAGGGCAGCCCCGGCCAGGCCCGCGGACTGTCACAGGTCCTGGGAGGCGCCAGGGCAGAGAGATGCGGCTGCGGGCGGGCGAGGCCCTGCAGCCTGGGCATGGGACCGGCGCAGGGACAGGGCCCCCTCCCCGCAGGGCTGGATTTGCTGCGTC
>NW_012116857.1:0-949 GCF_000951035.1 Colobus angolensis palliatus | reverse complement strand
ATTGCAATTGCTTTTTCCTCCTGGTTTGCTTTATTTGATATACCTATGCTGGCTGGGAACAGTGGCTCACGTCTACAATCCTAGCACCTTGGGAGGCCAAAGAGGGAGGATTGCTTGAGGCCAGGAGTCAAAGATCAGCCTGAGCAATGGAGGGAGACTTCATCTTTACAAAAAATAAACAAAATCAGCTTGGCATGGAGGCACATGCCTGTAGGCCCAGCTACTTGGGAGGCTGAGACAGGAGAATCGCTTGAACCCGGGAGGCGGAGGTTGCAGTGAACCAAGACTGTACCACTGCACTTCAGCCTGGGTGACAGTGAGACTCCATCTCAAAAAAAAAAAAAAAAAATGGCTGGGAGCGGTGGCTCACGCCTGTAATCCCAGCACGTTGGGAGGCTGAGGCGGGCGGATCACGAGGTCAGGAGATCGAGACCATCCTGGCTAACACGGTGAAACCCCATCTCTACTAAAAATACAAAAAACTAGCCGGGCGAGGTGGCGGGCGCCTGTAGTCCCAGCTACTTGGGAGGCTGAGGCAGGAGAATGGCGTAAACCCTGGGGGCGGAGCTTGCCGTTGAGCTGAGATCCGGCCACTGCACTCCAGCCTGGGCAACAGAGTGAGACTCCGTCTCAAAAAATAAATAAATAAAATTAAAAAAAATAAAATAAAAATTCTTTAGGCCGGGTGCAGTGGCTCATGCCTGTAATCCCAGCACTTTTGGAGGACAAGGTGGGTGGATCACCTGAAGTCAGGAGTTTTCAGACCAGCCTGGCCAACATGGTGAAACCTCATCTCTACTAAAAATACAGTAATTAGGCTGGGCGTGGTGGCTCATGCCTGTCATCCCAGCACTTTGGGAGGCCGAGACGGGAAGATCACGAGGTCAGGATATCAAGACTATCCTGGCTAACACGGTGAAATCCTGTCTCTACTAAAAATACAAAAAAT
>NW_012116856.1:7644-8333 GCF_000951035.1 Colobus angolensis palliatus | reverse complement strand
ATCGTGCCACTGAACTCCAGCCTGGGCGATAGAGCGAGACTCCGTCTCAAAAAAAAAAAAAAAAAAAAAAAAATAAGTTCTTTCAGAATAACCAACGCTTTTTTGTTTAAGCCAAAACATTTTTAGGCAGAACTCTCAAAATATTGTATTATAGTATTAGATATTCTTTACCTTAAATGAAGTACAAAAAATACAATTTAACGCTGGGAGTATTGAAGCATGTCTGTAATCACAACTACTTGGGAGGCTGGGGCAGGAGGATCTCTTGAGGCCAGAAATTGGAGACCAGCCGGGGCAACACAGCGAGACACCATCTCAAAAAAACCCCACAACACTTTAATACCAAATAAGCCTAAATAGAAAGAAATTCCAAATACAAGGTGATTTACCTTATCCCTTTCTAACAAGAACATAAAAACAGTGTTTTCTGACCAACTTGACTATACACTTCTAGAGATATAGACCAAACACCAGATGTTTACTTCTGAAATGTAAATTAATTTAGTAGGCTTAAAATAATAAATCATAATTTCAAAACATTGATTTTCCTCCTACCTTAATGTTTCACAAAACACTTTCATTCAAAATTTTTTTATTTTTTTGAGATGGAGTCTCACTCTGTCGCCCAGGCTGGAGTGCGGTGGCCGGATCTCAGCTCACTGCAAGCTCCGCCTCCCAGGTTTACGCCA
>NW_012116856.1:0-1664 GCF_000951035.1 Colobus angolensis palliatus | reverse complement strand
AGGAGGCTGAGGCAGGAGAATCACTTGAACCCAGGAGGCAGAGGTTGCAGTGAGCCAAGATTGTGCCACTGCACCCCAGCCTGGCGACAGATCGAGACTCAGTCTCAAAAAAAAAAAAAAGGAAAAGAAAAAAAAGCTGTGTTCTACATGATGAATATTTCCTATTTATTTATTTATTTTGAGACAGAGTCTCACTCTTGTTGCCCAGGCTGGAATGCAGTGGCGAGATTTCAGCTCACTACAACCTCCGCCTCCTGGGTTCAAGAGATTCTCCTGCCTCAGCCTCCCAAGTAGCTCGGATTACAGGCGCCCGCTACCACACCCAGCTAATCTTCGTATTTGTAGTAGAGACAGGGTTTCACCATGTTGGCCAGGCTGGTCTCAAACTCCTAACCTCAGGTGATCCGCCTGCCTCGGCCTCCCAAAGTGTTGGGATTACAGGCATCAGCCACTGCACCTGGCCTTATATACTTCCTAACAATCAACAACATAATTCCACTAATTGCTCAATTCAGTTCAAAACATAGAACTTCCCAAAAATCCATCTATGAGACCACTCCCTACTTCCCCCTTAGCCAGACACAAGTGGTACTGCATGTTTTCATGCACACTGTGAATGCTCTACTTCAAGCCACACTGAAGAACTATAATGTATTCACCTGAAAAAGAAAGTATAAACTGACTCCATGCCACAGTTAGTTATCTAAAGACCTGTATTTCCTATTTATTTTTCAACTCAAGGCACTTCTACATTTCAAAACCAGCTAGGACAGTTTTTAAAAATGTGTACAGGCTGAGTGGTTAAAAAATGTCACCTACTCATGAGTAAAGGTAGATGAAAGCTATAGGGAATCCATGTTAACATAACACAGAAAATAAAAATAGGCAGTTTCAAATGAGTATGTTTTGGCTGGGTGCAGAGGCTTATGCCTGTAATCCCAGCACTTTGGGAGGCTGAGGCGGGTGGATCACTTGAGGTCAGGAATTCAAAACCAGCCTGGCCAACATGGTGAAACCCCATCTCTACTAAAAACACAAAAAATTAGCCAGGCGTGGTGGCCGCATGCCTGTTGTCCCAGCTACTCAGGAGGCTGAGACAGGAGAATCGCTTGAATTGGGGAGGTGGACGTTGCAGTGGGCTGAGATCGTGCCAGTGCATTCCAGCCTGGGCGACAGAGCGAGACTCCGTCTAAAAATAAAAAATAAAAATAAAATAAATTTTAATTTATCAGCAAATAAGAGAAAAAAGGCATGTATAGTATTGTTTCGCAAGTGGAGAAAGGGGCTTCAGCAGGAGACCTGACGGGGCAAAAGGTAACTGTCCAAATAGAATTTGGCCTAAAACAAGTTGCTCAATAGAGAGTCAAAATTTTTTTTCATCAAAAATTAATTCTCTGGCCAGGTGGCGTGGTTCATGCCTGCAGTCCCAGCACTTTGGGAGGCCAAGGCAGGTAGATCACTTGTGGTCAGGAGTTCAAGACCAGCCTGGCCAACATGGTGAAACCCCATCGCTACTGAAAATACAAAAATTAGCCAGGCATGGTGTCACGCCTGTAGTCCCAGCTACTTGGGAGGCTGAGGCAGAAGAATCGCTTGAAGCTGGAGGGGGCGGAGGTTGTAGTGAGCCGAGATCGTGCCACTGAACTCCAGCCTGGGCGATAGAG